>NC_090985.1:63387356-63690387 GCF_041146395.1 Eulemur rufifrons | reverse complement strand
AAATTTATATCACTAATTTAATGCTGGGATGTTCAAGCTGAGAGGCTAACATCAAAACAGTTCTAGACCAAAGCAAAAGTAAAATAATTCTTTAGTAAGACTTTTACTAAGTGTAAAAGTGTATTTTTTACCAAGTATGTAGGTATTCCAGGGGTAGGGGGAGAAAGAAGAGGAACAATTAAAACTTATAAATTTCATGAGGAAATAATCTATCAAGATGGAGAATAAGCACATACTATAAATAGGAAGACTAATATTTCCACAAACTTGAAGTAATAGAGCAATCTGAGAAAGACTATATAATAACCAGGCTTCAAACGGTAAAGTGATAAAAGAAGAAATGGAAATCATGAGAGAGCAGCACACTGTGAAGAGATATATTTGAAAAACAAATAGAGTTTCTAGAAATATAGGTCCATCATCAATATTTCCACAAATGAGTTACATATCAGATTATATACAGCTGAAGAAAGAATTAGTGAATTGGAAGACAGGATTGAGAAAATTACCTAGAATGAAGCACAGAGAGATAAAGAGAAAAAGTGAAGAAGAGTTTAAGAGACATGAAAGACAGAACAAGAAGAGAGAATAGAAGGGGAAATTTTTGAAGAGATAATGGCCTAAGATTTTCCAAAACTGATAAAAAAAAATTAGCTTTTTTTTTTTTTTTGAGACAGAGTCTCACTCTGTTGCCCAGGCTAGAGTGAGTGCCGTGGCGTCAGCCTAGCTCACAGCAACCTCAAACTCCTGAGCTCAAGTGATCCTCCTGTCTCAGCCTCCCGAGTAGCTGGGACTACAGGCATGCGCCACCATGCCCGGCTAATTTTTTCTATATATATTTTTAGCTGTCCATATAATTTCTTTCTATTTTTAGTAGAGATGGGGTCTCGCTCTTG
Organism: Eulemur rufifrons; assembly: GCF_041146395.1. Classification (NCBI taxonomy): domain Eukaryota; kingdom Metazoa; phylum Chordata; class Mammalia; order Primates; family Lemuridae; genus Eulemur; species Eulemur rufifrons. The sequence goes on along the minus strand of NC_090985.1, from coordinate 63,689,491 downwards.
CTCAGGCTGGTCTCGAACTCCTGAGCTCAAACGATCCGCCCACCTCGGCCTCCCAGAGTGCTAGGATTACAGGCGTGAGCCACCGCGCCCGGCCAAAAATTAGCTTTTAATTTAAAAAATTAGTGTGCTGGTAAATGTTTAACAACTAGCTTTCCAAGATAAAAAAAAAAAAAAAATTAGCCCTGATTTGCAATGTTTGCTAATTTCTGTGCCATAAATACTGTCATTGTGGCTGATTTCAGGTTACCAGTGTGACTTTACTGAAATGGAGGTTGAGAAGAGAGGTGCTAATTGGCTCTTGTGAGGTGGTATGAGCTGACTCCAGCACATAACTGCATAGGCCAAATCCTTGTGAAGTATAAATAAAAATAAATAAATACATAGACACGTTGTAGTGAAACTGCAGAATACACATGACAGCAATAATATCTTAGTTATAGATAAAAATGACAGATTCTCTTTTGTGGAGTAATTAGCCTAATAGTACACTTCTCATTGCCTTAAACCAGAGACTACCCTTGGCATTGGGCATGGGATCAGGGTGCCTAAAGCACAGGAGCCATGGAGAAGAGGAATGGATATCTAAATGAAAATCTGTTGCTATTAGAAAGGAGGATGGGAACTGGAAATTAGGTGAACAAACTAGGTATGTCCGTAATATGGTATATATTTTTTAATCAGCAGATTCAGGTTTTTCTTCATTTGGGAGAAAATTTTTCTTCTAATAATCTTTGAATGGTTTTCTCTTCTATGTGTTTGACTCTATACCTAAGGGAGACCAAAAACTTGTCCTTATTCTGGGACATTTGTCATTCTTATATATTTTCCTCTTTTTGTTTTAATCTCTGCTTTTTTCTTCTGCATTTTCTGGGATTGTCCGGAGCCTTTTCTTTTCCTTTTCTTTTTATTTTTCTGTCAGTAATTTGATTTTCAGCTGAATTAGTCTTTAATTTGTTTTCTAAGTTTTATAGTGTTTTTTTTCATTTCATTCACCTTGTTTTGTTAAATTAACATGCTGTCACTCACAAAATGATTATTTAGATTGAAGTGCCCATGGGGAACACTGTTCTCTTCCATGGTAGATAGAACAACATTCGTTTGATCTAGTCTCTACTTTTGGGTAGATGTTACTGATTTGCAGAAGTTACTGATTTGGAGAAGGGACCCAACCAGTGGTCTAAGTGAAAGTTCATGGACAGAGGAACACTTTCATTTTGTGAGTTGTTTGATAAGCAGAGTCCTGGCTTTGAGCAGGCCCCTTAGGTGTGCCTTGCCTCTTCTCTTGCCATCCTCTTCCTCTCCTGCCCAACTGCCAGCACGTAGACCATGACTGACATATGCATTCTGCACAGAAAAGAACATTAGGTTCTCAGAAATTGCTTCCATAAATTTGGTAACATACACATGATAGGATTTCAGGAAGTTAATCAGCTGAAGGCAAGCTGAGGGTCTGGTTCCCTCAGATACAACTTGAATTTGTTTGATGTCCAACAGGTTCTTGACACGCAGCATTCAGAGTAGGTCAGGACTCTTTTCCTTGTAAGTGTCAGAAATCCAATTTGGACTAGTATAAACAAAGCAAAATATAAAGGAGAGATGCTTTAGCTTATGTACTGAAATGATGGGTGAGCTGAGGAGCCTGCCTCTGAGTGATGAGGTCCAGGATTTGACACATCAGGGCTCTCTCATCATCTCTCATTTCTGCTTCTCTCTGCCTTCTAGCCCTCTCCTCTCCAGATGACTGGCTTCATCAGGCTCCAGGAACCCAAGGTCTTATATTCTTGTTAGTCTAGTGACCAGAGAGGAAAGAAAGCTCTTTCCCTCCAGATCTTGTGAGAAAACCCACAGGAAGATTCTGATTGGTTCCTACTGGGCATGTGGGGTGGGATTCTGGGATAGCAAATTGGCAGCTCCCACCAGAAATAGATGTTGCCTACAAATGCAAGGGAGGAGGTGATAGTCTGAACACATAAAATAACACATTTTCACTGAGGGGAGGAATAAAAGCCTTCACATGCTTTGCAGGAACTAAACTTACTCCTGCTGAGCTGTCAGGGGGTATGACCCTTCCTTCACATCCAAATATATGAGTGCCATTTGATACCTTTACATTGCTCCCCTTTGCCAAGCCCAGAAAAATGGCACTTGTTGATTTTGTAACCTCGAATAAAAATGAACCCCAGGATGTTTCCAGGTTCAGCTTAATTCCAAACAGTTGTCACTTCCTTAGCCCAGGAGCTGGTATGGAAATAGGTAATAGGCATCCGCTGCTTTGTGTTATGCTAATGCATGAAAGAGATGCTTTTCCAGAACCAAAGAGCCCCAGTTACACTGCTGAGGATGAAGAAAGACTGCAGGGGACCAACTAGTTTTTGTTTGGACCACAATTAAGAGAACGTTCAGTTGCTCTAATGCTTTTAAAATCAGCTTCGCTCCAAAGCACTTGGGTTATGTATTTGCCATCTTGCAGAAAGACTCAGCATTTGAGATGCAAGCCAAATGCTTTTAGCCACTTATAAAAGACACTGTTGCCCTGGGCCTTGCTGGCTGCAGGGGCTGACTGGGCTGGAAGCCAGCTCTGAGACTGACTATGATAGTGCATGACGTTTAATATGAAGGGAAGAATGGTGACATGGTTTAGGTTAGGAGCAATGCTAATTGTTTACTGGATACCTTTCATACAACCCAGAGCATTTTTTTTAGCCAACTTTCTCTCATTATTACAAAATAAAACTCAACATTTCAAAAAAGCACCATCACCGATATTAATTTGCTATTGGAAAAACTAGTATGTAGCATATTGTTCTTCTAGGTTCATTTATTAAAAATCAATGCCCTGTAACAAAATTATAAAGGCTATAAATGGAAAGATTAGTAGTGACTCTACTTTAGTGGCTTTAAGTTTTATGAGGGAAGAAAACTGTATTTTCTTATTTAATTTTGTTTTTCTATTTTACACCTACTGTAAGCATAATGCCTGGTGTCTGCTGGCCACTCATTAGATATTTATTGAATGAATGGATGAATATATAAAACCTTTAGAAGAACTGGCCAAAATTAAAATGAAAATCCAGACCAAACCAAATCTCAATACGTGCTTTCGTACAATGATGTAAGATCAAATGAGCAGAAAATCTATCTAGTTTTGCCTCTATTGTATTTTTATCTGGAATAGGAAGTGGAAGCTCTAAAACCCTTAGACAAATAAATTGTCTGTTTTACCAGAAGTTCTTAGAAATTGTATGAGCCCAACTTACCAGTTTTCTAGGTGTAGTTTCTTAACGAAAGTGTTTCAAGATAAATTTGGTTAGATTTTAATCAAACGCATGACCTAAGTGACCATATATAAAAAGTAACTCAGAATGCTCACATCAGTTTTGGTATTTATAGAGTTAGAACCAGTTACAAAATCTGTGGGGCCCAATGCAAAATGAGAATGTGGGGCCCTTGTTCCAAAATTATTAAGAATTTCAAGATGGTGACAGCAGAGTGTTAAACCAAGTACAGGCCCTTCTAAGCATGGGACCAGTGAACCCTCTATAGATTGCTTGTCTTCTGGGAATGCTAGAAACATTGGTGAATTCATGCTTACTGCAAGACCCTGTTGAAATTGGTGGGTTGTTTAATTATTTCAAACATGGAGGTGAGAAGCAAGGAAAATTTCAAGTGTTGGCATAGATGGGAGTAGAGCCTAGGGCCACTGGCTCCTTGTCTGTGGTATCTGCCAGCAGGAGTATGGCTAAAAATTCCATGTACATAACTTGCTTCTATTCACTGTTAAAATCAATAATGTTCCCAGGTCTTACATTACTTTTTTAGTAGTTTGCTTTTGAGTGCCCTAAGAGTTATGATATCTGGACTACTTATAATATCCTCAGCAAGTTTCACTCATTCTAAGTCTTATAGTCTTTGTGATGTTGCTATACTGTATAATATTATTTTCTAATATTAAACAACTCTATTGTTATGGACCAGCTAAAATTAAGCTTGAAGTTATTTTTCTAATATTTGGCCTCATCTGATTATACCTTATGAAAGTTTATTAGAGAAGACTGAAGCAAATCCTACTGGCCTAGAACTGGGAAGAATGGAGTCATTTGCAGGCCTCTAGCCTAGGAATATTTAAGAAATGCTCTTGAATGTTTGAATAAGTGAATGTTAAATCATGTCACAGGCAATGACTATAGATACAAATCAGTGACAGTAATACTAGATGATGCCTTGCCTTTGAACAACTTTTATTTGTGGTAAACACTTTAGGAAGATGTATTTTATTAATCTGAAAAATCCATCACAAAAAGAAATTTCAATAATTTAAATAATACACTAAATTCCATCCTGATTCAATTTGAGTAAATGCCATAAAATCTTATTTCACAAGATGATTTATATGGAATTAATTTTGGATTTACTATAATGCTTTTTTTTGGTTTAGTGGGCTATCATTTACATATAATAAAATTCACCCTTTTTAGGTGTATAACTGTATGAACTTTGACAAACTTGACAGTCATGCAATTGCCATCACAATCAAGATACAGAACATTTCCACCATCTAAAACGCTTCCTTCAAGTCCCTTTGTAGATAATCCCTTCTCCCCATCCTAGCCCCTGGAAACCACTGGTATGATTTCTTAACCACCTAGTTTTGCCTTTCCTGAAATGTCATATAAATGACTTCATTTATATGGCAGCCTTTTGAGTCTGGCTTCTTTTACTTAATCATAAAATTTATTTGCTCCACATCTTCACCAGCAGTATTTGGTAACTGTCTTTTTTTTTTTTTTTTTAAAGCCATTCTAATAGGTATGCAATGGTATCTCATTAAATATACATTTTTCATTGACTTGTATCTTCTTGATAAAGTGTATTATTCAAATCTTTTTCTTGTTTTTTTCTTTTTTTAAAAATTGGGCTGGCCGGGCATGGTGGCTCACGCCTGTAATCCTAGCACTCTGGGAGGCTGAGATGGGCAGATTGTTTGAGCTCAGGAGTTCGAGACCAGCCTGAGCAAGAGCGAGACCCCGTCTCTACTAAAAAAAATAAAAAGAAATTAAATGGACAACTAAAAATATATAGAAAAAATTAGCTGGGCATGGTGGCACGTGGCTGTAGTCCCAGCTACTCGGGAGGCTGAGGCAGAAGGATTGTTTGAGCCCAGGAGTTTGAGGTTGCTGTGAGCTAGGCTGACACCACTGCACTCTAGCCTGGGCAACAGAGTGAGACTCTGTCTCAAAACAAACAAACAAAAAAAAAAAATTGGGCTGTTTGCTTTTTTATTATTGAGTTTTGGAAAGGCTTATATATTCTTGTTATCAGTTCTTTATCAGGTATATGTCTTGCAAATATTTTCTCCCAGTTAGTGTCTTGTTTTATTGTGTCTTAACTTTATCTTTCAAACAGAAGATGTTTTTAATTTTGATGAAAGCCAATTTATCAGTTTTTTCTTTTATGGTTCATGTTTTTTGTGTTCTATGTAAGAAATCTTTGCTAAGCCAAGGTCATAAATATTTTTTCTATGTTATCTTCTAGAAGTTTTACAGTTTTATGTTTTGCACTTAGGTCTATGATTCTTTTTGAGTTAATTTTTGTATTTTGAGCAAGGTATGGGTTGAAGTTTATTTTTTTGCCTATGGATATCCAATTGTCTCAGCATCATTTATTGAAGAAACTGGTTTATCCACTGAAATGGCTCTTACACCTTGCAGAAAACAGATTGGCTGTATATATATGTGTGTGTGTGTATATATATATATACATATATGCATATAGTTCTATGTCTGGACTGTATTTTATTCCATTAATCTATGTGTTTATCTTTTTATCACCAATACCACAATGTCTTGGCTTTATATTAAGTCTTGAAATTCTGTTCTGTGAGTCTTCCAACTTTGTTCTTTTTCAAAATTATTTTGGTTGTACTAGGTCCTTTGCTTTTCCTTTTTTTCTGTTTTTTGTTTTTTCAGTTTGTTGGCTTCTAAAGCATTCTGCTGAGATTTTGATTAGGATTGCTAAGATTTTTATCAGCCAGAGAAATTTCCTTGACCCTCTTAAGAGACATTGCTGTAATTATTCCTTTGTGTCTGCCTGTATTTCCCATTTCCACCACCGCTTATACCCTGAAGCTAATGAGCAGTTGACCCAGAATGACATTAAGGCTATGAAAGTAGCATGAAGATGGTCCTGTGACTGGGATTGGGGTCTCGGGGCTCAGGCTGCCTTTAAACATCAGAGAGTTGGTGCTGGATAGTAGCCGGAAGTGAGAGTAGGTGGAGGGAGACCAACGTTGTGTTGTTCCTTTTAGTCTTAAGTAGACTGGAGCTGACTTCCTTGGCCTCTACTGCACTCCTCAGAGGAAAGGCACAACTATTATAAATGTGAGAAATGATACTGGAGTTCTTTGATTATTTTCAAGTCTTCTCCTCTCCTTTTTTGCTGCTATTTTGGAAATCTCACTCATCCATCATTTCCTTCACTTGTCTCTCATTTTATCCCCTTTATCTTCTCCTTCCCTTGCTCCAAATTCTTCCTCACATTCTAAAGCTCATTAAAAAACAATGTCCTCTAAATATTAGAAATGTAAAGTAAAAATATTTTGGTAGAAGTTTTGAGATTAAAAAAATTAAGCATTGAATTAATCAAAGTTATTGGAATGTGCTGATTATGATTAATTGTTGGATAAAATGTTCTGACAACCTAGGAATGTTTTTCCTGGTTTGACTCCAGTGTTAATCCACAACCTCATCTTCAAATAGCAGTGTCTCTGTAGTGTATCTTTTATAACTTAGTGGAATCATTGAGTTTCAGATTTTCTTTCTTCTTCATGCCTGGCAGCCATGGACCAATTAGTCTGAAAATATGAACATTTGGGGAGGATATTCTTCAGTGACTCAGCAGGGCAACAGATGGCAAAATGTTTAATGTTTATTTCAAACCCATTTCCATATTGGATTCACATCCAGGAGTGTTTAAAAACATTTTTATTTGGAAAGAGACTGTTGTTCATCGTCAGACAACAATCTCTGTTTGAAAACATCATCGTTTGAGTTACAGCTTCTTTGACAGGTGTGGGGCAGACTCTGCCATTTCAGGGATCATGAATATGGCTCCCTACCCTTCCTACTTCACACTCTGTTTTATTTAATACTTATCAAGACTGTATTTCAAATGATGGTTGTTTCTTTTTTTTGGGGGGGGGGGGCTTAAAGTCAAAGTTTTATTCCCAACATTAGAAATATAAAAGGAATATATTATTTAATGTGAAAAAAAGCTTTGAAAGATTGTTCTTACTGCACATGTTCGTAGGTTATGGTGATATGTTTATGTCATCTTCCTTTTTAGGGCACAAGATCATTATCTGACTGCTTGGGATTCAATTCATGAAATCTTGAGTCACACTTGGACCATGATAAAAGCACATGGACAGGAAGGACACTGTCACAATCAATACACACTGACTATACATTTGACTAATACCTGAGCTTTGTATTTAGATCTCTTTAAAAAACTGTAACAAAGGCTGGTTATAATAGCATTCATTCATGAATTCATTCATTAATGCATTTACAAAACTAGTTTTGAGCAATTATTATATGTAGTTGTTTATCTGCAGATGAAAAACCAAAAACACTCTACAAGTAAGGACTCTAGAGTCCATTAGATTTAGTGACTTTATCTATAAGATTTAATCCTATTAGAACATCTATTTTGCTAGATAACTGTCCCTTTGTTTTCGTTTGACATGACTTTCATTCTATGGTACCTTAAAAATTGTTTAGGGAAGCTGGTTTCATGACTACCTACCAGAGGCAGACTTATGCAGAAGGGAATAAAACATATTTCAGAGACTCTCTTGCTTATGCCGGCCCCTTCCAAGCCTCTCTGAGGGATCCTGTAAGTGTATGCCTATGGTCACAGTTTTTGTAAAATTTGCAAAGATAAGACATTTTAATTGCAATTAAGACTACTGTCTCTTTCCAGTCTGAATTGCCCTCTGTCATTCTGTTACTCTTCTCAGATGGCAATGATGTGTTCTGGACGTTCAGGAGATTCAGCTAAGGAAAAGTTGAGTTAGGGTTCACTTAGTGTGGGTTTTGTAAGACATATATGTGGTTTTTAATCTATTCCATGAACAGTTTTCTAGCTGTCTCATGTAGGAATAACACAGGAATACACCCGCTGCTCACTGAAATGACTTCCCAGTGTTTGCACATGAAGTTTCAAGAAGGGAAGTCTTGTGTATGCATAGTGAGTGGGGTGGATGGGTAACAAAATTTGACATATAGGCAGCCAGAAGCCAGTGGGTGGAAAATTCTTACACACTTTAAATGTGCAAAATTGTAAGTGATTGATTTAATTCTCATCAATGCTTAACCAAAATGAAAGTTCTCTCTCGATGAAACTATTTTCCTTAATGCAGCACATATATTTATAAATGCATCATACAGCCTTTTCTTTTTGTTTATAGGAACTGCATAAAATAGAGTTTATCAAAATTTTTATATTTGTAGGGCACAAACTATCGTTGTGCTATAAACAGATAATACATCTATGTGACATATGTTTTATGCATCCTAATGTATTGAATAGTATCTTAGCATGGCATTATCATTAGGAGTTATGAAGCTGAAATAAACTTTTATAAACTATCAAGTATAAAAAATAAATGTTGAGCAATTATGCTAGTGGAAATTATGCTAGATGGAAGTAAGAAAGGCACAGAAAGAGAATGGGAGAAGCTTCACGGGGCTCTCAGGTCAAAAAATTTGAAAGTGTTAATGCTCACAGGTGTGGCTGTTGGGCCAGAGGGTGGTTGCCAATGTATCTGCCTCCCAACTGTTGAGCCAGCACCAGGGCTCTGGGACACATACTGGGAAAATCTGTGGGCTCAGGTCTAAAGGAAAACCCACAGGGTACATAGTCAGATAATGAAGACTCTAGGTTAACATGGAATTTTGCAATGAAATATTGGGGTAAGCCACGAAAAAATTCAGTTTGTATCTGTTAAGTTGTCATTCTTACTGAAGTTGGTGGGGTTGGAGGAAGTAGTGATAGACTATAAAATAGTGAAAAAGAAGTCCATCCCAGGAAAATAGCATATTACTTTTAAGTATTATTATTGAAAATGTACTTCAGGCAGCTTCTACTTTAAAGAAAAGTTGAGTTTGAAATGTTAACTTCTCAGTCTATGTAGAACTAGAATCTACATCATTATATGTTTCATTTACAAAGAGGTGGAAGGTGGAATTCCTTCAAAATTCATTTTTCTTGACAATGCTTAAAACGTCCTTTGAGCCCTCTTCTTGAGTAGGCCTTGGCCTTGGCCTTCATTCTTGCTGGACCTGCATAGGCCAGTTTTAGCAAGAATCTTGTTAAGTCAGTTCAGTGAGAATCTCCTAACCTTGATATCGGATCAATCTTGATATCTGGTCAAATTCCACATCCCCATGTCTGGTTACCCTAGCCTGCCTTCAGTAAGAATCCTGTTAGATCAGTTTGGTGTCTTCTCATAGTAATCTTCTATCCACTGACCCACCTCGACCCCCAGACCGCTCCTTGGCAATAAATCCCCACCAGTCCTTGTTGTATACGGAATTGAGTGCACTATACTGAGGTCTTTTTCCCCTATTGCAAGTAGTTCCTGAATGAATTCTCTTTTTACTGCTTTAACTAGTATTCAGCTCCGGTTTTCTTTAACAAATGTAAAGTTGTGAATGGAAACTTCTGTCCAGGATGGCAAAAAATCTGCTGTGTTCGGCACTGGGTACACCCTTACCCGAATAATTTTAATAACACTCATACTTGCCACTTGAATATAATCAAGAATTTCATAGGCTTGAACATATGTTCTTCCCACAATGACCCTTTTGATCCAAGAATCTTACAGATGAGGAAACTGAGGCTTAGAGTAGTTCCTCATTTTGTCAAGGGTTCCTCAGTTAGAAGGGCTAGAAGAGAGGTTTTCGGAATCCTCATGGAGTGCTTTGAATTACAATTAAAATTTAAAATGTCAAAGAGAAGCAGAGTATGTGGGAGACCAGAATATACTGCCCCCAAATATGAAGGGATTGTTGAGTTGAAGACAGTTAAGAAGCAGCAAATATGGGAAAGCTCTCTGCCCTCCCTCTATTTGACTGAAAGCAGGACATAGATTTACAAAGACAAATGATACCTCAAATAATTATTATTTGTCAGTTAAAAATAAAATAAAAAAGAAATAGGAACAAAAGGTATCCTACCCTGATCTCTACCAGGAAGAACAAATGTGAACCGCTGAAGTCAGCCTTGGAATGGCACCAGAGGAAACTACATTAACAAGCTTTACTAACCAACCTTTATCTGCCAGTTATTTGCTTTTCTCCAAGTTGCCGCCTGTAGAGACTCAAAGTCCTTTTGCTTTGTCTTGTGACGTCTCTGAAAATTCAATGTTCTTTGCTGAAGATGCCATATAAGCTAGAATTCAAAGCCACCTCTTTGAGAACTACTCATTCTGAAATATGCATGTTAAGAAACTTCTGTTTTTCACTAGTTAATCTATCTTTTGTAACAGAGGTGCATTCTAAGAACCTATGGAAGTAATTCTACCCCTACAATTTATCAGGGATGTTCTAGCAAAAAGCAAATTGTTATAAAGATGAATTTGTCAACTTTTACTCAGGACAATAAAAACTACTCTTTTATTTATAGGTGGTGGATCAATAACATATCTTAGGCATTGGAATGAATAATTATTCATGGACATCCTTGATCAATCTGCTTTTTTCACATACAGAACTCAGAGTTTCAATAGATTTACATTATAACAGAAGACACTTTACTTAAGTAGACACATCAAGACGAAATCTTGCCTGCAAAGCTGATAAAAGGCTCAGTGTATGGCATCTCCATCATTCCCTGAACTCACATAAGTATCTACTATTCTCAGACATTGAGTAAAATGCTAGAGAGAAAATGATGGAAAAGATGCATTGCCTGCCATCTGAAACTCTTGGCTAGTTTGTACAGGAGCGAGATAGTCATACATTTAGTTACAGACTGCAGGGAGAGGCATGTTATTCATGTGAGGGAGTGTGTTGATTGAAAACAGTCCTTGGTCTGCTTAGCTGTGTACCTGTCTACGGCAGGAGGCAAGACCAGCTGTTTTCTTAGGTTCTTTCCAGTTCTTTTCTTTCATTGAATCGCAAATCCTGTTTTCACAACGGCCGCTGTTTCTATTGCTATGGAAATGATGATGATGTATATCACAAATTCAAATATTATGACATTACTACAGGACTCAAGAGGAGGAAAAGATGAGCTGTCAAGGGGCACAGTTTTCCTCCAAGCCAAATACCTTTGTTAATGAGCAAGTATGTTAACAAAAAACTATGAAAAACATATGAGGAGGCACTCGGCTGGGAGAATGGGATATGAAAGAGGTTCTTCAACAGATGTGCCTGGGTGAGCTCAGTAGATAAATTTTAGCACCTTCCCTTAGAACATTTCTCAAGCCAAAATGCTGTCACTTGAACAAGCCAAGAGCTTCAGTCTCCTGTTTTGATGCAAGAGGACACCAATAGGTATATCTTTCCCTGGGTAAATAGGGAGATTAGTTACCCTCTGTCCCTGGGACATATCCCCTCCAGGTGGGAGGTGATGCCTCACTTCAGGAGCTGTTGAGTTGGCATCAAAATAAATGCCAATGTCATAAGAAAGGTCGCTGGAACCATTTTCAGATTCCCTCTCCTTAGCCTGGGTCTTGGGGGGAAAATTGTCCAAGTATCACTGTGACCTGCTCTGTCCTTGCTTGACCCCATGAGAGTGTTTCAACTCCATTCCTGGAACTCTCCCTCCCCTGCACTGGCAGAGCAACTCCCTATGTGGCTTAACTTTCTGTCTGTGATAGGGTTTTGGAGGGGCCCTGGAGGTTAGGCTCTGAGGTCAGCTGCCGAGTTTTCATAGCCAGGCGGTGGCAGTCTCTGGTTTGAGCAGAGTTGGCTGTTCATGTTAGTCTTCCCCGCCCTCTGGCCTGGTCTTCAAGGATGTCATGGTGAAAGTAAAGAAAACTTTGTTTAGTCTGCACCACAGCCTTGAATAGGCCATAAAAATTCCCCAGGCTGTGACCGATCAGACTTGGAACGGCAGGCCTCCACTCGTCACTTGTGCACCTTCTTTGTCACTTCATATTTTGTGTGTTGTCTCTCTCTCTCCACCATGGTGGCCTGTAAACACACACACACACACACACACACACATGCCCATTTGGAAGTTACTGTGCTGGTGCTATGTTCTGCAAGGCCCCCCACACGCGTTGATAAAATAATGGGATATTGGCCATTGCCACTTTTAGGGGATGGGATTAGACATAGACATTTAGAATTCTAGAAACAAGGTGAAATATTTTTCTCTGATAAAATCTTGTCTCTTGAAACCTCCCACACCCACCTTCAAATGCTAGTGGCTTACACATCTTCAGTATGATTTCAGAGACTCTAACACAGGCCTAATTAGGAACATCTTGATTCCTAATAGTTTCTGAAAAAAAATCTCAGTACCTGAACATTAAAAAATGTGCTTGAATATAAGTGGCTGAAAGATTTCTCTGCGTGGAAATCTTCGTTTAACTTAGGCAAATGAGAGCAACATTTAAAAAAAATAATTTTCACCAGGGGAAGACGGAGGAGAAGGATGAAGAGGAGGAGGTATAGGGGGAGGTAGAAGAAGAGGAAGAGAAGAAAGAAAAAAGAGTTTGCCGCTGAGTTGAGAATTCGACTAGAAAGCAAAGGCCCAGCTTGGAGCAGAGTTTTACGGCTGAGTTATAAACTCTGAAAATAGGGCTTTATAATGGAAATGTTGACAGACTTTCTACTATAACTGGGCTAGCGGATGCCCGCTGTAATGTACTGTGTAATTTATAGGAGTCACCTGTTAAGCCATCTGGGAAAGAAAATTTCCCTTCTTTTAAAATGTTAATAACTTGATTAACCTTTTGAACTTCATCTTTATTCCAAATGGAGTCCGTGCAAGCCAGTTGCTGCTAGATGGCCAATTTATATTTGCAGATAAAATTTAGGATTAAAAAAAATCCATACTGTGTGGTTTTCTTAGTCTTACCCTGTAAAAAAAAATGAATGTTAAGGGAGAAACTGCACCCTGATGGCTTAGAGGAAGTGTTTGCTTTCTATAAGCTAAAGCTGCCAATGAGTTAGAGACGGCCTTGGCCTCGGGGCATCTTTGTACAGGAATCCATATGCACTTTTATCTTCTCTTCCCCATTAGTTTTTTTTTTGGCAAAAACCCAGGAGCTGAGATTCCTCCCTCAGGGAAAAATAGATATCCTTCACTCTGGAACCTTGACTCTTTAACTATTTAATGAATTGCTAAACGGCGTGTATGGTTTGATGACATGACTTCTACTCTTGTAGAGCTGAAGGTCCCCATACAAGAAGTCCCCTGTTTTCCTATATTCCCCCTTCTTTCATTTTAATTATTGCTCTCATTCCTTATCAACACATTCTTATATTAGGTTAAGTATGAAATGTCTGATTTCCTTAAGTAATAATTTTGACAGTTGGTATCTCTGACATTTCACTTTGACACTTCTTGTTTTATTTTTATTGTGAAGGTACATCCTCAGTCTTTCAAATGCACGTTGTGGCTTGTAATTATCTCTCAAAGGTTTTTTACAGCAATTTTTGTGAAACCATGAATAAGTCAAAATGACATGTTATTTTCAAATAGGAGTTCTGTCGTGAAACCAATGCAGTGCAAATAGCTTGAAATATCAATGAAGAGTTTGAGAAGGATGTGGCTAATGAACACACAATATGTCGATGGTTTGAGAAGTTCCATTGTGGTGATTTTAATCTTGAAAATGAGCCAGATGGGCAACCGGAGACCAAGGTGGGTAATGATGAGCTGAAAGCTGTAGTGGAAACAAATCTATCTCAACCTACACATGAATTAGAAGCAAGACTTGACATTACTATTCCAACAACATTGGACCATTTGAAACAAATCAACAAGGTAAAGTAGCTGGATCCCGCATAAATTAAACCAGCATCAGAAGAGAAATCATCTCAAAGCTTGCCTTTCTTTGCTGTCATGACATAAAGGCGAACCATTTCCACGCCGTATTGTTACATGTGATGAAAAATGGAGTCTTTTTGACAATTGCAAGCAATTGGCACAATAGTTTGATAAAGATGAAATGCTGAAACACAGTCCAAAACTGGATAGTCTTCAAAAAAAGCTAATGGTGTCTGTTTGGTGGTCCATCACTGGTATTATCCACTATAGCTTCATGAAACCTGGTTAATCCATTACAGCCGATGTCTACTACCACCAGTTGGATGAAATGATGAGGATGCTTGTGATTAAGCAGCCAAGATTGGTCAATAGAGACAGGCCAATCCTCTTGCAAGACAACACTCAACCACATGTTGCACAAACAAAGCTGTTCAAACTACAGCAGCTGGACTTGGAAACTCTCTGTCATCACCATATTCACCAGACCTTGCACCAACTGACTACCACTTCTTCCAGGCTTTGGACCACTTCTTGCAAGGAAAAATATTTGATTCTCAACAAGCTGTGGAAAATGCCTTTTGCAATTTCATCACCACTCACTTTCCAGGTTTCTTTGCTTCTGGCATAAACAAGCTACCATTAAGATGGCAAAACTGTGTTGATAGTTTAGACACATACTTTGATTAATTGTACTGTTTTTTGTTTGAGATATAATAAACTACACTTTCCATTCAAAATCGGACGTTTCATATTTCATGACCTAATAGCATCTCTTTATTCTCAACATCCACTCCCTGGATATGAGCACCAGGAGCTTGTCTCTGTAATTCTTAGGATCCATCCATGGAGCTCCTTGACTCCTACAGAACAAATCTCACTGAGCGATGTCATTTGCAACAACATGGATGAACCTGGAGGACATTGTGTTAAGTGAAATCAGCCAAGCACAGAAAGACACATACTGTATGATCTCACTCATAGGTGGAATCTAAAAAAGTTGATCTCATGGAAGCAGAAAGTAGAATGGTGGTTACCAGGGGCTGGGGTGGTTGGGGGAGGGAGGGAGATGTTGGGCAAAGGATACAAAATTTCAGTTAGATAGCAGGAATAACTTCAAGAGATCTATTATATAACATGGTGACTACAGTTAATAGCAATATATTGTATTCCTGACAAATGCTAAGAGAGTGGATGTAAAGTGTTCTCACCACAAAAATCACAACTATGTGAGGTAATGCATATGTTAAATAGGTAAATTTAGTCATTCCACAATATATGTATACTTTAAAACATCATGTTTTATGCAATAAATATAAACAATTTTATCTGTTGATTAAAAAAATCTCACTGATCAGGCCTAATAGGGTTAGAATTCCCTCAGATAGCAGGGGGCACTTTAATGAATGCTATGTCTGTTCCTTGTTGTAGAAAGATTTAATACTTTTTGAAGATTAAATTGTTCGCTTGGAATTTTCTGACTTGAGAATGCCGTTTCAAACACAGACCAATGTCCTCTTATCTATTTCTTCTTGTTTAATTTCTCCAGACTGACTATTTTATCACTAAATTTGGGTTACCAGTGTTTTGTGTGAGGGACACATCATTGTCTGTAGGACATGGTATTCCCATGTGATCCTCATTGGTTAACTCAGAAAACCCTTTTCTGTATTTCTCCTGGGACACTAAAGCAGTTGTACCCCAAATAAGTCAAATAAAAATAATTATCTAAAGAAATGTACTCCTGGAAGAGCCAATCATGGTAAGAGAGATCCCTACAATTTTCTCCAAACCTTTGATTCTATCGATAATGCTTCCCAAAAGAACATATTGCCAGGAAGGTAGTTGTCTGATGGGAAAGTAATATCCTTTTGCATGTTCTGGTAAGTCCATTTCTAATATTTCTTAATTAAGGTGACCAACTTTCCCAGTTTGTCTGGAACTCTCCTGGGTTTAGTACTGAAAAGTCCCATCCCAAAAAACCCTCAGTCTCAGGCAAACTGTGACAGTTGACCATCCTGTTCTTATTGAGCAATTTCCTTTATTATCTGATTGTATTGCATAGAGAGAAGAGGTAAAACTGCATGAGACTCAGTATAAGGGACAATTTTCTAATTCCCAGAGTATTCATAAATGATGGGGCTTCCTTGGGAGGTGGTGAGCTCTCTGTCACTGGGAATGTCCACACAGGTCGAGTGACCAGCTACATGAAGGTGTGGGGGAAGACTCCTGTTTTGGCAAAAAGACTAGATTTTGTGATCTTTATGGGCCTTTCTAACTCTAAAACTTAAAATTCTAGATAACTCCAAAAGGCAGAAACATGACAGCTATAGGTGGACATCCAGGAATCTTAAATGCTGATGTTTTTATGAGTCCTGTATAGATTTCACATTTTTATATTAACCTGGTTTTATATCTTGCCTAGAGCTCTACTGCATGGGTTTGCATAGTGCTGTTTTGTTTTATTTTTTAGCACAATGTATATACTTCTTAGCTCCTAATTACCCCATCTGCGGTTTTCAAACACTCACCCCTTGATGGGATGGAGCCTGGGCTCTTCATCAGAATATGATGCTCATTAATGCCTTGACCATTTCCCCACTGTAACTGCGGTTCCTGCCTGTAGTTTGATGTCATCCACCCGTCACATGCTCCAGCACTCATATACATTTCACAGATGTGTCAAGAGAGGCCTTAGATGTTGAGAGAAGAAGTTTGCCAAGGCTACAGTGAGATTGTATGGCAAAGCCAAGAATGAAAAAGTCAAAAGTCTGGCTCTGAGTCCTTTTTTCTAATGACTAGACACCACTCCCTCATTGGAACATATTTGGTTTTAATGCCTTAAAGGGACACAGAGAGCTGGATGGCTTACAAAACTGAGAAATACTCTTCCTCCTGCTGCAGTGGTGCAGCCTTCCCTGCCACTATCTTGAGGCTTGCAGCTTTCAGCCTCCCATAGTAGATGTAGTCCCTTTCCGCCTTGCCTTTTCTCTCCATACCTCTTCCTCGATCTTGCCTGAATTCTGGGGATGGAAGCTTGTTCTGATGTTAGTTGGTTAAAACAACAGAAATATCTATAGTATATAAACATGTTTACAAGTATATAGAACTATATGGAATCTAGATTAGAATATTCTTGAGAATTCATGTCTCCTTGATATCTCTCTTGAGATCTTAGAGAAGAGGATCTGGAAACAAAATACTTTCATTCTTTCTAAGTCTAAGTTGAGCTTGCCTTCCTTGAATTGCCAGAGAAATCTCTTGTTTTGCTGAACCCAGACCTTCCTGAACTCAATCCTTTTCCCTTTTTCTCTTTGTTACCCTTTCTCTTCCTACCCCAGATGGTTGGATTCTCATCGATGTTATTGTAAGCTCTTTAATTTATTTAGTAAGCATCTCTTGAGCACCTATTATATTATATTATATATATCATGCTGGCTTAAGAAAGTAAAATAAGTCATGTCTCTCTTGTGCCCTTGAAGTGCTCACTTTTTATCTAGTGATGGTGAGAGAGGGACATAGAAAAACTCTTCCAAAGAACTGATAATAACATAATTTGATGAGTGTGCAAAGCTCTAAACTGAAAGGCATGTAGACTTTTCTAGGATAGGTAGAGAAACAGCCATTGTTTGTCCATTAACATGACCTGCTGGTCATTTTTGTTACTGAACAGAATGGAGTTCATTTGCCTGTGTGCAACAGAAAGCCAAAATACCAAAGCAATGGTCTTTTGCAGAGAGAAAGGTTTCTTGCAAAGCAGTCGAGCAGGAAGACAGGAGGCTTGTTCAAACCTATCTCTTCTATCAGCCTTAAGACAGTACATTTATTGGGAAGGGATTAGGGGGTGGATTCTAGGATTAGCAGGTGGAAGGAAAGGGCAGGTTTGGAAAGTCTCTTGGGTATGCGTAATTATCTCTTCATGCCTCTTCACCAGATGCACGTGCAAGTTCAGGGAGAGTTAGTATGAAACATGCAGTGGAAATTAGGGCTGTGATGTCAGGAAGCTCATTCTGTGTAGGCTCTTGTTGTCAAAACCGCAAGGGGGTTTCAGTCTAGGTCCAGCTGCTCGTCACACAAAGATCCCAAAGATCCAATTATTGAGACAACAAGGATTGTCAAAGAAGAAAGTTTTTAATATGACAGACATCTTGTTGGGAGAATAGGAGAAGCTGCCTCAAATCTGTCTCCCCAACTGATGGAGATCGTGGGCTTTTAAAGGAGGGGCCGTGTACCTTGGGGCAGGTGGAGGGGGATGGTAAGTCCTGGCATTGGGAAGTCTGCTCTGGGTCCTCCAGAGTTTCAACTCCTTTGTTTTGTAGAAAATTTATCATTTCAGGCTGAGTATGGTGGCTCATACCTCTAATCCCTGCACTTTGGGAGGCTGAGGAGGAGATGGGAGGATCACTTGAGGCCAGGAGTTTGAGTCCATCATTTCTGAGAAACAACCCAAAGGGTCAAGTAGTTAGTTAAGGGAGAGGATTATAAAAAGCATATAGGGGTTCATGGAACTGGTTACGCTCTAATTGGCCACATTGGTTTCAAACAGTTTCGGTCTTTAGCAAGCTGTTTTCCATATTTGCCTTTCTGTAAAACAAACTTAGAAATTTTTGTTAGTCACTGGCTTCTTTAACCCTTTGCAGCATGGTTTCAATTTAACATGTCTTCCCCCCAGGATATGGACTTAACTACAAAGGAGATGAGCACCTTCAAGCTCATAGCTGCCCTCTGATAAACCAAATCAATGTAAAGTCTTGTACTGGACTACATCAGTCTTGGCTTTCTATAGACTTGACTTCTGACCTTTGCTTTCATGTGATACCATGAGCTCATATTTTGGGATATTATTAAAACATCTCTATGAAACTTGTCATTGTTGTGTATTATAAGAAGATATTTAAAAAATATACAGTGTTTTCTCTCTCATGACTCATGGGAGAATTGTTTTCCAGGCTCAGGTTTAGTAATAGTTACATATTTTTGGAGAACTGATTTCTGTTAGCTTATAGAGATTGTGACCCTTACAACATTATGATTGTTTTCCTTTTTGAGTTGGGTTTTAATGGCCATGTAGTTCAATCAGTCCCATCCAATACTTGTGTATTCCTTCAACTAGACGTATAAGCCAGCTTTTAAAAACTTTTTAGACAGTAGCTCACACAATAATGCATTTTGCATTGTGACCTAGTAAACACACACAGACACAAAAATTAAAGTTTCACAAAACAATACTGATTTCTATTGCAATTTCTATTGTAATGCTCTCTCATGCTTTTAATTTTCTCTTCTGTTTCATTTCATTTCATTCCATTTTATTTGATTCCAATTTTTTTTAAAAAAATGCTGGTTACGTTGGCCGGGCGCGGTGGCTCACGCCTGTAATCCTAGCACTCTGGGAGGCCGAGGTGGGCGGATCGTTTGAGCTCAGGAGTTCGAGACCAGCCTGAGCAAGAGCGAGACCCCACCTCTACTAAAAATAGAAAGAAATTATATGGACAGCTAAAAATATATATAGAAAAAATTAGCCGGGCATGGTGGCGCATGCCTGTAGTCCCAGCTACTTGGGAGGCTGAGACAGGAGGATCGCTTGAGCTCAGGAGTTTGAGGTTGCTGTGAGCTAGGCTGACGCCACGGCACTCACTCTAGCCTGGGCAACAGAGTGAGACTCTGTCTCAAAAAAAAAAAAAAAAAAGAAAAGAAAAAATGCTGGTTACAACTTACTAAATTTATTTTATAACCCTTTAATGAGTAGTGACCCATAGTTTGAGAAACACTGATCCAAATCTTCTCTTGAATACTTCCAGCTACAGACTACTCAATACTTCCAAACGAAACTCATTTTGTTGTTGGAAAATTTGGAGCTTCTCTTTCAACTGAGCTTAACCCCACCTCGGTAGGTCCTACCCAGTATCCTCCTAGTTCTATCTTTCAGTTTCATGTAGAACAGTTTCTTATTCCTACTACCCTTACAATATTTGAAGAGGATGTGCCCCCTGAAAACTCCTCACCCACTTACATGTGGTTGTGGCCCTGGCAAGAGGCTTGATGGTTAGACATGAATAGCTGAAACAAAGTGTTAGGCCGGAGCAGTTAGAAATGTTCCCCGAAGCATGTGAGTAATTTGAAGGCAAGTATGGCTTTTTAAAAATGTGCTCAATTTAACCGAACAATTGCCCCAATTCCCTACTTTACTTCAGCTGTACAAAACCTGGCCCAACTTCTGCTACATATTGATTTTGCTCAAAAGTGGCAAGTGACAACACAGCCATTACATAAATGACATGAGAAAACAGACTCCTTCCCCTACGGTATTTAGCACACTCCACAGATGGTAACGACCTAATTCAGTCCGAAGAAGAAACAAGTGAAATCATTCACTCAATTACTTTCATTGGGTAGAGGCAGTGTTGCTCTCTCGACGCTCCTAGGATTAAAAAAGCTTTTCCTGAAACTGCCATGCACGGGTAATTTCATTACAACAGAGTTCCAGTCACCTCTTGTTTTCTTAAACTTGTATTATTGAAAGATTAGTCTTCTGTTTATGGTTACCTTGCCAAGTATCCAAAGCAGAACTCTCTCCTTCATTCGGAGTTAATCGAACTGAAATGGACATGGCATTACGAAGGCCCATGGCCCTGTGAGATCAGAAGAATTACTCAGTCTGTACCACTTAGGATAGAAGTTTTGTGAAAGCAGTTAGGATAAATTGACAAAGATTGCTTACCTCAGAATACAGAGGTCAAAATGCAGTTCAGAAAGACTTTATTATAATTACATGCTGTAATGGGAAAGATTAAATGTTGTGTGGCTGGGTGGTAGGACTTACTTAAGTGATGGCTAAACCCAATGTTGAGGGGTGATCAAAGATGTTTTCTTTCTGCTTGAGTCCTTATACAGAACCAAAGAGCAAATCTGTGTCCTTGAAGGGAAGTCTTAAAGAGAATGACTTTCTTGGAAGGAGAGATGCTGCTATTTGAACATAGAACGTACTTTTAATTGGCTGAAACTCTCAATAAACATTAAGGACAAAGCCACATGTTGATTTAGAAAGGATAGTGAATATTCTTGGCCTACTCTGTAGTTACGCTTTGTTCACTCCATCTTTCCCTCTTGCTTTGAAATGGTTGGGAAAAATCAAGATTTGGGCAAATTCATTGTAGGGGTTATAGACTGCTGGTCTTAATGCTGAAAATATTCTACAAATGGATTTTGTTTGGCATGCACAATGTCCAAAAATCAAAACATCCATTCATGATAAAAAACTTTTAGAAAAATAATAATAGAAGCAAACTTCTTCAACTTGATAAAGAACATCTAAAAAATCTGTAGATGACATTATATTTAGTGGCGAAAGACTGAATACTTTCTCCTTCAGATCAGGAACAGGGTAAGGATGCCTACACTTGCCACTCTTATTCAACAGAGTGCTGCAAGTTCCGTTTAGTGCAATAAAGCAAGAAAAGGAAATAAAAGGTACACAGATTGAAAAAGAAGAAATAATGTTGTCCCTATTTGTAGACAATGTGATTGCCTATGTAGAATTCAAAGGAATCTGTAAAAAAATTCCCAGAACAAAGTTTTTCAAGGTCATAGGATACAAAATAAACATACAATAATCAATTATATTTTAACATAGTAGCCATCAACATGTAGACACAAATTGAAAGTACAGTATCTTTTACAATTGCTAAAAAATAGGTGTAAATCTAACAAAACATGAACAGGACTTTGTAGTCTACAAAGTACAAAACTTTGATGAAAGAAATCAAAGAATATTGAAATAAATGTAGAGACATTCTTTGTTCATGGACTGGAAGACCTAACATAGTAAATATGTCAATTCTTTCCAAATTGACGTGCAGGTGTAATGCAATTCAAAATCCCAGCAAGATTTTTTATAGATGTAACAAAGATTCATCTCAAATTTACAGGAAAGGCGAAAGGATTAGAATAGCTATAACAATTTTGAAAAGAAGAATACAGTGGAAGAAATCAGTCTATCCAATTTTAAGATTTATTATATAGTTACAGTAATCAAGACAGCATCATATTAGCAGAGGGGATAGATCATAGATCATTGGAATAAGACAGAAAACCCAGAAATAGACCCACCTAAATATTCCCAACTAATTTTTGATAAAGGTGCAAAAACAATTCAATGAAGAAAAGATAGCCTTTTCAACAAATGGTGCTGGAACAAGTAGACCAAACAATGAACCTCAACCTGAGTCTCACACCTTATACAAAAATTAACTCAAAACAGACTTAAATGTAAAATATAAACCCATAAAACTTTTAGCAAAAATATAGGAGAAAAATCTCTGGGAAATAGAGCTAGTTGAATAATTATTCAACTTGACACCAAAAGCACGATCCATAAAAAAGATAAGTAGATAAACTGCATTTTATCAACAGTAAAAATGTATACTCTGTGAAAAACTCAAAAAGGATGAAAAGACAATCTAAAAACTGGCTGAAATATTTGTAAACTACATTTCTGATAAAGAACTAGTATCTAGAATGTATAAAGAAATCTCAAAAAATCAACAGTAAAAATATTAATAAAAATAAAAAACCAGACAATCCAATGAGAAAAATGAATGAAAGACATGAAGAGACATTTCTCCAAAGAGGATATACAGATGACAAGGAAGCACATGGAAAGATGTTTAACATCATTAGCCATCATGGAAATGTAAATTCAAACTACAATGAGACATTTCTATATACCTATCAGAATAGCTAAAATAAAAAGTCGTGACAACATAAAATGGTGGCAAGAATATAGACAAACTAGATACTCATACGTTGTTTGTGGGGATGTAAAATGGCACAGCCACTCTGGAAAACAGTATGGTAGTTTCTTAAAAATCTTAGCATGCAACTAACATATGACTTAGTAATTTTATTCCTGGGTATTTATTCCAGAAAAATAAAAATTTATGTTCATAAAAAAACTATGTAAAATGTTCATAGCAGCTTTATTCATAGTAGCCAAAGTTTTGAAAAAAAAAATACAGACATCTTTAAATGGGTGACTGGTTAGACAAGTTGTGGTACGTCCATACCATGGACAAGAAAATGAAACAACATATTGATTGATGCAACAACCTGGATGAATCTCCAGAGAAATGCTGACTGAAAAAAACTCAGTCCTGAAAGCTGAGATGCTGTGATTCTATTTCTATAACATTTGTGAAATTAGAAAATTATAGAAATGGAGAACAATTCAGAGGTTGCTGTGGATTGGGGGTGGGGGATGGGAGCAGGGAAGTGGGTGTGACCATAATATGGCAACTTGAGGGATCCTTGTAGCAATGGAAACATTCTGTATCCTGACTCTGTCAAAGTCAATATCCTCATTGTGCATAATGCTATCTTTGTGGAAACAGGGTAAAGGGTACACAAGATCTTTGTATCATTTCTTACAATTGCATATAATCAATAATTATCTCAAAAGGAAAAGTTTAATTAAAAATGGCCTTTAGACAAGGCTTATTTCTTAGTTCTCCTGAGCCTCCACTATTTTTACTTGTTTTACAATGACTAGTTTGCTTTACAAAGTGTGTTATCTGTCTGGCACTCTAAGCATGGGAGAGAAGGAAAGGGAAGGAGGGGAAGGGGAAGGGAGGGGAGTTGGGAAGAAGTGGGGAAGGGGGTCTTGCTAACAAAATACACCGAAGAATCATCATATGGTATTTATCTATTGGGGACAGAAGAATTCTTTTAAAAAATTAAGTGGGTTTTACCATTTGGAGATACTGTATTCTCATAATAGATCAGAGACTCATAATGAAGAATGGGAGCATATTTATGGTAACATTATGCTATAAGGATCTCTGTGTGTCTCTCTCCTCCATTAAATTCCTGAAGTGGGAGGACCATGACTTATTTATTCTTGACACTACCCTCCTCCCTCCCTACTTCCCTCCACCTAACATAGAGGTTTAATTCAGCATTTAATAGGGGAGAGAGAAGAGATTTCTACATTGATTAGTAACACAGTATGATCACAGTACTAACCACAAATACCCATGACCTGATAACTGCCTTTCTAACCTTATTCTACATGACTTCCAGGTGCCTAATGATTTAGCCAACCTGAACTGCTCCAGGCTGTGTACGTGCTGGGGAGTGTTCTTACCTCTCTGCTTTGTCCCACACCATTTCCTTTGTTTGGTATTCCCTTCTCTGGCCCCATAGGCCCAAAGCCTATCTATCTTTCACTGTTCAATCTGAAGGATACCCCCTTTCAAGAAGTCTTCCATGCTGCAAACACTATCTCACAGTTGGTGTCTCTGTCACTTTCAGACTTGTAGGAGAGATTTCTATGGACTCCTCCCTGTGCTACTGTAAGTCATTTGGGGGCAGATCTGTCCTGATACTCCTAGATCTTCCCATAGAAACTGGTACAGAGTGCTACCCACAGCAGATACCCATACATATGCATTGAACAAAGAAAAAAAGCAAAGAAAGTTATTGGAATGACCAGGCTAGTATAATGGATGCTCTGAGGGTAGCCAAATTAAACAAAATAAAAATAACAAAGAATTTTGGCATTGCAGAACGCTTAAGTAGCTAAAAAGAAAGGCTATTTCCAGTATCAGAATCACAGGCTTGAACATACATCAGTATTTCAGAGGGGATGATAGGGGATGGTGGACTAGGAAGGGAGGACATTCGACTTGGCTTCTACCAGCTTTTGTCAAGATTTCTGTGCTGTAGAACTAGCATTGGAGAAGTGGCATGTCCAAACCTGGAAGGACAGTGTCACTGGCATTACAGTGGTAACTAGTTTGGAAAAATAATAGTGACTGTTGACTTAATTCTTAGAGGTGCTTCCATTATGTTTCAGAACAAAGATTCCAGCGTTTGTTTTGTTTTGTTTTTTTTGTATAATAATGGAGGAAGTTGAGTTTCAAAAATGTCAAAAATCACATTTTTAATCCCCGTGTCCATGTGAGGACAAAAAATTCAGATTGAAGTTGCTTTAATGAAAATAAATGCCATCTTATTTCCGCCCCCCCCCCCCAAATGATAGGAAGCTAGAAGGGAAAACCTGAGAGTGGGTCACAAGTAATAGCAGACAATGTTAAAATGTTGCAAGGCTGATTTTACGTGGCATTGGTAGAGATTAAGCAGCTCACCACAGCCAGTTTCACTGTAAATCATGTAACAGACCTTGTAGAAATGCCAAGATAGTAGAAGTCTGCTTAAAACGCAGAGCTCCAAGAAACGCTTGACTTGAAACATTGTTTACTTTCTTCATTAGGAGCTAAAGAGAAGCAAGTACAAGGCAGCGGGTAGCAATTACCTAATATCTTTGCAGAAAGAAAGATTTTTCAAAATGTGCTTTTCTCACTAATCCTTGAGGGGAAATGAGGTTTATTTATGGTGTCAGAAGAGAACAAGGCATTAATAGTAAAAGATTTTATATGACTTCAT
Organism: Eulemur rufifrons; assembly: GCF_041146395.1. Lineage (NCBI taxonomy): Eukaryota > Metazoa > Chordata > Mammalia > Primates > Lemuridae > Eulemur > Eulemur rufifrons. The sequence continues at coordinate 63,664,045 of NC_090985.1, read as the reverse complement.
GTTTTTAGGAAAGTCATTTGTTTACAAATCCGACTCAATCAAACCCAAAGGTATTTAATATATTCCAGATTTGAATGTCACCTGATTTTTCACCCAAATTTCAGACTAGAGGAAGTAATTATAATAGAGTATATACATTGATGTGAGAAGATATAGATTATAAATATTTCCTTACCAAGAGGAAAATCTTAGAGTTAGACCATCCTATAGTCCAGGCAAAGAATGGAATAATTAAACATATTTCTCCCATCCCCAGCTTTAACTAAGATTGTATGATAATGGAGCTGTCTAAAGTTACTTAACTGTTTTATTTGATAATTCAGGGTAATGGTCATTTGACCAAGAAATAATTATGTAAATAAGGCAAACAGACTGAAGTACAGCTATATGAAAATAATCATGGTTAATTTTATTCTCTTTCATTTGCTTACCAATTCCTAAAGAAGATCTATAGTCATTAAAAATGATATTTCGCTTTTGGACAAACTTTATTTTAAAATATGTTTGCATATTTTATCTTATTTGATCTTCTTACAATAATCTTGTGATTCAACAACGATTATTATTTTTGTTTTACCTGAGAGCAAACTAAGAGTCAAAACAAACAAAAACCACATCAATCCCCAAGCCTCTCAAAACTGTCAAACAAATAATGCTATATTTTAGAACTGGAAGGAATCTTGTGAGCTTATATCTGTGAAGGTGTTATCATACGTGCTTATCAATGCAGTTGATTCGTCTTTTGGTCTAGCTGCCCGACTTCAAGCTGCATGGCGTTACTCTCCTATTTTGCAGATCTGAAGTCTGGCAGGTTTATAACTTGGCAAAGTTCCTGTGGCCAGAACACTACAGTGGCAGCGTTCACACTGGTCGGTGGGGTGGGAGAGCCACTCCCAGGTTTTACTGTGCATCAGCTAAAGTCTGATTCTAGAACATCCAGACTCACTTTTTCACCACAACTTCCACCCTGAGTCTATGGGGGAGATATTGTAACCGCATCAGATCAATCAGGTTCAACATTTATGTAACAAAGTTATAAGTTGTTTTTCAGTTGCCATGGACCCCCAGGTTGAAGGTCATATAACCTGAGCATGCCCAGATGAACCAAGAGTGCAACACAGGTGGAACCTAAGTGCTCGGACTGGGGAGTGGGGACTGAATTGAGAAGTGAACACCACATGGCAGGATTCAGGATCCAATCAGATTGAGCCCTGGTGTCACCGCAATTGCAAGATCCAATCAGATCATACCTCATTACCCTCTGACTATAAAAACTGCTCCAACTTCCAACTCAGGGTGACAGATTTGAGCCTAACTACTGTCTCCTTGTTTTTTCCACCTGACAGTAAACACTTCTCGCTGCAAAAAACTTTGGTGCTTGCCTTTCTGTAGTGCGCAGGCAAATGAACCCAGTTCTGCTCAGTTCAATGTGACATGGAATGAAGCACATTGAATTTAAAGGCAAATGAGAATCTCCTCAGTTATCAAAAAAGTGTGAAATGTCATGCTGAGGAGAATGCTATACACAAAAGCAAATGGCAAAACTTTGAAGGAGATCCCATGGCAGGGGAGCCACTGGATAACTCGTTCATTAGTTCATTAATAACAGCAGGCTCTAGTGCTGATGATATCACACCTCCACTGAAAATTCTTAAGAGTGCTAATGAAGCTACCACAACTCACAGATAGCAGAGACCTATCACAGAGTCTCCTAGAGAAGAGCTGGCACAACAAGTTTAGGTATAAGAAAAGTGCATTCTTCTGGAAGCTTCTCAAGCAAAAGTTCCTTTCTTTGAAAATGGGACACCTAAGACAACAACAAATTTCTTCAGTGTATTTAAATCCCATTTTCACACCAGAATTCTCTAGTCAGAATTCTTTGTGGGTTGTTCTTCCTATTGTGATAATTGTAGCAAGAATTTTGGAAGGCAGTACAGGTTGCGTGCCCTTACCCAAAACGCTTGGGACAAGAAGTATTTTAGATTTTGTTTGTTTTTCTTTAGATTTTGGAATATTTGTATTAAACTTACCAACTGAGAATCCCAAATTCAGAAATCTAAAATCCAAATGTTCCAATATGCATATCCTTTGAGTATCTTGCCAGCACTCAACGAGTTTTGGATTTTGAAGCATTTCCGATTTTGGACTTTCAGATTAGGGATGCTCAACCTATACTTTATGCTTTGAACTAGGTGAACCCTCTTGAGTGTCCTTTTCAAATTCCTGATCTATAGCTTTGGGAAGCATTAAACTGAGAGCTTTTCCAAGAATTGTAGTTAACTGCATTGTATTAGGCTTCTTATTATTCCTGCATTCTGGTTATTATTTTGTTAATAATAACAATAAAGTGTCTAACTAATTTATAAGGCTATTAATTTGTGCTTTGTTCATATCTTGGCTTTAATAAGGTAATCAGGCCTCTGTGTTCTCTTGTCTCAGGGGCTTCAGAAGTTGCTTGAAGATCCCTCAGTGAAGGGATTATGCTAGATGTGTTCAAAGAGGGATGGAAGCATGCTTGGAGGGTAGAGATGGATGTGGGCAATTTGGAAAAATAGGAAATATTTCCAAAGCCGGGAATGGGTGTAAGCCTATCGGTTCTGGAACAGCGAATCCTGGTTCCTCACAGTGTTGCTGGGAACCCCAGAAGGAAGAGTCCACCTAGATGTTTGGCCTCCAGATGCTGGAGCTCCCAGCTAAGGCAAAAGCCTGTGTCTCAGCATGATATAGAAACATGGAGCCTCCTATCTTCATGGGGCTGCCTGGCTTTGGACCTTAAGCATGTTTGCAGTGAGCAGTATGGACCAACGATGACAGAGGGCCCTCTTCAAATGTTAGAACAAGTGAAAGTCCCATGACACCTTTGAATAATCCTGGAGATGGTGGAAGGGGACATCAATAATAACTGAAGTTGAATTTCTTGGCAATTTGGTGGCATGTGGGACAGGTTAAATTTGATTTAGGGAAATAAAAGAAATCCTATCCTAGGGAAATAAAATAAATCCTTAAACCCTTGATTATAATAAAAAGATAGTAAAAATAACAATACCTGTATAATTCTTAAAGTTTACACTAAACATTCACACCTGCTATTTCTTTCTGTCTTTCTAATAATGCTGTAAAGGGTTTAATGTTGTGGTTATATATTTGTAACTGATTTTCACAAGGTCCCAGAGCTTATAACTGGCAAGGCAACTCTAGTTGCTACTTTCTAGAGAGGATCCCGTACTTCATGTCTCAGCTATTGTATTCATTTTTTCCCCCATCTGCAACTGAAGCAATCATTTAACAAACATTCTCTGAGGAACTACCGACACGCTGGGTAGGGCATGGGGATCCAACACCCCACAGGACCCCATATTTAATAGATACTGGCAGACTACTTTTCATAAAGGTTGTGGCAATAGACGAGAGTGCATGAGTTCACATATCCTCTCAGTCTTTGATGTTCACAATCTTTTTGTTTTTTGTCAATCTTATAGGTGGAAGAATACAATCTTACTGTTCTTTTAATTTGTGTTTACTGGATAACTAGAACTCAAGAATCTTTTTGTAGGTTTATTAATTATGATCGAATTATCTGTTCATAGCCTTTGTCCATTTTTCTGTTGCATTGCTTAATCTTCTCACCAATTTATGGGTACTCTGTATATATTAGGCACATTATTAATAACTCTTTATCATATGTAGTGCATATATTTCCTCCCATTTTATTATTTGCCTTTTGACTTTGTTTTTGGCATTATCAAAGGGTTTTAAGCAAGGGAGTAACCAGATGGTATTTGCATCTTCAGAAGTTCGTTCTGTAAGTACATGAAAGATTGATGAAAAGGAGCAAGATTGGTAGCAGGGCAACTAATAGGAGTCTGTACTATTTCGGAAGATGAATGGTGAGGGACCGAATTAAGTCAGTGGCAGTGGAAAATGAGGGGGAAAATAGATTTGAGACTATGAGGAAACAAACTTTATACAGTGTTGTGATGGGGATTGCAAGGGAATTTGAGATTGACAGGTTGACTTTCAGGTTACTGATGCAGGTGAGTAGGAGGGTGTTGGTGGCATTTACTGAGAGGACATGGAGGTATGAAGTTTCGATTTGGATAGGAGTTTGGGGTGTCTAAGGTTTGTTCAAGGGAAAAGGTTCAATAATCCGTGGGATCTGGGGGTCTAGCACTCAGCAGGTTGGTCTGGGCTGAAGAGCATGTGAGAGGACTTGGCAGCACACAGATGGTGATGGGTTGAAGATAGCAGTGAATGAAGCTGTTCTGAGGGAATGGGGTTTCTGAGGGGTGCATAGGTCTGATGAGGAAGCCCATGGGCACCCCCATGTATAGGGTTTACCAAGAAAAGGAGCTGGTAATGTAGGCTCTTTCTTGGCTTGAGGCCCCAAAAGCCAGCCGACACTCGCCAGCCACAAGGGGGCCCTCAGTGGGCTGCTTCTCACCCTGGGGCGGGGGTCTCCAGTGTGAGGAGAGGGCTGCAATAGGAGTCACACCTCCACTTCCTGCAGGCAATTGTCTTCTTTCTCCTCTTCCCCTACTGAAGCCTTGGCAGGGTCTAGGGATCCTCCCAGTTTTTCTCCCACTGAAGACTGTAGGCCTGAAGTCTCACTGTGGCCACTCCTTTGCTTCTCCCTGGTGTCCAGCCAGGAAACCAACACACCCCACTGTCTATGTCCCTCTTCCTTCACGTTCTGCAAGGGGCCCAGGTCTCTCTCTGACCTCCACTGCGGGGCTCAATTCTCCATCTCACTGAGAGGTGGTGGAATCTTTCACTAGCTCACTACAGCTTAATTTATGCCAAGGAAGTGAAATGAATTCTTCTTAATGAAGTTCCAGTGAATGAGCTCACCCCACATTTGGTTTTTGATTTAAAAGACCACTCTAAGATCTTGTCTTTCCTCCAAATACCAGAAAACTGGCTCCTGCCCATGTGGAAATATCTGTTGTGTAAACTAAATTGATATTCAGCAGTTTTTAAAATTACATATACCCAATTTTTGTCCATCAGGATGAAAGGAGTTCCAGGTAATGCAGAAAGAGAAAACATCAGTGTTTGTGTCTGTGATAAGGACACAAGTTTACAGAAGGAATTATGAACACAGACATGATCTAAGAAGCCAACGTTTATGGAAGAACAACACACACTGTGTAAAACACCTGGTCCCTTAAACAGGAAACCTGATACTTTCTCATTTATCCAAATGTGACTTGGCAATTAACTCATAGTCTCTGGCTCAGTGGCTATTTGTCTCTTCACTTTGATGCAATGTAAATTTGGCACAAATATTGGGCCATCCATAGTTAAAAACTGCCATGGCCAGTGAGTCATAACCATTGAATGTTATGGTTGGAAAGGGCTTTAGAGACCATCTAGGCCAACCATCTCATTTTCAGATGAGGAAACTGAGAGCAAAAACTTGTCCATGATCACATGACTAGCTGGCATACTTGGATGCATTGTGGGTTTCCCCATCTCCAGTCCTGTGGAGTTAGTTCCGCACCACGCTGTTACTACTCAGCAGTAGTCTGGAAGGGGTGGCTTGTGGGAGGAGTGGCTATGAACCCCTCCTGTTCTTCACCTACCCCTTCCCCCACAGTGTCTCCAAATAAACATACAAGTTGCTATGGTTTGACTGTTCCCTCTAAAACTCATGTGGAAATTTAATTGCCATTGTGATGGTATTAGGAGGTAGGACCATTAAGAGATGACGAGGCCATGAATGAATTAACGTCATCATTGCATGAGGGGGTTCCCCATCCAAAGCGTAGGTTGTTAAAAAGAGCAAGTGGGTCCTTTTTTGTTCTCACGTGTGCTCTTTTGCCCTTCTGCCTTCTGCCGTGGGATGACACAGGAAGAAGACCTTTGCCAGATGCTGACCCCTTGGATCTTGAACTTCACAGCTTCCAAAACTGTAAGAAATAAATCTTTGTGTGTTTTTATTTTTTAATAAATTACCAGCCTCATGTATTCTGTTAGGGCAGCACAAAATGGACAAAGGCACAAGCAAAACCCTGCCCTTACTAAGCAAACTCACCTTTACACAAGGCCTCTAACTTCCCCTCCAAGAAGATGGCCACTTCTCAGCTCCCCCATATATCAATAGACATTTTGGCTCTCCCTGACTTTGGTCATGAGGTTTAGATGATGAATCTGGAAGCAATATGAAGGGTAAATTAGGAATGAAGAGAAATATAAAAAACATTGGGAAACTATTATAATATACCAGACATTAGAGAATACAAAGGGTTATCAGACACTGGGCTATCTATAGTTCACTTTCACTTTTCTCAACTCCTTTTTACACTTGGCTCCAGCAATGTATACAGTATATTTGTTTTTAAAACCATCACCTCCTCTATACTGAACTGATTAATGAGCTGGATAATCATAATGGTGAGAAATAAAGTGAAAATTTTATTTTGCTGATGTTTGTGTATATAATCATGTCAGTAAAAATAAAATAAATAGTATAGTACAAGGAAGAAAAAGTAATGGATTAACCAAAGTAAGGTTAATGTCAACCTTACTTCAAAGGTTGACATTAACATTTCAAAATTTGTCTTTACTGTGGGCATAGCTTCATCTTACCTGGCAAGGCCTTTTCACTGTTATACCTACATTCTGCAGCATTTTCCAACAAGGAGGTGATACTGAAGTGAATAAGTTGTTTTTTCCCAAAGTTCCAGACAAGTAAAAACTTTAAGTAGTCACACAGAATATCAAAGGGAAGTATTTCAAGTTCTATTTCTTTGCCTCTATAATCAATTGTTTATTTTGATTCTACTGCATAAAGACAGGACTATGTAGAACCACAGAGTTGGAGAGTTGGATTGTGCCCAAAGTGAGCTTAAAAGATTCTGAATTATTACCAACTTACTCTCAAAACAAATGTGTGTACCTGAGTCTGCATGTGTTTTGGGCAGACTGTATAGCTAGGAGTATTCTGAATTAAACTTCATGCATAATATAATATTGAATAATAAATAAAAATATGCCAATTTTAGGCTTGCATATTAATGTTAAAATTCAACAGAAACTGTAATAATTGTTTAGAACTTAGACCAACTAAGGATTTATTTTTTAGGCAACAGTAGCTTCTCATTGACATTGTTTAGAATTGCCCACATATGGTGATAATAAAAAGCAGATTGACTTCTTAGTTTTATTAGTGTTTTTACATTCTCTACAGAAAATGTGCCTAGGTAGAGCACATTCACTTCTCCGAATCCTTTGCATCACTACTTTTAATTCTGGAAGGTGCCTATTTACCTGGATGCTTTTGTCTTCCCATTTCTGTTCTTGTCTTGCCCCTCAGAGATCATGCTAACTTCCATTTCTTTGACTTCCATGGAGACATGGTGGGAAAAGAGAAAGAAGATCAAGTTGTCCTAGCAGATAAGGCGATTGCTCCACACTACCTTCCTCCCTGTTCGTTGCTTGTCTCTCTAACAACTGAAGAAGATAGGATTAAGTGGGTAAATACAAGTCACATATTTAGACTACTTCTCGCATATTGACTAAGTGCTCAACAAATGCTTACTTGGAGATAATCTGAAGGAGAGTCAGGCCATCTGGTTATGGCCAGTCCTTGAAACAGTGGCATTATTATTCTTAGATCCTTCCTTATGTCCTCTCCTCACATAACTCTTTCGAGACTTAGAAGACTGAGTCTTCAGCAGAAGTTACTTTCTCCTCCGTGTCTAAGGAATCACAAGATTCTGTATGTGCATATGATGCATTTTGGAAGGGAGACATTGCCTGCCTGCACACTAGACATTCTCATCTTGGTGGTGGCGTCATCTCTGGAGTTGAGTCCCTGTCACTAAGATTTCTCTTCAGAGACCTTCATCACCAAGACATAGTCACAGAGCCCAGTGTGCAAATGGGGACTTGTGCTTCCTCCGGCTTTCCCTGCTGGAAGAGCATCAAGTCGAGGGAAACGAAATCATGCCTGCCAATGAGAATTACCTAATACGTATAGGGACTCTTTGCTGCTTTAAAAAAAATGAGGTATGATTTACATACAAAAAGAGTGTAGATATTATTGTTTATTTCTATGAGTTTTAATAGTTCTATATATCCATCTATCACTTAAAAAAACAAGATAGCTCATATGTCTGTCATGGCAGAAAGTGCCTTCAATATTTGCTCATTTTAAAACTTGGATCCGTGTGTCCAGAACTTGGCTACTGTACAAGTGGTCCAGGGGAGAGGAGGTGTGGTGGAACTGAGGGGCAGGTGGAGTAGTGGTGTGGTGTGATATCTCGGCCCACAGAAGAATGCCAGGGCTCCCTGACAGGTTGATCCATGAATGGCCTTTGTAATCAAGGGGAAGAGTTTACTCCAAACTCCACCCCCCAAACCAAACCAAAACAAAAAACTCCAAAAAACTCACCTAAACTAGAAAGATTAAGAAGTAAAGAGTGTTAATTAGGTGTGGTATTTTCACTGGTGTCAAAGAAATACCTTCATTTTCTCTTACCAGAATAGGTAGTTTGAGCTTTGAGTCATCCATATTATGTAAAGAAGCTGTATATAAATACCACTCCGCCTTTATCTCTGATTTGTTTGTACACCTCTTGACTTGAGTTCTAGGAGGCAAATGTTTGGGGGCTACCGATGGAGCAGTGGAGCAGAAGTGGCTTTTGAGAAGAGCCAGGGCTCCTCTGATGACACTCGTTACACACCAAAAAGCTAACCATCTTGGAACGTTTCTAATCCTCACTGATTATGATAAATCCCTATTACCAAGGTAACTCATGAGGTACTGATTCAAAGGAAAACCAGCCCCACACTGTCTGCCATGTACCAGCGAACTCCTGCTCAGCACCTTCTCTTTTCATGTCTTATTTTTTATGTTTGATGATGTTGATGTTATACAGCTGTGAAATTGTGTAATCTGCATTTATGTAATCCTTGTTACTTGAATCTGAACTGAGAGGATGTTCTATTTTGCCAAAAACTCTCAGCTAGCTTAAATACAATGAAATAACACCACACTATTAACACCTTATGTGCTATGAGCAACTTCATGTTTAGCAGCCCAAAGTTGAAGGCTGCAGTGTTGGAGTCGTCTGTGTGTGTGTGTGTGTGTGTGTGTCTGTGCACGTGCACATGTGCACAGCAACTCACCATTTATTTTTAAGAGGATTTTCACTTGAGAGTTCAGCAATCACTTAGATTTTTGCAATTATTTAGGAGAAAAGCCAATGTGAGCAAGTTAAGCTGCTCCTCTGGTTTACCAGCAGGTTCATCAAAGAATTAACTGGAGGAAATTCTGACTGGGTAAGTTAACAGTGGGTTAAAAGGGCTGGTAAGAAGGTCTGGACTAGAGGATATTTCTCATGGCGACTTTGTTTCAATTCAAGGTTAATTAATGAAAGTAGTTTCAAAAATCTAGAAATAATTGTTCTGAAAGGCAAGAACAAACTCATGGTTGGGTATCTATCCAAGGTATGGATACCGGAGAGCTCCCTTACTGAGGCACATGCCTCAAGGTCCAAGTTTAACAAAGCAGCTAGGGAAATTGAACAGGGAGTCTGCCACAATGTACTCCACATCCTGGGCAAGATTTGCAACCATCACATTTGACCCACTTGTTGGAAGAGGAAGAAAAATACCACATTGCCTCCAAGGTCAGCCACTTGGTACAGGCAGATATGTGCATATGGCTGAACTGGCTGCTAAAGATGGGGGGACCTGATGTGCAATATAATCATAGGACAATCCGTTTTACCCCAAATGAAAAAAAGTCCATGCGATGCTCTCTCTGTAGACATGAGAATGAAATGATTCCCACTCAGGGGCAATTTTTGCAGATCTCATAGAGAGTAAGTGTGCAGGGCCAGCTGGAAGCAGCATTGTGAGACCATGTAGTTGTGCTTTCAGGCACAATAAGGGTGCCTCAAAGAGTAAGACAGGGTAGTTACCACTCCGTTGTTAATGTTATTCGGATTTTAGATGACTTTGCAAGTTCAGTTTGTATTGTTTGTGAACCTTCATTTCTGTGTGGGTGCTTTTTCTGCAATTAGAGGGTTCTAACGCCAGATGGCACCTTTGTTATAAGATCTGAAGAATTGCACTTCTCACCTGATATATGAGTGTGTATATGTGGTATATGTGTATAAACATATCAGTATATTTATACAAGCTTAGTGTATGTGTATTTACATATGGATATGCATATATGTGTGTGTGTACTTTATATATACATGATGGCTTTCCAAAAATTTTAACATGGTGCTGAAAGCATAGACTCTGGATCTTGCCTGCCTGGAATCAAAGCCCAGCTGTTACCATTAGCCTTGAGATTTCAGAAAGTTACGTAACCTGCCTGCACCTCAGTTTTTTTATTTGTAAAATGAATTTAATAATAGTACTCATTTCATAGGATTGTTGTGAGAATGAAATGAGTTAATATATTTAAACATTTCACATAGTGCCTGGTGTATGATAACTATATAACTGTTAACTCATACAATTTATTCAAAAGTTGGTCTGTCATTGTCCTCTCAATAGTAACGCCACCTCTTTCCTGGTGTGTGGCAGCCATATGGTTTGGGAGAGGATTAGACTCACCCACAGGGCAAGTGAAAGCTCTGATTGGTACAATTTAGTCGCGAGAATCCCTCTTGCCCTACCGACCTGTTCAGGTAATCCAGACATAAGTCAATCACTATATGGTGTTTTCCTACACACTGGGATTTATGCAGGTGCAGGAAGGGGTTTTGACCTTGGTAAGACCAACATAATGTGAGTGGAGGTTTTCTGGAGCTTTGGGGAAACAAGGTGTCTTGTTATGTACGGATGCAAATCCTAAACTGCTGCAGTTCTTGTTCCCACAAGGGAAGGCAAACTAGAGATGTAGATTTCATAGAAAGAAAAATAGACCAAAGGAAGCCAGTCCTTGAAGACATTATGGAGCTGTTGTTGGTAGGGCAAGTCCTGAGATGAATAGAGTCCTCTTTGGTACAAGTTCAAAATACATATCTTTATTAAAATAGCTGAACAAGACCATTATTAGTAATTACTATTCCTGTAAGATGATGTCATCTGAAAGTAGGAAAAAACTTCACAACTCTTGCTTCTTCCCTCCTTTTTCTTTAGAGCTTCAAAAAAATGTGCCTTGGTTCTTTGAGCTCACCTATTTATAATAATTCTGTGTTGAAATACTGATGTTTATTTGTAACATAGCTCTGTGGGTGAGTTTATGATTAAAATCTCCGGTGCTGTAGCCTCCTTATAGTCCTGGCCTTAGCTTGTTCTTTAGTCCTTCCCTTTCTTGGTTAGAATAAACTTCTAGAAGGGCAGAGAAATGAAGAACAACATAGTGTAGTTTTCTCTAAACTAGAAAACGAGTTCTACTAGCTAATAGTTGTTAAGTCAGAAACAAAACCAAGCCATCCAGGTTCTGTGGTCAAAGCATATTGGAAAAAAATGGGTTTAATAAAAGTAATTATGATTTTTAACTGCAATACATTTCAGGCATCTAAAATGCAAAACATTTATTAGTTAGGATAAATGCTATTGTAAGACAAAACAACACTGAAATCTCAGTGGCTTAACACAATAAGATGTATTTCTGTCTCATGACATGGTGCAATGTTAGGGTTCTTGTTTTGGAGGCTGCCTCTAAGAGGTAATTTATAAAGCCAAGTTCCATTCATTGGAATTTCATCATCCTCCGTGTGTAGCTTCCCAAGTTACCGTTGGTTTATCTCCACTGCAGGCAGTTGGAAGGGACAAACAGCAGGGCAGATGGTGCACAGAATGTTTTTACCTTTCTGGCCAGGCCAGAAAGGGCACAGATGATCTCTACTCAGAAATCACATGCCATTGAACAGAACTCTGTCATGTGGCCACACCTAACTGCAATGAATGCTGAGAAATGTGATCTGGATAGATGAACAGGAGGATAAGGAAATAGATTTTGGTGAACACATAGTGGTTGCATTAGTCCATTTGTGCTGCTATAAAGGAAATACCTGAGGCTGGATAATTTATAAAGAAAAGTGGTTTATTTAGCTTATGGTTCTGCAGGCTGTACAAGAAGCATGGTGCCAGCATCTGCCTCTGCTGAGAGTTTCAGGGAGCTTCCAATCAAGGTAGAGGGTGAAGGAGGAGCAGGCGTGTCACATGGTGAGCGTGGGAGCAAGAGAGGAGGTGGTGCCAGGCTCTTTTAAACAACCCGGTCTCCTGTGAACTAATAAAGTGAAAATCCACTCATTATTGCGGAGAGGGCACCAAGCCATTCATGAGGGATTTGCCCCCATGACCCAAATACCTCCCACCAGGCCCCATCTCCAACACTGGGGATCAAATTTCAACATGAGATTTGGAGGGGCCAAACGTCCAAACCGTATCAGTAGTAGTCCATCATTCTAACATCCATCCATTCAAGTATTCCATGGAACACTCTTTGGGAAATACTTATGTCATGTTTCTTCTCTTGTATCCTACTCTTAAATGGTTGCTTTTGTATCTTCTGCCTTCCAACTATGCTGCAGAAACAGAAAAAGAAATGCTACAGTTAGAGACATCTGTGAATAATGACTCTAGAGATCGTATTTTCAAATCCAGAAATGGTTTGTTTTCTTAGATACATATATTTAATTTTCTGTTTGAAAAGACCTTACTTGTGCATAGCTCTTGGAAGCAGAGTTTGGGCTTAGCCATCAACATTTTCTTCCATACAGCTATTGCCCCAGGATCATTAAAACTCTGCTTAGGTAGAAACTGTAAAGCTTCCCATTGGCTTCATGACAGTTGCCTTCCCTGTCTCCCAGTTCCCCCCAATACCTCCTGGTGCCCTTCTGAGTCCTTTAGTACCTTCCTGCCTCTTCCAGAACCTTCTCCCTCTGCTAGCATTCCCCTTCCCATTCCCAGTATGATTATTTCAAACTCTATTCACCTTCTCTTCCATTCAAAACCAATGCTCAGCATCCCTAATCAACAGGGAAATGCAAATCAAAACCACAGTGAGATATCACTTAACTCTAGTGAGAATGGCTTTTATCAAAAAGTTCCAAAACAATAAATGCTGATGTGGATGTGGAGAGATAGGAACACTCATACACTGTTGGTGGGACTGCAAACTAGTACAACCTCTATGGAAAGTAGTATGGAGATACCTCAAAGAACTAAAAGTAGACCTACCATTTGATCCAGCAATCCCACTGCTGGGTATTTACCAAAGGAAAAAAAGACATTTTATAAAAAAGACACCTGTACTCCAATGTTCATAGCAGTACAATTCACAATTGCAAAGAAGTGGAAACAACCCCAGTGCCCATCAATACATGAGTTGATTAATAAAATGTGGTATATGTATACCACGGAGTCCTACTCAGCTGTAAGAAAAAAAAGTTGAACTAATACCTCTTGTATTAACCTGGATGGAACTGGAGAACACTCTTTGAAGTGAGGTATCACTAGAATGGAAAAACAAACACCACATGTACTCACCATTAAGTTGTAACTAAGTGATCAACACTTATGTGCACATATCGAAATAACATTCCTTGGAAATCCAGCAGGTGGGAAGGGGGAGGCGGGAATGGGTAAATTCACACCTAACAGGCACAATGCACACTCTCTGGGTGATGGACACACTTATAATTTTGATTCAAATGGTACTAAAGCAATTTATGTAACCAAAAGTTTTGTACTCCCATAGTATTCTGAAATAAAAAAATATATATTAAAAACAAAACCCTCATCACCATGAAGACAGAAACGACTGGCAATCTTCATGTATCATTCCTCTCTTTGGTATTTACATTTTAGCATGGGTCAAAACATGAAAAGAGGGGAATGAACTTCCAGTGGTGGAATTTCAGGTATTAGCAGTAGACCTTGGGGAGATGTTTTGGGAAGGACAGTGTTGCTGGCATGTTCAGAACATACAGGTTGGGTGTCTTTCTCTCAGGTGCATTTATGAGGTTAGTCCTGGCCAAAGGTGTCCTAGTATTTCTTCTAGGGAAGGCACAGCAAGCCTTCATTTGGCCCTCATACCATTTTTCTGCACATACTGATTTTATTACAGGAGGGCAGGATTTTCTTCCTAGGCAAGTTTATGAGATGTCACTTCCCATTACAACGATTACAAGAAATTTAACAAGTTTAATTTCCTTACCTGTTTTATTCCACTTTAACATCAAACCTAATTTGTCAAAATATAAGAGTACTCTCAGATTATTACCTTGAGTGAAAATGTGACCGCAAATTTGCTCTTCTCTTTTCAACCCACCTATTCTAGATATTCAGATTTATTTGTACCTGAACATTTGGGACATAACAGGAAATGAACTATTTCACATGTCTAATGAATCTCTGAGCAAAGCTTCCTATTATCATTAAAATAAATATTTTGGCTTATAAATAAGCATTAAATTTTACATTGTAAAGTGAGAGCTTGCTTGTCATTCTACAGACTCCATTTCAGTAGAGGAAGCTGTTTTTCGGAAGTGCGCTTCCTACGGAAGGTTGCATTTTATTAATTTGCTCCAGAAATTTTGCCAAGACAAATTACAAAAGTGAGGTCATGAATTTAGGGCAACCAACATTTCACAAAAAGATTTTGCTTTTTTTAAAAAAAAAAGCTGAAAAAAGAATTTTGATTTCATGATTGGCATGAAAATATACTCTGGTAGAGTATTTGAGAGAATTTTTAAAAATATCTACTTGATACTATATATATTTGTTTATTTGAAAGAAATTTAAATTTGAAATCAAATTCAAGATAATTGACTCATAGTAAATAAATAATTTTTTGAAAGACCAAGTCATATTTAACTTATATTATTTGATAATTTGATTTTTATAGACATCAATGGAGTACTAGGTAGACCTTCTTACCATTGTAAGAGCTATTTATTGTTAAATACAAAATTATATATTTGGTGAAGATTACAACTTCTCGATACTGCATTCCAAAAATAAATGGAACAACTTTTTTCCATTTATTTCACAGACAATGGAAGCGTCAAACCCAGAAGTGACTATCACCATATTGTATTGTGGTTTCAACAGCAAAAGATCTAGAAGGCTGCAATCCTCAGATTTTCAGAAAGAGTAGCAAGTGTCTATACTTTACCGTTGAATCTCTCTACTCTTTGTCAAGACCTCCAGCTACAGATTTTCAGTAAGTACACACATTCCTTCCAGAAACCAGGGATGATAATCATTGAAGATTCATTTATATTTTTTAAAACAATGCAGACATAAAACTTTTGGTAAACAATATCATTTGTGATGGAATAATAAAACCAGCTCATTAAACTAGGTTCCCAATTTCCTGCCTGCATAACAGTTCTGTGTGCAGGTATATACGTATGTAGCAAACTTGGTATTAACAGAGTCTTGAATTTACGCCTACTTTTCCATGTTTCATAGAACTTGTATGTCCTATAGGCTACCTGTAACTCTCATATGGATGAGAGGTAGATTTTCCTATAATAATTTATTCATTTTTTAAAAGGCTATAGTGTCAAAAGTTAAAAGCTTATTGTGAAAAATACAAAAACACTGGGCCCATGTGGAACCTTTTATGCTTCCCTCAGATTCATCTGTAACTTGGTAAGCTTACGGTGAGAGTGAGACACATCAATTGGACATAGAGTTGGGGTGTGCTGAAGGTTGCACAGCTCTAATTTAAAAAGCCACTGTGTTTTTATGGCAGCATCCTGGAGGGCTGCGCTGATTTCCTGATGAACATTGACAGGACTATTAAAGCTGTGAAACAACATCACTTGAATATGGCATGGAATGAAAGAACTAGCTTAGCTATATTGCTCTTGGGTGTTATTAGCTGATTAAACAAGAGCCACAGGGAAAATCATCTTTGGGCCATCCATTCATTTTTTTCAGCTTTGTTTCTCTGCAACAATTTCACAGGCTTGGTAGCTAGGTTTCCTAGGATGTAGCCTTTAAACTCCATCTATGATGCAAAGGATGAGCCAGTGTGCCCCTCCCTGGGTCTTTTAGTTGCCCCAAGACACCTGGTATGTGACACAAAAGAGATTTTTTTTTTTCTTTGAGCCATACCTTGACAAGTTGTCTATGTGTATATTACTGTAAAGACAGACTTAACTTAGACCAAATCCAATTCACCTTGATCACATCGCTTATTTTTGTGTGAATCTTTAACCTCACTGAGCCTCAATTTTCCTCAGCTATAAAATTGTCATGATGATACCTTGCAAACCGATTTTCAGTAAAATGTAAAATGTAAATGTAAAATGCCTAACATAGGTCCTGACACAGATTAGACACTCAATAAAGGGTAGATTTTATTATGATGATTAAAACAGCCTAGTGAGAGAAAAATGTAGAAGTAATTTGCCATTTTTGTCAGATAGAGAGGAAAAATTTGGTTTCCACTAACAGAAATGAAATGGAATCTGAACACTTGCTTGAAAGTAAATTTTAGACATTTGGTAAGAATTGGCATACCTCCTTGAAGAATTAATTTTGATAGAATTATGTAATTTTACTTTTACAGGACTTTTTAATAATGTTCCAAGGGAAGTTGGATGAGATTCTTCCAGTCATTGCACAAAATGTGGTAAGTGTCTGAGAGCTACTTAAACCAAGAACAGATAATATGAAAAAGAGAACATATCGCAACAGATGAGATGTAGGTTAGAGCTAAAGTGTCACATGTCTTTCTAATAAAAGGTTGAAATACCAAATTAGGAAACTGAAAGAAGCCCCCAAATACTTCATTTCTGACATTTTAAATCTGCAATTTAGCGTGTAATTTGCTGATAGATAACAAGATTCTTAAAATCTTTAATATTCTGAATCAACAATTCCATTGCTGTTTATCCACTCTAAGGAAAAATACAAAATTCAGAAAATGCTCTATGCACAAAGATGCTTACCATAGTATTAGTTATTACAGGAAAAAAAATTAAATTTTCAATAACAGTGAAATAAGACAATTATGCTAAACCTCATATAAATAAATATGATATAAACATATTATTTATAAAAAGTTTGATGGGGAAATATTTCTGTATAGAGAAAAATAAATATACAAAATTATATATAAATTATTATTTCAACTACATAAAATAGTCATTGAAAAAGTGCTAAAAGGAAATGTTTAGTTATACCATATAGAGTATGATTTTTGACCTATAGCAGGACTACTTCACATGGTTCAACCTAATACTAACATAGGAATATCTTTGGGAAGTGATAAAATTTTCAGTAATATTCTATGATTTTTGTAATTTCCCATTTTTACAGAAACATATTCAATTTTTATAATTACAGAAAATTTTATAGAAAATAACTTGGCCATCCCAAAAGGGACTGTTCTAATTTAGGCAAATTAAAAAAAAATTAGATTTCCATTTTAGGCAGTATTACAAACTTGATATTTCAAAAAGCTTTGCATTACAAAATAATCCAAGATACTATATAAAGTGTTTGGAAGAACTTTTTAATGCATGGCTGAGCTGGCAACAGAGTAAGGAAATCTCCAGCAGCCAAACATGAAGCAAAAGCATAAATCCTGGGAGAAAAGTCTATGACTGCTCTCAGGGCATCTGTGGATTTCTGGAGATCCAGAGATTAGGTTTTAATGGCCTCATAGGGGGCACAGAACAAATCTTAGTATCCATATAATGTAGGGAATCAGATCAAAGACCTTCATATGAAGCCAAGACCCTACCCACCCAAAAGGGCCACAACTTCAGGGAACAGCAAACTAGAGGGAAATCCTACTTTACAAGGGAAACTTGCCTTTTTTAACTTCAACTCCAAGTGGAGGGAAAACCAAAGTTGTCAGGAAAAAAAAAATGGTTTTAAAGGCGGCTGGGAAAAGCAAGTATAAATCCTCTCTGGCTGAAAGAACTTTCAACGTCAGGCCTGTAAGAATTCTTTCATATAAAATTGCATCAGATAATGGACACAGCAGTTAAACATCACAAAACAAGCGTGAGAACAAGAAACATGACTGGGAATCAGTGGACACATGCAATATTTGAATCAAACATACAAAGACTTAGATATACAAATTATCAAATATGGAATAAAAATGAACATATTTTTTAAGTTTTAAGAAAGAAACAAGCTGTAGGAAGTATGAGTAAGGTTCAGAGACTTTCCGTGATGATAAAGCACATTTGAAAAAGAAATTATTGACTTGAAAAATATAATTTAAATAAAGAAAAACTCAGTTTTAAAAGCAGATTAGACACAGATCAAGAGAAGGACTGAACTGGCAGATGATCTTAAAGAAATAACCAGAATGCACCCGCGTAAAAGTTATATAATTATGAAAAAGAAATCATAAATTATGGTCATAAAACGAGAAGATCTATCATACATGTAATCAGTATTATAGAAGGAAAGACTGAAAAGAATGAAAAATAGGTAATATTCTAAGAAATAATAGTAAAAAATTTTCCCACACTGATGAAAGACACAAATCCTAAGATTTAGGAGTCACACTGAATTCCCAGCAGTGTAAATGCAAAGGCATGTATACCTAGTTACAGTGTAGTGAAGCTACAGAATAACAAAGATTTTAAAAAATCTAAAGAGCAATCAGAGAGAAAAGAAGACTAATAACAAACAAATAACAATTAGATAGAAAATAAAAATGAAAAATAGAATAGTGTTATACTACTTTCAAAGTCTGAAAGAAAATAAAGATAAACCTGGAACCAGTAAAACTATGCTGTAGGAATGAGAGTAGAGACTGGTACCATGGCTCAGGCCTATAACCCCAGTGCTTTGGAAGGCTGAAATGGGAGGATTAGTTGAGGCCAGGAGTTTCAGAGCAGCCTGGGCAACATAGTGAGACCCCATCTCTAAAAATATATTAGCCAGGCGTGGTGGTACATGGCCATAGTCATATTGACTTGGGAGGCTGAGGCAGGAGGATTGCTTGAGCTCAGGAATTGGAGGTTATAGTGAGCTATGATTGTGCCACTGCACTCCAGCCTGGGGGATAGAGCAAAACCCTGTCTCAAAAAAAAAAAAAAAAAAAAAAAAAAGTAGACTAAAGACATTTTCAGATGAACAAAAAACTGTTTACCACCAAACTGGGCTTTTGCCACCACCTGTAGAGGAACTTCTGAAGAACATACTTCAAGACGAATAAAAATGATCTCAGAAGGAAGATCTGAGAAGCAAGAAGGAAGAAAAGAGTGAACATGTGAGTAATCTAGATATTTATTGTATAAAACAATACTTAACAATGACGATAGTAATGTTTAATTTGTGGGATTTGACAAAAACTTATATACAAGTAAAATATGTCCTGATGATAGCACACATGTTGGAGTGACTAACATTAGAGCATTTTAGACTTTAATACATGTGCATGTTAAAATTTCTAAACAGCTAATAAATAAAGTATAAAACTTCTAGCAAAGGTAAAAAATGGAAAGATTAAAGAGACCTTAAGCAATCCAAAAGATGGCAATGCAAAATATAAGGAGAAAAAGCAATGTAAATAAAAGGCAAAAATAAGATGATAAACATTCATATACATCAACAAACTCAACAAATACCAGTGAACAAAATTCTTCGGTTGTAAGGTTAAGTTTGTCAAACTGGATTTAAAAAGATTAAGCTCTATGTTGTTTATGAGAGACCTGACAAAAATATAAAATTGAAAGTAAAAGGCTAGAAAAAGATATACTAAGCAAATAGTTACGAAAAGTAAATTAGTGTGGCTATAGTAATGTTATACAAAACAAAGCTTTAAGATAAGAATTACCACTATAAACAACAGCAACAAAACCCAGTAAATATTGATAAAAGGTTGAATTTCTTTGGAATAACAGTTCAAAACATGCATGTATATGCAATAATATAACTTTAAAACATATAAAATAAATACTAAAAAACAATGAGAATAAAATGAAAAAAAAAACTACCATCATCATAAGCAATATTAAAAAAACTCTCAGCAATTGATAAATCAATCAGAAAAATTAATTAGGATAAAGAACATTTGCCCAAAACAATCAGCAAACTTGATATATTTACTCCTATATACAATTGGAGAAAAATTATCCTTTTCAAACATCCATAGAACATTTATAAAAACTAGTTACCAGAATATGTCTGATCAAATTTTATAGAATAGTTATCATACAGACTGTGTTCCCTGATCACAATGCAATTAAGTTAGACATATATCACAAAAGTACAACCACAGATTTTAAAATTTAGAGACTAAATAACTCATGGGTCAGATAAAAATCAAAATAAAATTTGGAGAATGTTTAGAATTGAATTAAAATAAAAATATTACCTATCAGATTTATGGAATGCAGATAAAGCAGTACTTATATGTTTATACAATTGACCCCTGAATAATATAGGGGTTAGGGTTAGCAACTGCCTGTACAGTTAAAAATTAATGTACAAATTTTGACTCCCCAAAACCTTAACTACCAATAGCCTACTGTTGACTGGAAGCGTTACCAATAATATAAACAGTTGATTAAAACATATTTTACATGTTATATGTATTATATACTGTATTCTTACAATAAATAAGCTAGGGAAAAGAAAAATGCTACTAAGTAAATCATAAGGAAGAGAAAATGTATTTCCTGTTTACTAAGTGGAAGTGGATCATCATAAAGGGTCTTTATCTTCATCATCTTCACATTAAGTAGACTGAGGAATAGGTGGAGGTAGAGGAGGGGTTGGTCTCATTCTCTCAGGGGTGGCAGAGGTAGAAGAGGTGGAGGAGGTGGAAGGGAAGGCAGGAGAGACAGGTGCACTCAGTGTAACTGTATTGAAATATATCATAATTTCTATCTGACTTTTTTTTGCTTTTTTATTCCTCTAAAAATGTTCTGTACAGTACCAGTCCTTCTTCCACCATTTGCTTTAGTTTCAGTGCCCATATCATAGAAGGATCCATGTTATATCAAAAACGGTCTTAAATAATCAGAACTCTCCTGCCAGATTGTCCAGTGTCAATCTGTTTTCTGGCACAGCTTCTACGTTTTCTTTCCCACCATCGGGCACTGGTTGGGAAGCACTCATCTCCATCAAGTCATCTTTTGTTAACTCCTCTGGTGTGGTGTCTATTAGCTCTTGAATTTCTCCAAGATCCACATCTTGAAATCCTTCGCTCCCCCCCTTTTTTTTGCCATGTCCACAATCTCTTTCATAATTTCCTTAATTTGCTCTGTCATAAATCCTGTGAAGTCATATACAACATCTGGACACGGTTTTCTCCAGCAGGAGTTTATCGTTTTGGGCTTGATAACTTTCATGCCTTTTTCTATAACAATGGTGTCATCTTCAATAGTGTATTCTTTCCAGACTTTTATGATGTTCTCTCTATTGGGGTTGTCTTCCATAGTGTTGGCTGTTCTTTCCATAGAGGGCTTTGTGTAATGAGCTTAAAGGTCCTTATGACCCCCTAATTGAGAGGCTGAATTAGAGACGTTGTGTTTGGGGGCAAGTGAACCACTTCGATACTTTGGTGTCGAACTTATGGAGTTCTGGGTGGCCAGGGGCATTGTACAATATCAAAAGAACTTTATAAGGTAGACCTTTACTGGCAAGATACTTCCTGATTTCAGGGACAAAGCAGTAATGGAACCAATCCAGAACAAGGGTTCTTGTCATTCAGGCCTTCTTCTTGTACAACCAAAAGACTGGCTGCTAGTGTTTACCTTTTCCCTTCAAAGGTCAGGGTTTAGCAGCTTTATAGATAAGGGCAGTTCTGACCATAAACTTGGCTGCAGTTGCACAAAACAGTACAGTTAGTCTATTCCTTCCTGCCTTAAATCCCGGTGCTCACTTCTCTTCCTTACTAATAAATGTCCTTTGTGACTTTTATTTTTCCAGAATAAGGCACTTCTGTCTGCATTAAAAACCTTTTCCAGCAGATATCCTTTCTCCTCAATAATTTTCTTAATGGTATCTGGAGACTCTTCTGCTATCTTTTGATCAACAGAATCTGCTTCTCCTGTTATCTTGACACTTTTAAAGACAAATCTCTTTTTAAAATTATCAAACCATCCTTTGCTGGCATTATGCTCTCCAGCTTTAGTTTCTTCACATTCCTTCTGCTTTATGTTGTATAATAACTTCGCTTTTTCTTGAATCATAGTTGAGTCCATAGGTACGCTTTTAGCAATCCTGCACCCACATAAAAGCTGCATCTTCAATACAAGCTAAAAAGGTATTTTGAAAAAAGTGCAAGCTTTTCATGCCTGGTGGTGTAGCTGCAGTGATGGATTAGCAACTTTCCTGGTCTTTATTTTTTTTTTTTCTTTACAATGGTCCTTATGCTGGCTTCATTTACCTTGAACTTGTGAGCAACTGCAGCTGCAGACCTCAATCTATGGTACATATCAAGCAATTAAACCTTTTCTTTGTAGTGTCATGACTTTTCTCTGCTTCTTAGGCACACTTCCAATACCACTAGTGGCACTTTGTATGGGTCCTATGGTGTTATTCAAGGTGTATGATGTTGCACTAAACACAATGAAAAATATGTGAGAACTGTGGGAGATCACTTTTTACTGCAATATACAATTTACTGGAGAGAACTGTCATTAGAGATGATTAGCATTACACAGCATTTTAAGCAGATTCTAATAAAACTTGAGCTCACCACGATAACAACAGGAGGTGGCTACAAAAGTTATTACAGTAGTACAGTATTACTACAGTTAATTTTATGCAGTTATGATTTAATACCGCATCTTTGTGTTTACATTTCTCTCCACTGTGAATGGCATCATGTCTGATCTGTGTGTGCATTAGTTTTGATAAATTTTAACTTTTTATAATAGATTTGTGTATATTTTATGATAGCTAGTAATAACTAGATTAGTATCTACATATATTTTACACATTCATGACATACCTAACTTTTCTTATTTTTTTTGATATTTCTAGGCTATATGGTTTGAAAGTTTTTTAAAATTGTTGCAAATCTCCAAAAACTTTTCCAATATATTTATTGAAAAAAATCCATGTATATGTGAACCCAAGCAGTTCAAAACCTTTGTTGTTCAAGGGTCCACTGTATTAGAACAGAATGAATGAAGATTAATAAGCTAATCCTACAACTTAAAAATTAAAATAGTAATAGAATAAACACAAAGAAAGTAGAAGGAAAGAAATAATAAAGACAAAAGCAGAAGTTAATGAAATAGAAAACAGAGAATCAGTAAAACCAAAATTGGTTTTTTAATCAAGTTGCATATCAAATTGCTCAATGTCTGGTAAGAGTGATTTAAAATATGATATTGAAGTAAAAAAATTAGGAATAAATAAAGGGGACATCATTTAAGATGCAGAAGAAATTAAAAAGATAAGGAAATATTTTATATAACATGTCAATGAATTAAAGGCTTGGATAAAATATAAAAATCCCTGGAAAAAACATAACTTATCTAAACAAACTCGAAAGAGAAAACTTGAATAGTCCTATTATCATAAAATAAATCAAATCAGTGGCTTAAAATCTTTTCACAAGAAGAATTCTAGGGTTGGATGAATTTATAAGGAAGTTCATCCAAATACTTTTAAATATTTAAATAACAGGTAATTTCACAAATTTTTTCAGCAAATAGGAAAAGAGAGAATTCTCCCCAGTTTATCTTCTGAAGCTATTAAATTGTATTATTAAAACCAGACAATGATGGTATGAAAAATGGAAGTTATAGCACAATCTCACTAACTAATATAGATTAAAAAATTCTAAAGAAAATAATAGTCAAATTAAACACAATGAAATATACATCATTACTAAGCTGAGATTCCCAGTTATGAAGTTCATTCAGTATTAGAAAATCACCATATTAATAGACTAATAGACTAAGGACAAAAATCATAATCATCTTAATAGATACAAAATAAAAGCAATAATTGAGACCTCAAATCCATTCATATTAAAAAACTTAGTAAACTAGGAGTAAAAAGAAAATCTTTGATCTGATAAGGGTATCTAACAAAGAACTACATCAAATATTCACTTAAATTATGAAATGTCAAAACATTCCCTTTAAAATCAGAAACAAAACAATAATGCTATTACCATTTTTATTAAACAATTTAACCAACATAGTAAAAGAAGAGAAAGAAATAAAAGATATATGATTTGGAAAGGAAAAACAAAACTGTCATTAGTGCAGATGATAGAATTATCTAAAATAAATCTATCTAAAATAAAATAATAATTTCTTTTGAACCAATAAAAAAGTTTAGCAAGTGTGGTAGATATAGGTCAATACGTATGAGTCAATTACATATTTATAATCAGTAACCAAGCAGTTAGAAAATGTGTGTATTTAAAAGATGCCAATTACAATGGCAACAAAAATAAGGTTCTGGGAATAAACCTAGTAAGAGATGTGCAGAACCTTTAAAGAGGAAATTGACAATCCATTCAAAGACATTAATAGGACCTAGAAGATGGAAGATATGACAATCTAATGAAAGATATTAATGAGACCTAGATAAAAATACTTCATCTTTTCCCAGAGAGGAAGACTTAAAATCACAAATTATCAACTCAAATTCATCTCTAGATTCAATGTAATTCCAAGAAAAATTTCGGTAGGTTTTTCATGGAACTTGACAAATTGATTCTCAAAATATAAACAGAAGAACGAAGAACTCTAGATAGCTTCGATAGTACTCAGGAATGAGGTAGGAAGACTTAGCCTAGCTGATATCAAAAATGATTATAAGCCAGATGTTAATTACAATAGAGTGTTTTTGGCAAAGATGTAGAGACTTAGACCAGTGGACAAAATAGAGAAAATAGAAGCACACTCATACCTATTTGGAATCTTTAATCGTATAGAGCTGGCATTGTAGATTAGTGGTGCTAGGACAACTGGCTAGAGGAGAAGTATTGGATGCCTACCTCACATTATGTCCAAAATTCAATTCCAGGTGTATTAAGGAAAGATGAAATTTAAAAGCCTTCATGAGAAAGTATAGCCTAATATCATCTTTATAACTGTGGAAGAGGGAAAGATTTCATTACTCAAAAATATAAATCATGAAAGAAAACATTGCTAAACTTAACATTAAAATGAAAAACTTCAGTTCCTTAAAATATCTAATAAAGACGTAGAACAGAGAAATAACAGTTTAGGGGAAAATATTTGCAATAAAACACATAAAATTGCAAAGATTTAATATCTACAAGGTATAAAAAACTCCTAGGAATTCATGAGAAAAATGGGTAAAAGTCATGAATAGGCATTTTCCCAGGAAAGGAAATACGAACGGTCAATAAACAAGGGAAAAGATGTTCAATCTCGTTAGTGATGAAGAAGAAATGCCAATGAAAACTGGCATGAGATACTAGACTGGGAATTATTAATAATGTGTAGTTTGTCAGCAACTAACAACTGGCCCCAGTGGGAAGAATGGTTGGTAAGGGACAGAGCTGGAAGTTGGGACACCAGCCAGGACACTGCTCAGTCACCTCGCTTCACCCGTTTGGCTTTCAGATTTTCAACTATTGCCTCAGTGTCCCCTAACTGTCCCACAGAGAAACATCATATTGCTTTCAAAATCCTTTCGCTGTTTCCCTTTCCCTCCCCACGTGGTGACTCGTCTTCATGCGGCCATTCCATTATTTACCTTCATTTTCAGAGTCCCTAGTCACTAAACTTTCCATAATTTACTCTATGGCACTTTCCATTAAGGTCCAACCCAGTGTCTTTTGTTCAGTGGATCACGCACATTTTTCCAAATTTTACTTTGCTGAAGTTTAATGCCTTATTTTTTCCATTTCTGGGACTCTCCTTGAACTTAATGGGAAAAGTGAAGCAGCACATTCAAAGACCCATTTGGCTGCCACACAACCCTGTTGATTTATCATCAATAGGTAAACAGAAACTCTTTTTTTAAAGCCATGCTTGAGATCTTTCTTTTTTAAACAACTCTCAAAAATTGCTCCATATGCTTTTGCAGAGCCTCTTTGGAGAGGATCCATTTATCTAATCTGGGTACCTCTGGTCACAGCATGCAAACAGGAGGGGCTCCAGAGGACTATAGCACTCCCTCCCCTCGTCACACATGGCCTGCACCCCTCTCCGCTCCACACACCTGCTGCGCCCTAAGCTAACATCCTCTGCACTGCAAACTTATTTGAGAAACTCTCTGTGTGAAACCAGTGGGTGTAGAAATAGCAGGTGACTCCCTTTCAGCAGTTTTGGTGGCCAGAGAAGAATTATTGCTTCCTTCACTTTGTGGCTCTGGTAAGTGCCCAAGAGGTGTAGTCAAAAAATCAACACATTAGTAATCCAGCAGGACTGACTCCAGCTGTTTAACATGGCCCAGCTCAAATGTCACATCCTCGGTGATGCCTTCCCTGACCCCCCTCCTCTCCTAGTCACAGTTTAACTGTGCCCTTTGTGTACCCATAGTCCTTTGTTCTAGCTACTAGGATAGCATTTGTCACTCACTGTCATTTTAACTTTTTGGAAATTGCATTTGAGCATGGTAGGGGGCAAGAGAGTGGATTTTCAAGGAGGACAAGTCTGGGTGTCCATCCTACTCTGCTATGCTCAGGCATGAGACTTTGGGTGAGTAAATGCCCTCCCTGAACCTCAGTTTTCTTATCTGTAAAAGAGATGGTTAGATTACATAAAGGAGAGTAGATAAGACATAAAGCACAATGCATGTGGGCCTCTGTTTTGGTTTGCGCCATTCTTTCATCCAAGCCTTTGACTTGAGAGTGATGAAGGGAGAAAGGGCAATTTAATTTTAAGTCCACGTGGTCTTCCAACCCAAAATATTAATAAGTAAATGCAGACACCTTGTTAGAATGACGACTCTTTGGAAAGTTGTGAGTTACAAATTAGAGGACCAGGTTTGCTTATTGAAAAAAAAAAAAAAATCTGAGCAAGAACTCAGAGGCATGGGGAAGGTTTTGAGTACAATCAAGGTGCTCCCTAGGGAATGGTCCTGCAGTACCAACACGGATTCATGATCAAGGCCTCTTGGCCTTCTCCCGTGGAAAAGCACATGCATTTGGCTTAAGAGAAAAAAGTAACTTGGCAGGTATTGCTCTGCTTTAAAGTCTTTTCAATATCTGAATTAATTCCATGTCACCACATGTAGCTTCCAGCCAACGTTTTATGTGAACCATCCCCTGGTGTACTTACTACATGTGGTGTAATCATAATATAAGTTGATGGAAATCTCTTAGTAAGAGATCAATCATATAGATACATGGTACATGGTGTTGGTGACTTGTGAATACTTTGCACTTTTGGGACATCTTTTTCTTTTGACTGTCTCCCCCACAGCACTTTCCAGACCATGACATTCTACATCTTTCCAGTTAAGTCAGCATCTACTATGAACCAGGCACTGTTCTGGGCACTGGGGGTATGGAGGGAAGCAAGGCAGACGAAGTGGCTACCCTCAGGGAGCTTCCATATTGGTGTGCGTATGAATTCCTTTTCCTTACTACTATTTCTGGTGTTTTGGTTTTCATGTCTTCACCTTCAGTTTGTCTATCTGTGAATTCCATTAAGGGCATCGGGTGCACTCCATTTTGCTATTTTAGGCTTTTGACTTCTCCTTTCCACTTGAGAATTTATTTTTTAAGGCTATGATATGGTCATAAACTTTTAGAGCTAGATGAGATTTGAGTCCATGAAGTCCAACAATGAGCCATGGAAATGTATTGATTTGTCCAGCCAAATGGCGATACTCCGGCGGGTGGAGCCCAGCACTGAATCCCAGTTCAGTGCTTTCGTTTTCCATTACACTGCCTCCCTATTTCCCATCTCATGCTTATCCTGATGCAGATTTCCTTTATTTAGCAAACATTTATGGATTCCAACTTCATGCCAGGCCCTGTGCTAGATACTGGGGAGAAAAAAGACATAAATCCTTTCTTTAAAGAGATCATGATCTTCCTTCTCTTTGTGTATTCTTCTTACTTTATTTTAAATTTATATTCTGACAAAATTTGCTGTGTTTACTCATATATCCCTGCCAAATTTCTCAGTTTTTTTCAGATATTTTTAAACTTTAAATCTTCCCTTTATTCTTATTGATACATAAATATATCCTCTATTGATTCATTTCTCTGATATTCCACTCTACATTGTAAATAGGTTTATTTAAATAAGCACTCCTCAATTAGATTTTCTTATAGATTAATCCCATACATGTTTTCCAAATAATGCAGATGAAATTTCTTCTTACCACCAATTGACTGGTGGGGGTGGAGCAGTGGTTTAAACCCTAGTGGCATATTAGATTCCCCTGGGAGGAGAGACTTTTTAAAAATACTGATGCTGGGACTCCAGCCCAGAGAAATGAGTTCAGAATATCTGGGGATGGGCTAGACAGTGGTACGATTAAAGCTGCTCCCAGGAGATTCTGACCTGCAGCTAAGATGACAACCATTGTTCTATAGGACAAGTGCCATTTTCTTCTATAATTTTTCTCTTTCCCATATCTTTTTAGGAAATTTTATTTTTTAGACTAGCTCTTTTTGTGCAATTCAAAGTTATATATCATTTACCAGAGGTGACATAATTTTCAAACTTTCATTAAATGTATTAAACCCCATATATCTGTATTCCTATACTGATCTGTTCAAAATGATATCTTTATTTTTGACTTTTTTTCTTCATTCCAAAATAGGATTTGTTTCCTCCCAGTGCTCTGCTTCTAGGGTTCTGTGTGCTCCCACTATTTAAATCCCATATTCCAACTTGAAGTTGTGTTTTCTCTATACTTGCAACCTTCACGTTTTATGTAATCTTTTCTGTCCCTCCTTCTTTTCTGCCCTTTGCTGTCTCAGGCTGTGTCACTGTGCTCTTTCTATAGACTTAGAATTTGAGTTTCCTACAGAGGGCTACTGTTTTTATTATTTTAATTTTCCTTCCAATAATTTTCCCAAAGCTTTGCTGTTGCCTTACCTTTTCTTCCTGTTAAAATTGACTCTTTTGAAGCCACAATTTTGATCTCCATGGTTTTGATATTGGAAAAAGAAGTAGCTTTCCAATTTTATCCACTGTTTTCTTGATACATTTCATGTTTATTATTAACAATTTTATATTTTCTTCTCCATGTAAAAATCCAACATACATATTTATCTACTTTCTCTCTCATTTGTCTCTTCTGAAACCCTCTCCACTTTCATCTTTTAGTCTGACCTACAACATAACTCCTCTTCCCTGCATGTTACATTCATATGACTTCTCCAGCTAGGCGTGTAGCACATAACCTCTTTTATCCCCATATTCAAAATTCCTGGCAAATATTTAACCCTCTCCTCCCATCATCATAGATTTCACTGGCAATTCTATTTTCCTAATGCAAATCCCCAGCCTGTTACTTTCAGTGGGATGGTTAATACATCACCGTATCTGTTTATGTCACATAATTGCTTTTATTCACTGCTTCATTCATTAAATGAGCTTGGGGTCCGAAACGGCTTAGGTGCATCTCCACATAGTTCTTCTGTGAGCCTGGCTCCTTTATTTCCTTGGTACAATTTTTCTAAACAAAACCTATTTCTCTGTTGTTCTCGGAGTCACTGCCAAATCCTAACTGTAGGTTATTTGGATTTCTGCAAATAGATGCTTGGGCATATCCTGTAGCTGTGGAACACCAGTATTGAAGTTGATGCTACCTTTCGTCTTATCTATGCCATTTTGTCCTTTATTTGGACTTACTTGGAATTTCCTTGTGAGCTTTTGGTTTCGTGGGGTATCTTTCTCCTGCCCTTGCTGTGTGTTGCTCTATTGATGATTGCTTCCTATGTGAAATTGGTGGGCTGGCTGCCCCTGACTCCCAGCTGCACAAACTAATTCATCCCTGGAGCTTGGCATCCCTGTGCACTTACACATTGTTTTTCCTGCTCACCCCACTCAGAGCTGCCAATATACCAGTTGCCTTGGATTCCTTCTGCTTTTCCTCACTAGCATATGGTATGGTCTGACCTGGTGAAGCTGGGTTTCAATTTCCCTGAGAAAAGAGGCATTCTGATGTAAGCTGAACATGCAAAGGAACAGAAGAGAGACCCCTTTTCTCGTTTATTCAACAGCTTTTTTTTTTTTTTTCTTTTGAGCACTTGAGCTATGCCAGGCACTTTACTGGTATATACTGAAGTTACAAACATGAATAAGATTTTAGATTTGACCTCAGGGAACTTTCAAACTAATGGGGGAAACAGGAAAGTATACCCATAATTAAAGTATATCAGCAAATACACTTTTATTATTAGAAAAGATAGAACAAGCGAGAGCTAAAGAGAACAGGTTTTGAAGTCAGATAGACATGGACTTGAATTTGGACCTCACCATCCAGGAGCAACTTGGCCTGAGGCAATTTCCTTAATGTTTCTACACTTCTCTGTCTTGTCTGTAAAATGGTTATAAGAGATAGTTCTTATAAGATTGTCATGAGGATTAAGTGAACTGTTAGCGATTACATGCTTAATCACTCAGTAAGTGCTCAGCAAATATTGGTTTTAAAAACGATAGTGCTACGTACAAGCTACTATGAGAACACAATGGGAGAGTCAGGGAACATTTCTGGGAAGAGGTGGCAGACGCTTCAGTTTCGAGGAACAGGTAGGCAATAGCTAAATGAAGGGAAGAAAAAAAAATTCCAGGTAAAGGGAATAGCACCCGCAAAGGTATAGAGGTGTGAAATAAGGTGATGAAAGCATGAACTCCAAATAGTTCATTGTATATGACTGAACCAGAAAAATCCATGACAGGAAGAATGGTCAGTGTGGGAGAAGAAAGGTTAGGACTCATTTCAGCAGAAGAAAGTCTGTAACAAAAAACCTATGTCACTCATCTACACAAAGTGCCAAGATAAACGAGAGAGATGCAACCTCAAACTTTCAAAGCTGTCTGAGAAGACCTCCATTGAAATATCAAGCAGAATGAACTACAGAATAAAAAGAAAGAAATGGCAGAAATGATGACATCCTGACACTCACTTAGAAACATGTCATACAAAAATATTGGTGTCTAGTCCAAAGGGTCACAAACTTGCAGTCTGTACCCTCCTACAGATCCATGACCACAAAAGCTCATATCCACCACTACATTAAACTTCTAACTAGTCTCTCTCCCTGCTTTTTGTTATCAGACACATAAGTATGTAGCTTAAGATCTTAATGAAAGAGCAAAGCAACTTGGTGCTATGACACCTGAGTCTAGCAGCTGTGTGTGAATGACCTGCAGAAAGAAAAGCAATACTCCTTGTCCAAGCAACCTAGACATGGCTGTGCTGTGTCCTGTAGACACCCAGGGTTGAATTTGTGCAGTCACTGCCAGAAAAGCACACCACACCCACATGTCAAAACAAACATGATATCCAGGGGAGGAAAATCAAGGTTTCAGTTGTTTCTTTTCTTCCCTCTCCAAATCCCAAGAATCCAGTGAGTTTTAATAACACTTCTAAAATGTCAGGAGAAAAAAATCTTACTGTTAGAAAGGTTGGAACAACCAAGGGGGTCTTTTGTGGGGTCTAGTTTCCCTCTGAGCCCCTTGGGGATGGTAAGGGTGCAGGTGTGCCTTGCTTTAAGAAAATGCAATGAAAAAAAAATCGGGCATAGAATAGAGACTTTAGGAGGTGATTATTCATATTATAATATGGGTTTTAAATTTATCTGAATCATAGGTTTGCTTTAAAACAGCAGTCCCTTTCTTGTGAATCAGTGCCCATTTTCAGATTGTTAATTTGGTGGAGTTGGGAAGAGAGTGTTGAGAAATTTCATGTTCAAGGATTAAATAAGCATTTTTATTTATGGAAGATACATCAAAAACAAGGACTAAGCATTGAAATGTTCGGAGTCACTGAGCAGGGAAATTGTATTTATTAAGTATTTATTATGTGTAAGGCACTTTATATATGCGATGGAGATAAAATTTATTAAATCATAATTCCAATTTTACTTACTTCTTTCTTTTTCTCTGCTTCTTAGTCAATGCAACTTCTCTCTTCATCTTTCCTGTGAGAGGAGATCTGAATTTGTGGCCAGGTTCTTATAATGTGTAAAGCCAGACTGGGAAAGTTGGTAGGGAGAGTAAAGACGGCAAGGTTCAGGAGGAAAGTGGGGAAGGGGCAAGAACACAGGAGCTGCTGCAGGCAGCGATACTGAGGAGAAGTTGGCAAAAGTGTAATTTTGTGAGGGGTTTGGATGAGAACTCTAGGGAAGCTACAGGCTATGAGAAAACGTGAATTTTTAAGAAGTCATGTTTTAAGTCATAAGGAGAGTTTCTTTTATGTTCTTCAAGAAGTGCAAAGACAAATGAAATTGCTTTTGAATGCTGGACTGTACTACTTTGAATGTGAAAATACATTGACATTTGTGCAGTAGGAGGCTCTGAGACTTATTTGATCTCACTTAATCCTTCGACAATCATATAAAGTGAGCATTTCATTTTCATTCTTACAGATGAAAAGACTGAGTTACAGAGATGTTCAGAGACATTCCTAAATCACAGAACTAGTACATAGCAGGACCTGGATTTAAAAATAGGCTTGTTGGACTTCAAATAAATTTGTAAATAGCATAGGACTGGATTGTGTGTTTATTTTTAAGCAAATCTGAGTCTTTGACTTTCAATGAGAAATTTTAAACCAATTGTACTTATTATTAAAAGTGCTGTGTTTGTTCTGTAATCTTCTTATGTTATCTTTGTGTAATCACGTCAATTACTGCTTATTTTCTAAAATTTCTTCCTTTGTATATGAAGTATAGCTTTAAAAATGGTTTTCTTCTTTTCTAATCATTTAGGAAATTTTAATCCTCTTTTAATTCAGCTGGTGGTTAGCCTTAAGTTATTCAAAAGTATTTGTTATGTGTTATTTTTTCTGCTTAAGTCAAGAATGTACATATTTTGATTCTTTTCTAGGTAAAATGTTTTGACATATTTTCCTATCTCTACCCCACATCTTCCTTTCCCCCTCTTAAATTTGTATAATTTCATGAATACAGGACATATGTGTTGTCTATAGTCTCTCTGAGTAATTATTTTTGATATTTTCAGTCACATTTTATCAACTATAATTCTCAGTTCAGCTATGTACACACAGAGCTGTTTCTTCCATATTCCAGCAATAGAGCACTTGGCAACCAAAGGATTGTTCTCTCTCAGTGCTGTATCTTTAGGTATTTAATGTGTTTTAATGAGGTTTTTAGTGGAAGGGTGGACAGGAGAGGAGGGAAATGTAATAGCTCTAAATATACATCTTTCATAAAAGTATGCTAATAGAAAAATCAATAAGCAGTAATATAATCTTATTATAGAAGAAATAGATAAAATATTTTAAAATAGTTGCTTGGGGAATACTGAAAACGAGGCAAATGTTACTGTTTTTCATTATATACCTTTTAACATAATTTGATTTTTTAAAACTACAACTTGATTTTCAAAGTAGTTCTGTACATATATTTTTTTTATTTTTTTTATTTTTTGTTTGTTTTTCAGCTCATCAAGGGGGTACAAAAGATCAGGCTATATACATTGCCCATGCCTCCTCATCCCCCCGAGTCTGAGCTTTAGTTGTGTCCATTTCCTAGACAGTGCACATCACTCTCATCATGTAGGTGTGCACTCCTCCCCTCCCCCCACCCCATCCCCCCCAGAGAGAACTTCAAACGTGTCCATTCCCCAGGCAGTGCGCATCGCACTCATCAAGTAGGTATACACCCATCCCTTCCACCCAGCCCCGACCTCTGTCCAATACCCAATTGGTGTGAATCCCAAATGTGCTCTCAGGGAAACCAGTTTGCTGGTGAGTACATGTGGTGCTTGTTTTTCCATTCTTGGGATACTTCACTTAATAGAATGGGTTCCAGCTCACTCCAGGAGAACCAAAGAGATGCCATATCGCCATCATTTCTGATAGCTGAGTAATATTCCATGGTATACATATACCACATTTTGCTAATCCATTCATGAATCGATGGGCATTTGGGTTGTTTCCATATCTTTGCGATTGTGAATTGTGCTGCTATAAACATTCGGGTGCAGGTGTCTTTTTTATAGAATGACTTTTGTTCTTCTGGGTAGATGCCCAGTAATGGGATTGCAGGATCGAATGGTAGGTCTACTTGAATCTGTTTAAGGTATCTCCACATTGCTTTCCACAGGGGCTGCACTAGTTTACAGTCCCACCAGCAGTGTATGAGAGTACCTGTCTCTCCACACCCACGCCAACATGTATAGTTTTGGGACTTTTTGATAAAGGCCGTTCTCACTGGAGTTAAGTGATATTTCATTGTGGTTTTGATTTGCATTTCCCTGATGATTAGAGATGTTGAACACTTTTTCATATGTTTGTTAGCCATTTTTATATCTTCTTTTGAAAAATTTCTATTCATGTCCTTTGCCCACTTTTTGATAGGGTTGTTCGATTTTTTCTTACTGATTTTCCTGAGTTCTAAATAGATTCTTGTTATCAGTCCTTTATCTGATGTGTAGTATGCGAAAATTTTTTCCCATTCTGTAGGTTGTCTATTTACTCTTGTGACTGTTTCTTTGGCTGTGCAGAAGCTTTTTAATTTGATCAGGTCCCATTTATTTATTTTTGTTGCTGCTGTGATTGCCTTAGGGGTCTTCTTCATAAATTCTTTGCCTAGGCCAATGTCTGTAAGAGTCTTACCTACGTTTTCTTCTAGAATTCTAATAGTTTCTGACCTAAGGTTTAAGTCTGTTAACCACCGTGATTTGATTTTTGTGAGGGGTGAGAGCTGTGTGTCCTGTTTTAGTCTTCTACATGTGGATATCCAGTTTTCCCAGCACCATTTATTAAATAAGGAATCTTTTCCCCAGAGTATGTTTTTTTCTGCTTTGTCAAAAAGACATATATGTTAAAGTCCTGATCAAAAAAACAAACAAATGTGGAATAGATGTGGAAGAATACATGATTTGTCTAGGCCACTTTTCCCTTTCTTCTCAAAGAGGTATAAGGTCCTCCAAACTGGGGTTAGAGGAGAGTTGGAGAACACTAGGATAGTTAGATTTTGGCGTATGTCCTCAAGAATGTGCCCTGCAGCCTGTCCCACTCCTCCCCAGGGATGGCCAGAGAAGTCCCAGACAGATTTGGGGATCCAAATGTGGGAGCAGTCCCATGTTCCACCTCCTTTTGGGGGCCTTGGGAGGCAGAAAGTTTCAGAGTTTCTTATGCTATCATGGGTTAGACAAGCAGACGCACCTATATCAGGTGCCAAGGTGGACAGACCTAAGGCAAATCCCTTGATCCTCTCTCTGCCTTAGTGGAGTGAAAGGGCAGCAAATTCCTCCCATGTGACTGACATTGTCCAGCACCTGGGACTGAGGCTGGAAGACTTGGAAGATGTAGAGGCCACAGTAGATGTGGTATGACCCATAAGACCAGGGGCCAGATGGGAACAAGGACACCTATACCTCAGGTGTGGCCAGCATGGAGATGCGATGGTGACTAAAGACCAAATAGAGTAAGGTATTAATACATCTCAGCAGATACCTGTGTGGAACAAATCATGACCAAGGTAAGGCAATGCCTCTGGATGGGATGCTGCCTTGAATGCAGATTTAGGGAGAAACTCTTAGTTGAACTTGTCAGGATTCTTGGTTCCAAACAAACAAATCAACTCTGGTTAACATAAGCAGAAAAGAAATATACAGGAAGTTATACCAGAGAGTTCTTAAACTCAGTGGGCTTAGGAAAAGGGCAAAATGGCCTTCTGCCAGAATCACAGCACAGGATGCTTCTGGTTAGACGCTGATGACGCCCCTGTTGGCATCACCACTATCAGAAATGGACACAGAACATCACTGCAGTCAACCTCTGCCACTTGTGGAATAGTGCTTTGGATGCCACTGCTGCTGATGCTGGTGCCAAAATAAATCCTTGAGGGTCCCCCGCTTCCTACTTACTGCTGACTTGATGTCCTGGGTAGGACTATCCTATTGGCCAACGTCAGTCCTACGTCCACTCTCAAGCTACTTGGGAGCAGGGAATGGGCCTATCTTTGACTTTGATCCTGAGGGGGTGGTCCTGCTCCTATTTATTGTGACATCCCTCACCCCCACCCTTCCCAAAGGAAGAAGGTTCATGCTCATACAATCAAAAATGGCAGCGTGCAACACTCTTGACTGAGAATATCTTGAAGCAAACTGATTTACCTGGACATTCTACCCAAAAACCACTGAATATACCTTCTTCTCATCAGCTCATGGGACATTCTCCAAGATTGACCATATCCTAGGACATAAAGCATGTCTTAAAAAATTTAAAAATATAGAAATTATACCATGCATCTTCTCAGATCACAGTGGAATAAAAGTAACAATGAACCCTAACAGAAATTCTCATTTCTACTCAAAGTCATGGAAGCTAAACAACCTTCTCCTGAACAATCATTTTATAAATGAAGAAATCAAGACGGGAATCAAAAGATTCTTTGAATTAAATGACAAAGGAGACACAACTTATCAAAATCTGTGGGACACAGCTAAAGCAGTCCTGAGAGGAAAATTTATTTCCATAAATGCCTATACCAAAAAGACGGAACTGAATAGTTTTAATTTCTACCACTGGGAGAAATGGGAGCTTAAGGTGAACTTTGACCTGAGAGATGTATATCTGCTTTATGCAGTGGAATGGAGAACACCTCACCCATGCACATGAATCCCCAATTTAATCAGTTAACCACCACCCTGCACTGCATTATTAATTCATTTTCAAGCCAGGAATCTGAAGGTCAAAGCAGTTAAGTGACTCTTTCACACCAGTAATGGGCAGAGTGAAGATTTGATCTTGGGGCTTTTGTTCCCAAGCCCTGAACCCTATCCACTACGTTGTGATTTATTCTGAAGATATTAGGGCCAGATGGTAACTAAATTAGACTATTCTAGATCATTTGTTCTGAAGCCCTGTCCTTAACATGGCACCATTCCCCTCTTCTGTTATGCCTAAAAGGGGAGTTTGTGCACATGTCTGAGATGCTACTTGTTTCCTCCAAACACAATCCTACAGTTAATAAACTCAGCAGAATTCATCCTCCTTAGGTCACAGCCCTGTGACACCAGAGAAACAGGATTAGTGAGGAAAAAAAGAAGGAGGTGTTCTCTGCCTACCTACCACATTTTTTTCAATTACCTGCCAAGCTCCTTTCTTCCTCTTGCACTCCCTGGGTACCAGTAGGAAGGAGCGGGAGGAGAAGAAAGGTATTTTCCAGGTAATCTTGTCTGCGGTGCTTCACCCTGACTGCACTTGGAGACATCATGGATCCCCATGGCTTCACCTCCCATTAGCTGAGCAGAGTACTTAGGAGGCAGGAAATGTTTAAGACTAGAACTGTAATAGATATAAGTAAGAAACATAATCTGTTTTCCATTAAGGAGATTAACTTCTCTGTTGGGGTTGTTGTTATAGGACTAGGTCAGGGGTCTGCTTGGGGCCGACTGTTGCCTCTTCTGACTGGGTGGGCATTGCCCCCCTCCCAGCTCCCCATCTGATGCAGGTGGTCTCTTTTTCTAAACCTGTCTTCCCCTGACAGAGTCAGAATGATCACAGTCCCTGCTTTAAACAGTGACACAGTAGGATAATAATGGTGAGTCCTTGTTTTCAAGATGTTATAAAGTAAGAAGGGAACATTGTGCCCATATATTTGACAGCTGTTCAATGAGCCCCATCCCATGTTGAATTGTAGAATACTTATATTTTATGGTAAAAACACCTTATATTGGTTTCCCACATAACATGTTTACCTCTTACTTGTGCCAACCCAACCCTAGTGTAGAGCCTCACGAAGGGCCACCATGCAGTAAACATTTAATGAATAGAAGAATGAAAACTCTCTAAAGTCAGACACAGATGCAAATCACTATGGTCCCACAAACTAGATTTATAACGCAATGAAGGATGCTGATGAAAAATAATTGGCAACAATAGTTGCAGCTATTCGTTTGTTTTCAGGACTTCCTTCCTTTTTTCTTTCTTTTTTTCCAAACTTTCATTATGATAATTTTCAAACCAACACAAGAGTAGAGAGAATTTTCCAATGACTCTCTATGCCTCTGTCACCCAGTTTTAATAACCATTTATTTTTCCACCATTATTCTCAACACCCCTTTCTTCGCAGTTTTTTTAGGGGATATTTTAAATCAAAACCCAGACATGTTTTGATTCCACTCGCAGTCATTTTAGTATATATCACAAACAGAAGAGGACTTTTAAGAAATCTACAACCACAATCCCATTATCATTTCCCCCCAAATTAATAATCAGTCCATAAAATACCATCTAAGGTTCAATTTGTGTTTGGTTTTCATCTCTTCTGAGCTTCCTGTGAAGTATCTTCTTAAATGTTAATTTGTGGCTTCTCTGTTAGAGATACAACCTCCATACTCTTCCCTCCAAACACCAATTGAATACTTCAAATTGCTGAGTGAATAATTTACATCTCCATTAATTCACTGAAGAATATTTAATGAGCACTTAAAGTGTGACTGGCATTATGAAGGTGAATAGGATGGACAGTATGCCTGGCCTCAAGGAGGATATGCTAGGCTTGGATGCTCCTCTAACACTTTGTATTCAGCATTATAGAATCAGTCTTATCATCTTGTCCCTTAAAGCCAGCTCCTCTTAGGGTCCTGCCACTTCTGACAATGACCTTGCCATTCTCCATGCCTCCTAAGCCCCACATTGCTGGCTCTTTTTCTTCATCCTCCATATCCTGTCAGTTCCAAATCTGGCTAATTTTCTTCTGAAATACTTTCCATACTTGACCTTTTTTCTCTATAAAGGCAGCCTTCTTGACAAAACAAGACAAATCAATTGTGTTAGAATTTACATGGGTCCTGCTTTCTATGTTGGGGCAAATCAAGAGGGAGATGTCAGCAGCTCTGAGGGTACAGAGTCCAGCATTGTGGCAGGAAAGGCTTTATATGAGGTGGGTCCAAGGATGCAATGTTAGGATGGAAATACAACATCGTGGTGGATGGAGCCTAAGTCATAACCAGAAAATAGCACTGGGCATCCCAGAGCATGAGTGTAGCAAAGAGAGAATGTTGTTGGCATATAGGAATACTACTGATTTCTGTACATTGATCTTTGTTGAGACTTTGCTGAATTTGTTTATAAATTCCAGTAGTATCATGGCAGAATCTTTGGAATTTTCTAGATATAAGATCCTATCGTCAGCAAAGAGTGGTAGTTTGACCTCTTCTGCCCGCATTTGGATGCCCTTCATTTCCTTCTCTTGTCTGATTGCTCTGGCTAGGACTTCCAGCACTATGTTGAATAGAAGCAGTGATAGAGGGCAACCTTGTCTGGTTCCGGTTCTAAGTGGGAATGCTTTCAACTTTTTCCCACTCAGTATGATGTTGGCTGTGGGTTTGTCATACATGGCTTTTATCATTTTTAGGTAAGTCCCATCTATGCCTATTTTGTTAAGTGTTCTTATCATAAAAGGGTGGTGATTTCAAAAGAACATAGACTAATGCCCAAGAAGCACATGAAAAAATGCTCAACATCTCTAATCATTAGGGAAATGCAAATCAAAACCATAATGAGATACCACATAACTCCAGTGTTAATGGGAGTTATAAAAAAGTCCCAAAACAATAAATGTTGGTGTGGATGTGGAGAGATAGGAACACTCACACACTGCTAGTAGTACTGCAAATTAGTATAACCTCTGTGGAAAGTAATATGGAGGTACCTCAAAGAGCTACAAGTAGAACTACCATTTGAGCCAGCAATCCCATTACTGGGACATCTACCCAAAGAAAAAAAAGACATTCTATAAAAAAGACATCTGCACTCGAATGTTTATAGCAGCACAATTCACAATTGCAAAGATGTGGAAACCACCCAAGTGCCCATCAATACATGAGTGGATTAATAAAATGTGGTGTATGTATACCATGGAGTTCTACTCAGTCACAAAAAACAATGGTGATCTAGCTCCTCCTGCATTATCCTGGATAGAGCTGGAGCCCATTCTACTAAGTGAGGTATCCCAAGAATGGAAAAACAAGCACAACATGTACTCACCATCACATTGGTATTAACTGATCAGCACTTATGTATACATGTAGTAGTAACATACATCGGGTGTTGAGCCGGTGGGGGGGGGGAGGAGATGGGTATATTGACACCTAATGAGTGTGAATATGTGGGTGTGGTGTGGTGTGCACTGTCTGGGGCTGGGTAGGCTTGTAGTTCTGTCTCAGGCGGGGCAAAGGCAATATATGTAATCTAAACATTTGTAACCCTGTCATATGCTGAAATAAAAAAAGAGAGAAAGAGAATGTGCAAAAAAGAAGTAAAGCTGGGACTAGGAGTGTTGAGAGAGAGATGAAGCAGGTATTAAGCATGACTCTGGTCGATCCATTTAGAATTTCATTTAGAAGCAGGGAATCAGTGTTTGATCACCTCCTTTACCTATTTTTTTTCTATTGCTGCATATCAAGTTGCTACAAATTTAGCA
The DNA here is from genome assembly GCF_041146395.1 of Eulemur rufifrons. Taxonomy (NCBI): domain Eukaryota; kingdom Metazoa; phylum Chordata; class Mammalia; order Primates; family Lemuridae; genus Eulemur; species Eulemur rufifrons. The sequence continues at coordinate 63,623,604 of NC_090985.1, read as the reverse complement.
GCTTCAAACAAAACCTGTTTATTATCTCACATTTCTGCAGGCCAGAAATCCAGGCAGCTTGACTGGGTTCTTTGCTCAGGTTCTGCCAAGTTTGACAAAGTGTTGGCCAGCCAGGTGTCTTATTAAGAAGCTGGGCAAATCAGCTACCATTTTTATTAACCGTTTAAATTATCAAATAGAGAAAAAGACCATATTCAAATGCTGGGGATGATTTCTACTTTCTCTGCAATTTTTTCCACTGTGGCACTTATCCTAAGAATGAACACAATCTTTCTACTAATTTCCTCAGCCTGAACAATGGTTTAATATCCTTACTTAACATAAAAGCCCATGCTCTCTGTTTATTAAAAAAATAAACACACAAAGAATCTTTTATAGGTTTGAAAAGATTAATGCTTTTGTATGTGTGTTTTATTTAAATTAAATTTTGTAACTTCATGACCTCACCCCATTGAAAATTGAGATACTCAGACCCATTGCTTTTCTCATTGATCTCAGGGCCATCTGGTATATTTAGTGTATTCAACACATGACCACACCAATAATAAACTTTCTAGTTGGTTTTCAAGAAGTCATTTCTTACTTAGATCACAAAAATTATTAAAAATAAGTCTCTCACTTTTTCAACTCATTATATACACTCCAGGCTTTCTTCATCTCCATTTTTTCCTAAAAGGATTCAGGAGTTCACTAGTTCTGATTTTTATTTCTGAGGTTAACATTTGAAAATAACAGAATTTTCAACAGGCTGAGTGATTATGCCAAGTATGTGGTTGGACATTCATAAATACACTGCTCAGAAGAAGAAAGTAATTCTTAGTTTTCTTTCAAACCCAAGAGGATACTACTTTTTTTCTTAATATGAGATTGCAATTGTAATAGTACCTATTTATTTCTTGGCATTTTAGGAAAAATTTACCCCTCAGCTTCATTTGGGATCCAATAGTTTGCTGATATAAATGGAATTTTTAAAATAATGCATTTCCTAGAGATAAAAATCTGATCTGATTCAGACACCTGGAAAATCAATGCTAATCTTAGATAAATAGAGTTCTTAGAAAAGCAAAACAATACTTACAGGTGTTTAAAGATGACATTCGCAGGGTTAGGTATGTCAAAAGACAAAATTACAACAAATTTAGTTTAAAGATCTTAATTGGCATTCATTTGTGATTCTAGGGTCAGGCAACACCTCATTCTATGAAATAAAATTAGTGTTTTAATGAGCTGAGCAGAGGAATTTGGCTTTACAGACAGAAAAGGGCTGAAGAAACAGAAATAAAGAACAGAAAGCAAATGGTTGTTTCAAAGTTAATTTTCTTATAAAGGTTAAAGTAGAGGGAACTTCCTTATCATGTCAGCTAAAACTGGTCTGTTTACAGATTTGGCTATTATTTCTCTCTCCTAATTCCCTGGAAGGTCAGATAAACAACTTAGTTTTGGGTGGGTGGTGCGGAACTTCAGCATAAGTAGCTTTATTTTGGTTTTGTCTGTTGGGCCTAGTGTAGGAGCTCAGTCCCCACCAATGGCCTCCTATGAATTTTATTTAATGGGTACTATTATCTGATCAAAATGAGATGACAAGATTGATTTCTGTATTTTCAGGTTATTTTCCCAACTCTGAATCCATTCGCTCTAGAGTTGACTTAAATAGCACCCTACAGAAAGCTATTCACTCCAAAAATGTTTCTACTTAAGAAAGCATTTCATATATTTCACAATTTATGTTCCATTTTATCCAGTACTTGACCTGGCTAAGGGTTGGAATGGCTTTAGTGCACCTGCGTTTCCACGATTCTCTCTTCCTCTTTCCCTTAGCAGATCCAGCAGGACCAAAGCAGTGGTGGTAGGAATGCCCTGCCTATAGTTGATACTCTGTAAACAGTTTCTGAATAGACCAATGAACAAATGAAGATAGCTCAAATGCAGGAAGGCTGAATTATTCTGGAGTGGTTGGTTTTTGGCCTCTCTAAGGCAGCCAAAAACCAAGGCAGCAGGTGATTTTCAGTAACTAAGCACAGAACAGCTGCTTCCCATCACCTTCCTCAAAACTCCAGCAGTGAGTGTTGCTGTGACCTCAGTCTCCCTGGCACTTACTGCACAGGGAGGACGTGCAGGTTCAGAAATCTTGTGAAATAGAGTCAAGAAAATTTACAGGATGCCTGCCGGGCAGGGGGTATCAAAAAGACCAAATGGGAGTTTATGTAGTGACTATACCAGCAAAAACTTCCCCTGGTGGCTGGCCGTGAAGTCTAGAATTTGGCTCCTAATGTCATCAAGAGTGACACATGTTATTGATGGCACCACTTTCTGGAATCTGCTTAAATCTTGCAAATTTCTCTCTTGCTCTCTTTCTTTCTTTCTCTCCCTCTGTCACTTTGCTTCTCTCTCTCCCTCTCCCTCTCTCACGCACACTCTGTGTCTGTCCGTGGTGATGCTGGACAGACAAGTGGAGAGAAGGTCTGAGTGTAGGGTCTCTGGGGCAAAGGGGCAGCTCTTCCTGTGATAGGTACATTCGTGAACTCAGGGTTGTACTCCAAGAACATCTAAAGATGATTCAGCATCAGCATGAGGTACTTTGAGTTTTTTGGCATTTTCTAAGCTACCGGGGAGGGAGACAAAAAGGTGGAAATGAATCATTTCATGTAAATAAAACTTCAATAGTACTTTTCTGGAAAAAAACAGACACAGCCCATCATAGAAACGACAGTCTCTGGGCCAAGAGGGAAGTGAGCGGGGAGCAGTTTGAACACACACCAGGTCACCTCCTGGAATAGTCTGGTCTTACCCCTGGGCAAAAAACGGGATTATTCAGGCAGGGAAAGTGAGAAAGGTAAATACATGAATAAATATTATGAGATGCATGATCAGTAGTTGTCAGAGGGAATGACAAAACAGCTAGGCAGGGAGATGTTAAGGGATTTCCTTCTTCTTAGAACTTTAAGATAAGGTTCTGGAATTAATGTGGTTATTATTTGCAGAGAAAATTTGCAGTGGCTGGTGATTAGGGTTCGTTCCTTATCTTGATAGGGCTAGAATAGGGTCTTGATGTGATCCAAGTGTTTTCTCACACAAGCTGTATCATAAGACCTAACATTTCAAGTGTCGTGGCACCTTTGAACCTCACAAAGCCCTGAAAGCCTAACCACGAGTTCCCCTGCCCCTGCCAGATATCCTCTCACCAAGGGGAAAAGGCTCCCCATGTGGCTAATTCCCCTATAAGCCATACCAGCTGCATCCGTCCCAGGCCTCAACCCACCAGGTTTCACTTCCCTGCAGGTCTGTGACATTACTCAGGCAAGCCGATCGCATCCTCCCGTGGGAGCCAGGGGGCACCTCACCCCTTGGTATTACAAAGCCTGCCTCTCACAGTCCCTGACTGTTTAGTTTATTCCCACGTGCAACCCTTGTGTGGCCCTTGTCTGCATGGCATACAGCGTCTTCCTCCCTCAGGCTGTGAGTATGTGTGACTAACAAACTGTTGTCAGTCTTATCAGTCCAATGTCAAGTGCCGTGTGTGGCCATCTCATACTACTTAGGGCGGGAGATCCCTTCTCCACCAGCAGGGTGCATAGGAGGTTATCAGACATGAGCACGCTGAGGACTGCGGAGTATTGGCCAGTGCTTGGCTCACTCAGTGGCCAAAAGCCTATTCAAATTTCTGGAAACACTCACCTGTGGATGCATGGAGAGCCAGTACATAGCCAGAATAGGGAATCAGTAGGCATGCAACTAACCTTTGTGTCCTTTGATTTTTGAAGCAAGTCTTAAGATCCAAACACCAGTCAAGGATCAGGAATCTGAATGTATCCAATGAAAAAATTGACTCTACCTTGCTCTATCTCCACACATCTGTCTTTTCCCACAGTGAAGCACAATCTTTAAGACTAGCAATGTTTTGCCATCAGCTCTTTATGTCTGGGAACTGTAGTTCTTGAAGTCTCTTGATTGTATTACTTTAAGATGAATTCAGTATGGACACATCAATGTGGAAAAACAATGAAAATGTTAATTAAATTAAACTAGAATTCAGAAACAAGGTACTACCTTAGGTATTTTCAGCTTAATTAAAACAGCCATGATACTAAACAAAGGTTAAGTTGCACTGACTGCAGTTATTACTTTATATTTGACTTTGTTATTCTCAGTGTCAAAAAATATTTGGTTCTCTTTTTCTAATATAGAACCTCAAAACACCATCAGCCTGTGGAATATTTTCTTTAAGCTGGTCAATTTGGTGGAGTAATTTATTTAAAATAAGTTTTTAAAAAATATAGTTTTCTCTTTATTTTACAAAATGAGTAATGCAAGCTGGGATGTGGAGCTATAAAGTCATTGCAAAAAAAAAATTACACAGCAAAACTGCTGTTTTTGGCTTTTAATTCCTACCAGTTTGCCAACTTGTTGCAAGTTATACTTATCAAGGGATCGTACACTTTTTCCATCTTGTTTCATCTTGAACCCTAAAATGTTAACAGAGACGATGAATGGTATTTTATTTAATTAGCTCGTGTTGCTATTGGTTGCTACATCTCCCAACTCTAAATATCTCTAAAAATAAGCTTCCTTTGATTCCAACTTTTGAGTGACATAAATTGTATTCATAGGAGAGAAAAGCATTACTTATCTATAATATATCTGTTTATATTTCCAACTGGAATGCTTTGTCACACAGTCCTTAGTTTATGTTATAGAAGGGTGGATCTATAATAATTTAGCAGAAACTTAAGGCATTCCTTTGAAATAACTCTTAATGGGGAACCAAAAATGAATATTTAAAATGTATAAAAATGAATTTTTAAAGAAAGTAATTTTATTTTACTCACTCCCTGTGAAATTTGAGACGTTGAAATTAAACATCCATAATATATAGTACACAGGTGCAGTTGCTTTTTTTTTAAATAGGAGGTATTTCATGAATATCATTTTTGTCATTTTGAAATTAAACAATTTTTACCAATTTTACACAAAGACAGACTCTCTCCAAAGAAGAGATAGATTAATGTAAAGAATGTTATTTAATAGTCAAGAGTCTTTATTGGCTAGAATTCAAGAAAAACAATTGCTAAATTCAGATATGGAGTTCAGCAGAGCATGTGGTAGGCAGAATTCTAAGATGGCCTCAGAGATTCCCTCTGGCTCAACTCCCCGGGGCTGCATAGTCCTGGGGCCTGTGAATATGATGGATTTTACTCTGTGATTAAGTGATGTTGTGTGTTACAGTTGACTTTACGGTAAGGAGAGTATCCCTATGAACCTAACACAACCACAAGGGCCCTTTCCTCCAGCCGATCACAGAAGAAGAAGTCAGAGATGTGAAGCAGGGGAAACATTGCTAGCTTACAGGTGACCAAATGGAAAAAAAATTGTGGCTAGTGTCTAGGAGCTGAGAGCTGGTTGACAGCAAGGAAATGGGGGGCGCTTATCACTGCAAAAAATTGAGTTCTGCTAACAACAAGAATGAACATGGGAGTGAACTTTTCCCTAGAGTCTCCAGATAAGAACTCAGGCCAACACCTTGATTTTGGCCATACGATACCCCTTGCAGAGAACCCAGCTATACCAAGCCAGATAGTTCTGACCTAAAAACTGATAAGCTAATCAATGAGTATTCTTCTAAGCTGCTAAACGTGTGGTAATTTGTTATACAAAAATACTAAACTAACACAGAGTATAAAATATATTTTATGGGACATGTAATTGTGAAAATTCATATTTATTACTCCTCAGCATTCTACATGAGAATAGGTGGGAAGGCAGGAGAGGGCATAGACTAGTGCCCAATTATCTCAAACTATCTTGGTGAAGCACTTGTTTTGTTTATTTTCAATCTATCATGGACTTTTACCTTTACAAAGTATAATGAAAAAAACACTATAAAAATGAAAAAAACAAAGATATATAAAAATCAATTCCAAGTTTGTTATTAGATTCAGTAGATGTAAGTTACTTTGTCAATTTGCTATAAATGTTTATAAGCACTTATTCTAAATTTTTATACTTTTCTCAGATCAGTAACAAATGAAGGACTAGCTCTGGTCCATGGACCACATTCTGAGTAGCCCTGGTTTACATCACAATAACTTGGAAGGTTTTCGAGTCTAAAAACATTGACCTGTTCTAACACTCAAGAAAGTACAAATCTAGCCATTTGGGTATACTCAGCCACTATTAAGTTAGAATACCTGGAGAAAACTGATATTTTGGCCTCAAAACCCTTTTGTCACTGAAGCACTGAATTCTAAGGAAAGTGGAAAAGTGGTTTTATGTGAGTTTGACAGAAATGGACTAAAAATATTGTCATGTGGCCTGAGTGTTTGTGTCTTGAGAGTCTAGAGAATAACCCTAGTTTATAGATCCTTTCAAATAAGTAAAAATTTTGCCCTAAACTGATCACTTTGTGGTAATATGGAGTGGATCACTGTCCTGGCCTCCAGCTATTGCTGAATTAATTAATTTTTCACTTTAAAAATATTGTACATATTTAAGGTGTACAATTTGATGATTCTTATATCTTGTGAAATAATCACCATATTGAGCATGGAATTATATCAAACTAACAAACTTCTGCACAGCAAAGGAAATAACAGAAGAAGAGACAACCTATGGAATGGGAGGAAAAAATTGCACACCATACATCTAATAAGGGGTTAATATCCAAAATATATAAGGAACTCAACTTAGTAGTAAGAAACCAAATAATCCGATGTTTAAAAAGTTGCAAAAGGATCCAAAAAGACATTTCTCAAAATAAGACACACACATGGCCAATGGGTAAATGAAAAACATGCCTTTATTTTGAGTTGCTTTTTGTGTATGGCAGAAGATAAGGGTACAATTTTATTCTTTTGCATATGATGATCCAGTTTTCTCAACACCATTTATGGAAGACACTGTCTTTCCCCACTGTGTATTCTTGGAACCCTTGTGGAAGATTAGTTGACCATTTATGCATGGGTTTATTTCTGGCCTCTCTGTTTTGTTCCATTTTTCTATGTGTCTGTCTTTATGTCAGTACCATACTGTTTTGATTACCATAGCTTTGTAATATAATTTGAAATCACAAAGTGTGATGCCTCCAATCTTTATTCTTTTTGCTCAAGATTGTTTTAGCTATTTGGGGTCTTTTATAGTTCCGTGAAAATTTTGGAATTATTTTTTTCTATTTGTCTTAAAAATGCCATTGAAATTTTGTTAGGGATTGCATTGAGCCTGTAGATCACTTTGGATAGTGTGGACATTTTAACAATATTAATTTTTCCAATCCATGAACATGGCATAGTTTTCCATTTATTTGTGTCTTCTTAAGTTACTTTCATCAATGTCTTACAGGTTTCAGTGTATAAATTTTTATCTCCTTGGTTAAATTTATTCTTAAATATGTTATTATTTTTGATGCTATTGTAAATGAGACTATTTCTTAATTTTTTTTTAGATAGTTCATTTTTAGTGTATAGAAACACTACTGATTTTTGTACATTGATTTTGTATCCTGCAACTTTACAGAATTTATTTGTTCTAAAGCTTCAGTCTTTAGGGTTTTCTTTATATGAGATTATATCATCTTCAAGCAGATAATTTTACTTCCTGCTTTCTATTTGGATACTTTTATATTTTATTTTTTCCTGCCTAATTACTCTAGCTAATACTTCCAGTGCTATGTTTAATAGAAGTGTCAAAAGTGGGCATCCTTATCATTTTGCTGGTCTTAAAGGAAAAGCTTTCAGCTTTTTCTCTACCTAATTTGTTGACAGTTTTTATCATGAAAGGATGTCAAATTTTGTAAAATACTTTTTCTACACTTATTGGGATGGCTGTATGATTCCTGTCCTTCATTCTGTTAATGTGGTGTTGTAACATTTATTGATTGTTGAACCATTCTTGTATCCTAGATAAAAATTCTACTTAATCATGGTTTGTTATCTTTTGATGTGCTGCTGAATTCAGTCTGTTAGTGTTTTGTTGGGGATTTTTGGATCTATGTTCATCAGGAATATTGGCTAGTTTTTCTTTTCCTGGACAGTCCTTGACTGGCTTTGCTATCAGGGTAATGCTAGCCTCATAAAGTAAGTTTGGAGGTGTTCCCTCCTTTTCAATTTTGTGTAAGTATTTGGGAAAGATTAGTATTAATTAATTCTTTAAATGTTTGGTACAATTTACCAGTGAAGTCATTTGGTCTTGGACCTTTCTTTTTCGGGAGGTTTTTGATTACTGATTCTATCATTTACTCATTATTGGTCTGTTCAGATTTTCTTCTTCTTGATGATTCAGTCTTGATTGGCTGTATGTTTCTAGGCATTTGTCGTTTTTTTAGGTTTTCCAATTTATTTGTAATAGTCTCATAATCCTCTGTATTTCTGTGGTATCAGTTGTAATATCTCTTCTTCCATTTAATATTTTATTATTTGAGTTCTCTCTCTTTTTTCCTCAGGCTAGCTAGTGTGTTGTTTATCTTTTCAAAAAACTGTTAGTTTTATTGTTTTTCTAGTCTCTTTTTTATTTATTTCTGCTTTGATCTTTATTATTTCCTTCCTTTTCCTATTTCTGGAATTAGTTTGTTCTTTTTAAAGTCCCTTGAGGAGTAAAATTAGTTGTTTATTGGAAATATTTTTTTTTCTTCATGTAGGCATTTATTACTATAAATTTCCCTCTTAGAACTGCTTTTGCTACATTTCATAAGTTTTGGTATGTTTTGTGTCCATTTTTGTTTGTCTCAAGGTATTTTCTGGTTTCCCTTTTGATTTCTGCCCTGACCCATTGGTTGTTTAGGAGTGTGTTTTTTAATTTCCACATATTTGTGAATTTTTCAATGTTCTTCATGTATTGATTTTTAGTTTTATACCATTGTTAAAAAGCCATTTGTTTCAAACCATTCTTGGAAAAGAGACTTAATATGATTTCAATCTTCTTAAAGTCATTAAAACTTCTTTTGTGTGTGTCCTAACAAATGATATATCCTGGAGAATGTTCTATTTGTGCTTAAGAAAAAGGTGTATTCTGTTACTGTTGGATGGAATGTTTTGTCTATGACTTCTAGGTCCACTGGGTCTGTGGTGTTGTTCAAATGTTCTGTTTTCTTGTTGATTTTCTGTATGGATAATCTGTCCATTGTTGAAAGGAGGGCATTGAAGCCTGTTACTATTATTAGATTACATTCTATCTTTCTCTTCAGATCTATTAATATTTGCTTTATATATTTAGGTGCTCCAATGTTGGGTACATATATATTTACAATTTCTATATCCTCTTGATGAATTTACCTTTTTATCATTATATAAAGACCTTCTTTGTCTCTTTTGACAGAAAGTCTATTTTGTCTGATGTAAGAATAGCTACCCTTCCTCTCTTTTGATTACTATTTGCTTGGACTATTTTTTCCCGTTCAATCACTTTCAATCTATGTGTGTCCTTAAAGCTAAAGTAAAATAAGTTTTTAGTATGTAGCATATTGTTAAGTCTTGTTTTTATCCATTCAGCCACTTTGTGTCTTTTGATTGGAGAATTTAATCCTTTTACATTTAAAGTAAGAATTGATAGGTAAGGACTTACTGTTGCTATTTTATCAATTGTTTTTCAGTGGTTTTGTAATTTCTTTGTTCCTTTCTTCCTCTCTAGATGTCTTCCTTCTTGATTTCATGTTTTTTTTTGTAGTACTATGCTTTGAGTTTTTTGCTTAATCTCTTATACATCTACTACAAAGTTTTCTTTATGATTACCATGAAGATTACATAAAACATAATTATAGAAGACTTTTTTAAGGTGATAACAACTTTGATTACCTACAAAAACTTTATGCTTTCACTTTCCCCCTCCCCACATTTTGAGTTACTGATGTGATTATTAAATTTTTTATAATTGTATTCATTAACAAATGATTGTAGCTATAGTTATTTTTAATACTTTTGTCTTTTAAATTATATTAGCATTAAATGTGATTTATGCACCATCACTACAATATTAGAGTATTCTGAATTTGACTGTATACTTACCTTTACCTACCAGTAAGTCTTATACTTTCATATTTTCATGTTGCTATGTAGTTTTCTTTTATTTCAACTTGAATAAATCCCTTTAACATTTCTTGTAAGACAGATGTAGTGGTGATGAATTCCCTTAGCTTTTCTATGTCTGGAATAGTCTTTATATTTCCTTCATTTCTAAAGGACAGATATCTTTGCCAGGTAAAGTATTCTTGGTTAGCTGGTTTTCCTTTATTTCATCACTTTGAATATATCATCCCACTCTCTCCTGGTCTACAAGGTTTCTGCTAATAGTCTTATGGGGATTCCCTTATATATAAAGAATCACTTTTCACTTGCCGCTTTTAAATTCTCTTTTTGTCTTTGACTTTCTACTATGACTGTAATGTGCCTTGGTGAATATCTCTTGATTATCAGCCTATTTGTGGTTTTCTAGAAATCATGGTTATATATGTTAATTTCTTTCCTCAAATTTGATAATTTTTCTTTAATTATTTTTTAAAATAAGTTTTCCTGCCCTTTTTCTTTCTCTGCTCCTTCTGGCACTGCCAAAATGCTTATGTTGTTTCATTTGATGGTATCCTATAAGTCATGTAGGCTTTCTTCACTCTTTTTAATTCTTTTTTCTTTGTTACTCTGACCAGATAATTTCAAATTACCTGTCTTTGAGTTCACTGATTCTTTCTTATGCTTGGTTGAGTCTGCTGTTGAAGCTCTCTGTTGAATCTTTCAGTTCAGTTATTGTATTTTTCAGCTACAGAATTTCTGTTTAGTTCTTTTTTATGGTTTCTATCTCTTTGCTGAAATTCTCGTTTCAACATTTTTCATGTATTATTTTCCCAATTTCATTTAATTGTCTGTGTTTTCTTGTAGTTCACTGAGTAACTTTAAGATGACTATTCTGAATTATTTCTCAGGCAATTTGTGGATCTCTATTTCTTTGAGGTCATCCACTGGAACTTTATTTTGTTCCTGTGGTGGTGTTATGTTTCCTTGATTCTTTATGTTCCTTGAGATCTTGCATTGTTGTCTTTGTATTTGAAGAAGCAAACCTCTCCTCCACTCTTTACTAACTAGTTTCAGGAGAGAAATACCTTCACCATTCAGCTCAGCTAGAGATTTTATGTATGTCTTAAGCCTTTTTTTTTTTTTTTTTTTTTTGAGACAGAGTCTCACTCTGTTGCTCGGGCTAGAGTGCCATGGCGTCAGCCTAGCTCACAGCAACCTCAAACTCCTGGGCTCAAGCGATCCTTCTGCCTCAGTCTCCTGAGTAGCTGGTACTACAGGCATGCACCACCATGCCCGGCTAATTTTTTCTATATATATTTTTAGCTGTCCATATAATTTCTTTCTATTTTTAGTAGAGATGGGGTCTCGCTCTTGCTCAGGCTGGTCTCGAACTCCTGAGCTCAAACGATCCGCCCACCTCGGCCTCCCAGAGTGCTAGGATTACAGGCGTGAGCCACCGCGCCTAGCCTTAAGCCTTTTTAATAGATGTGCCTAACCCAGTCTTCTTGTTCTCTCTTGGAGTAGGAAATCTTAGGATTGTGTGCCTGCTCTTATCCTACAAAGTTAGGCTGAGTTCTGAGATAAGTGTTTTTCCTAGACCAGTGCCCTGAAGTGTTCAAGATTGTGTGTCTTCTCCCAATTCTGCAGAATCAAGTAGGCTGCTGATATCCACATGTTGTCTATAGGGGTTTCCATGTGCCCTCTGTGGAGGCTTGATGTCTGTGGAGTCTTGTGTGTATCGTCTCAGGATTAAATGTGGAGTGCTGGAGACGTACATTGGACAGTTGGTGGTGTGAAGGGGAAGAATCCCACTGGGTTTATGAGTGGGCCTCTTGGCATTTGCAAGCCAGTTTGTAGAGCATGCAGGTGGTTTTTTGAGATCTGTCCCTGCCCCCACTCTATTCAGCCATGTCTATCCCTTCAGTGATCTGGAAGGGGTGAGGAAGAAGTAGGCCTGTTGGGCAATGTCCCATGAGGCTGAGGAAGACAGATGCTCACTCTGCTCTAACTTTCACCCATCATAAAATTATGGGCTGGTGGGGAAGAGGTCTTTCTTGGCACTGAGATGTGCCACCTTGTGGGAAGGATGACACAGGTAAACTGAAACTGTTATTTTTACTCCCTTCAATGCACCTATTATCAGATGTTTTTTCTTGAATATGGTGCTATAATCTTTCCACTGAACTCTCAGGTTCTCACAGAGGTATACTTATCTATGGACAGTTGTCAAAATTGATGTTTCTGTGTATGTATAAGGGCTAAAATCTCCTACCATACCACCTTGCTGATACATCAGTACCTTTCTTCCTTAATTTAGATAACTAAAAGGAACAGAAATGACATTTATGGACACATTATGCCCCAAGAAGCACTTATTTTGTTCATTATTATCACTCATTTTTTTTTGCTTCTTTCTCAAAGTGTTGGTGTTGCATAGACAACCATGAACTACTAATTTTCTCTAGCACCTTACTTTGGCAATGTCCCTCAGTTTATTGACCAGTTGAGTGGAAAGTGCTTTTTACTTTCTTTTTCTGATAGGCTTTCTTAATATTCAAAACATTTGCTATAAAACTTAAAAGAAGGGTTTATGATATGTTATTATTTACATGCAAACAGTATAAATAAAGTTAGATGGCTTAAACATGATTCTAGTAAGAGAAAATAAGAGTAGCAGGATGGTTTGTAACATGTTAATATATATGTTTTATACTATGGAAAAAATTCAGCCTTATGAGTACTATCACCCTATGGAGAAATATGGCATGGCTAATGGCAATGCTACTAAGTATAATGCCTTATACCTGAAAGCAACTTCAGCATCATTGGACCGAGACCCTTGTTGACAGCTCATAGATAGCGTAAATACTACTTCTCTTTTTTCCTAGGTCACTAGTGGATCCTTCTAATTATGCAGCACTCAATCCCACTACCTGCAGATATGGCCCCAGAATCTTTCTCAACATAATATTCTAGGAAGTTAATAATAATCTTCTGGGATTGGCCCCAAATTAAATCTGTATTTGATCCATAATTATCCTTCTAATTATGCAACATTCTATCACACTAACTCCAGATATAGCCCCAGAATCTTTCTCAACATTATATTCTAATAAGTTAATAATAATCTTTTGGGATTGGCCCCAAATTAAATCTGTGTTTAATCCATAGTCTATCTGAATCATCCAAGATAGATTTCATCTCTTTTTCTTTAGATTAAATTGATTTCCATCTCACTCTAATCTGGGCCTGGGGGTGGGAGTGGAGCTCCACAAAGAGAAACAGGTGTTCTTAATTAATATAATTTCTAAACACAAAGGCATGTGTATATTAAAATGTTTAAAAGACATTTCCTTAGACCAGCTACCTATTGGAATCCCTAAATTTTGGATAAGGCTGAAAGTTGTTAGATAGAGTCACTCAGAATCCCTGAAAATTAGGTTTGGATCAAGTAACTGCCAAGAGAGTGAACTACTGATTAAAATATTATACCTAGTGATTTATCAATAGTTTTTCTATCAACTAAAAGGCAGAGGAGATCACGTGTAATTCTACTGGGACCAGGCCTTGGCTGGCACACTGTTACAGTTTGAGTCATGATTAATGAGATAGGATGGAATATACTCACTAAATTTGCAGATTGGTTAGTTGGCTAGGACCTTATAAAACTGCATTAATAATCAGAAAGACTGTGTTGCTATAAACATGCTCACTGTTCTGTTTCTAATATAAGCAAAATGTAGGAAACAATAAAAGCATTACTACAAATGTCTTTAAACTGTTGGCAAAACTGGATTTTGCCAAATATTCAGTAAGTACATGGTGATATAAAATAATTGGCCAAGACTTGAAGGCTGCTTCACAATGGATGTGTCTCAGTGTATTAGGGTTGATGTTATACTAGTGTATCATTACAGTATCACATTTCTGGGTATATGTGTGGAGAATATGTTGTATGCCCAATGCTTTGTAAGGAAGAAGCTTAGAGTAAATCATGTCATTACAAGTATACTTAAAATTAAACTTAAAATATTTGGAAGAAAACTTAAGCTGAATTTTTGGTCTTACACAAAACAAGATAGGCTGTGTGCATCCTAAAGGTTATTCATAAACTGCTGTAGGTCAGTGCTCAATGGTTCCTAAGGTATTGTATAAAAATCAACATCATTGATTTTTCTAATTCTTTCAACTTGATTTTTTGATAGAGTGAACAGCATGAAATTGAAGGAGGAGGCAGGGAAGACAGCATGCCTTAACTTTAGGGAAGCTTTTGTAATATAAATTGCAACTATTTAAGTTGAATGAGAGATGACTTCTGGAATGGTAGAGTGACAAGCTTTGTGTTGGGAGTTCGCGACTCTCCCAATAGGTCGGGTCCCAGGCAGGAATGTCGCAAGAGACTAGCAATAAAGAAGACAGAGACAAAGTATAGATGGGGAAATCAGGGGTCCTTCAGCATTCCTGTGAGCCAGGAGGCCACGAGTGGAGTCCCACATCGGCATTTATTCTTTCAGCAGCCAATTATCATCAGTCACCGATTTACATGTACATGTCATGAGTTTAAGTTTCAAGATCTCCCAAAGTAACAATAAACTAGCTAAGCACACACAAGTTAAAGATAAAATCATGAGTCATTAGTAAGGCATATAATCCAAATGGGAACAAAGAGACCAGTACTTTTCTCTACTTTATCTAGTTCCTCATTTACTGAGACATGAACTCAGGAAAGAGATAGAAACATTGCCTCAGGCTTAGCATAGCAAACTGCTCTTATCTGCTAGGCTGACATCCTTTGATCACTTTCTCCACCCTCACCCTCGGATTACAAGTCCCGGGTCACTTTCTGACATCCAGACTGTAGCCCTCAGGCTTTAAGGTGGGGTCCATTTGAAGACATCCCTGATTGGTGGAATGTCCCCCTCAAGGTAGAGCTGTTTTTGCTCAATGAACTGACATATCCACAGATTGCTCTTTGGCAAAGTCCTGTCCCACTCTTGGGGCTCTCATATCTTGACCCTAACCTCAACAGCTTTGTAGACCTTCCGCCCAGTGAAACAACCATAACTGATGAAAATTACTAAAAAAGAAAAGTTAAAATCTTTTGAAATTGTCCTAAGGGCATGCCTTTATAAATGTGCTCAGATGAAATACATTTATACTAGAAGAATAAATGAAGAAACATTTATTCAAGAAAATCAACTCTATATTCAGTATGAACAGCAGTAGTCTGTGGCATTTGAGCCCCAACTTGCTTACTCTTTTACCACTCCCAGTTCAGCATGATGGAATCTACACTCCAAGTGATTGCAGCCAAGAACACAGGGTTCCCTTTTCTTCCAGCTCACACTTGAGGGCTATGCTATTTCCCTGGGAGATGTAGGTCACCAGGATTTCTCATTTCCTCTCCCAGGTCCATGTTGCAGAGGCTCTATTCACAGAAAGAGTGGCTGATGGGTCTGAGGTTTACTTTCCTTAGCCATCCTCCATTCATAGGGTAAAATCTCTACCCAGGCATGGCAGGCCAAGAATACTGAGCCCCTCATTGTCCTCATCCAGTCTTGCTTGTAGGGTGGAGGTTATACACTGGGAGAAGCAAGCTAAGAAGATCCGAGGCTGCTGCCCTAGCCTAATGCCCTGATAATGAGGCAAGGGTATCATTTGAAGGAAGTGGCTCACTCTCCCAACCCCTAGTTTTAGAGCAGTGGTGCAGAGGTATTGCCCACAGACAGAAAAGATCTCAAAAACAGAGAGCTCCAAGCTCTTCCCAAAGGAACTGAATATTTGAAACAGAGTGTGGGAAAGATCATGCCTAGATTTAAAATGTGTAATAACATAATAATAGTACAAAAAAAGAGAGGAAGTGTGAATAGAGGTATATAACAAAACCATTTGTATATCTTACTGGAATTAATGTAATCTGAAGTACAATTGCAATTGCTGTGAACATGCCTGCTAATTTGAGGAGATAGCAGATTATACCTTGAAAAGAGAATTAGATTTGAGATTTCCTTGATTGGAATTCTTCATGTATGGAGAGATACTATACAGAAAGCCATTTTAACTTAATTATAAGAAAAACCAAATGATAAAATAGCAGTGATATACTGTATAGACTTTCTCATAGTCTGTATACACTTACAGACTTCCACATAGTGCTGTGAATCACATGGTAAGGGGAAGAGCAGCCAGAGGGTTTTTTAGGACATGAATGTCAAGGGACGGTGGAGCTATGTGCAAGAATGTTGTTAGAAGGGAGGGGAGGATGGTAACGGAGGGAGTCCAAGACTAAACTGGCCATTTTGGGGGATGCTATACATTTTTTCACTTTTAGTATGGCCCCAAGATTTATATTTTTCCCTCTGGAGTGTGATGATCAACATCAGGGAATGGTAGATATGGAACTTTGGGAAAGGAGACCTCACCCTGGACTTGGGGAGGCCAACCAACACAAACACATAGTAAAGCTGGCCCCCCGGGTCCTCCAGAGAGGGAAGAGAGTGCATGCTGCCGGCGGGGGGGATACTGGAACAGGCCAACAGAATCCTTTGCCAAGGTTCACAAACCGAGATTGAATTTCGGCTGAATTTCCAGGAAATTTGAGCCAAATTGTGAAGGGACCTAGGCTGTATGGAATGTCAGGTAGGAGACATGAGAAGATCATTTAATTCAGGATTAGTCATTTGATCCAAAACTGTGAAGTGGGGGCAGTCTAAGAAATATAAATTCATGGGAACCCCTCCCAAGTGAAATTTTTCCATTATCTGCTTTATTGATCTAGGGCTTTGCAGGACGTTACCCCCATGTATTCTTGAATGTAGAAGGCCAAGGCCTATGAGTTCACCTAGAATGCAAGGAACACCACCATACTTTCTTTGTAATGTTTGATTGTAAAGAAAAATTGGTTTTCTTATTGAAGTCACTGTTAGAAAGTTGGAGATAGTATAGAATTTTTTTTGCAGGTAATTTTTGAGGAGAGGAAACTTCATCTCAACTTCCTCAGTTTTCTATCATGGAGACTGAAGGAGGAATAAATTGATGCCATCTGGAAGTAACTATAGTTCTTTTCTTTTTAGAACCTCTTACTTACATTTTGCTAAGCCATTAAGAAATCACATTTACTTAAGTGTTTTACAAATATGGTATGCTTTAAAAAAATCTTTACGTTACAATCTTTGTGCTTTCTTCCAGTGCGAAAACACACACATGTACACACAAACACATACTCCAATACACACTCAGCTGATACTACCAAGGTCTAGGTGTAAGTTCTGTCTTTTAGCTATGCACAGGGACAAAGGATGACAACACAGTAAACTGAGTAGTGAAGATATTGGTTCTTGATCCAACTTTGCCACAAACTACAAGAGGGACTTGGAATAAATGACTAAATTGCCTTGATGGGCCTCAATTTCTTCAATTTGGAAAACAAAGTTATTGGACTAGATACACTTTAAAGTTACCTCCACTCCACCATCATCTTTATATTGCTTAGATTATATATATCCACTTAGAGGTAGGACAAAGGGTGTATATTCAAATAGAAAGACAAGAGTTACCAGAATTTATGCTGTAAATAAAGTGAATATTCCCATTCCTTATGGATATTACTTATTATTAAATAATATTCCAATTATTTTATGCTTATTATCAGTTCTAATAATTTTATCCCCCCCCACACACACACTGGATATTTAAATGCAGGACTCTACAAACTTATACCTAGACCTTAGTAACATCAGCTGAGTCTGTATTGGAGTATGTGTTTGTGTGTACATGTGTGTGTTTTCTCATTGGAACTAAATCATCATCAACTGAGGAAGTGATTCTTCAACAATGATAGCTTCATTCCATGAATAATTAAAATTCTTAAGTTAGTTACCAGATAAGTAAATGTCCTTAGCTGATTTGCATCTGTATAATTGCAGCTCTGCTCTTTTTCTCACCCTGGAGCAGTTTGGTTCAAGTCTTGCTTAGAAAACCTCTTCCTAATATAAAAAAATTATGTGTGTGTCACTTCATTTTTCTCTGCAATTTCTTTCATAAGAAAAATGAAATTTACCTGGAATATGAAAAAGAAACAAGCCTTATAGAGAAATGCCAGTGCTTTTCATAAGATATTAATATAGAAGGTAGAAAAGGAAGTATTGTAGGACTTCAGGAATGGCCATTTTTTTTTTGAATGAGTACTAGGTAAAAGGTAGAATTGACCGAAAAGTGATATATAGAAGTTTATTTTTCTATCATCATTAAAACCTTGAGTCTACCTATTACTATTGAAGAGATATGATATCCTTATAAATGGTCATAGCTTGTATTGTTCCTTAAGCTGCATTTGGGATCTGACAGTGTTAAGAAAAGAGTTAGAATGATCTCGTACAAATCACTATCCTCGAATACCCTCTCCCCACTTTTCCTTACAAAGTGAATCTTTCCAGTATTTTAAGGTCCAACCTAAGCATCACTTTATGGAAACTTCTCTGCTCCTCCAATATTCTTCTGTATGACTCTTCTCTATGATTCCATAGCACTTCTACAGCTCATGTCTTGTTGCTAGAGTTATTGTAGTAGCCATTAGTGTTATTTCCCAAATACTTCTGGTTTCTTCTCTTCCATAATAGGATTGACTTCTTGGCCCTTTGTGGTTAGGGGTGACGTCACAAGTTCTGACCAATGAGTTGTGAGTGAAAGTCCATGTACCACTTTCATGATAGAGCATTTAATAGAGCCTCATTCCTCTTTGCTGTGGCGAGTAGGTTATATTCCAGAAAGTGGTTAGGGAAGGGGCAATTGACTGGGGTTGCTTTGTGAGCCTTTATGTCTACCACCCATTGATATGTTACTCAGTGCTATTGGTAGTAATGCCCATAAGTCATTCAAGGTCAATCTGTAACAGTTTGGATCCCACCAATTTGGTTTTTTTCTTCATTAAGGTGGTACATGTGAGAGTGGTAGGAGGCAGCACAGACACAGGTAGAGAGGTCATTCGGACCTAGGCTCAAAACCCAGTTCCACCATTTATTGGCTATATAACCATGATCAGGTTTCTGAAGCTCTTTAAATCCCAAGTTTTTAATCTTTAAAATGAGAATGAAAATTTATATTCTAAAGGATTTCAGTGAGAATCAAATAAGGTATAACTGTGTTAGTCCATTGTCGGGTATCTATGGCAACCATGGAGGACCACCTGCATCCATGGGGCCAACTTGCTTGAGGGCTTTTGCTATCTGAGGTGACACATCAGATACCTAATTCTATTGTCCAAGCCTAATACTTCTGGCTCAATTAAGTAGTTTTTTTTAAGCAGAAAAAAACAATTATTTAAATCATATGGAGAAAAAATGAAGTAATACTATTTATATAAAACTGAGACCTAAAAAGATTGCTAAAAACTTTGTTTAACCACTTTATGGTTTAAATCTTGAACTTTATAGTTTCCCTTAGCAGCCACAGAGAATTAGTACTGTAAAAATCTCTGTATATTAAGACATACTATTTATTGTTGCTATTTTTCTGACATTCTCACTAAAATATACAACTTAGTTATAAAATCAAAGATGTTAATATTTATAACTCAAAATGGCATCAGAAATAATCTGATTCACTACTTTTATTTCACACGTGAAGAAACTGCAACCTCATCGGTGGTTTATGGGATTATTAGAGTTAAACCGCTAAGATTCTTGAATCAGTGATTTTACTGTAACACTATATACTGCCCTAGACTTGATGCTTTAGTTATTGTTTACCAAGGGCTGCTGTATTCTTTTTTTTTTTTTTTTTTTTTTTTTTGAGACAGAGTCTCACTCTGTTGCTCGGGCTAGAGTGCCATGGCGTCAGCCTAGCTCACAGCAACCTCAAACTCCTGGGCTCAAGCGATCCTTCTGCCTCAGTCTCCTGAGTAGCTGGGACTACAGGCATGCACCACCATGCCTGGATAATTTTTTTCTATATATATTTTTAGCTGTCCATATAATTTCTTTCTATTTTTAGTAGAGACAGGGTCTCGCTCTTGCTCAGGCTGGTCTCGAACTCCTGAGCTCAAACAATCCGCCTCCCTCTGCCTCTCAGAGTGCTAGGATTATAGGTGTGAGTCACCGTGCCCAGCCGGCTGCTATATTCTTAATATCAATTTACTCTTTTACAAGAACTCTCCAGAAGTACAAAAGGAAAAGTGATGACCAAAATAATCTTTATTGAATCTCACACCATTTCAATTAATTTATTCAGTTGATTCATTTTACATGCTACTACCTAAGTTGTGCTCTTGTGTATGTGTCCATAACCCTAGGGCATCAATTATTGAAGCTCCCTCAAATTATTTACCAATAACTCTATTTAGATCAAATTATAGTAATTAGACATTAGGTAACCTGATTATTACTTAAAATTGCATGTCATTTCTTCCTTTTCTCCTTCCTTCCCTTCCCTTCCCTTCTCCCCTCCTCTCTCCCTCCCTCCCTCCCTCCCTCCCTTCCTTCCTTCTTTTCTTTCTCCCTCCCTTCCTACCTTTCTTCCTTTCTCCCCCTCCCCAAAATATTTATTTAGCACTTAAAGTGTCAGGCAAATTTCCAGAGTTCAGAAATACAATGGTAAACGTGGAATACAGTAGTCACAAGGAACCTGATCTCAGAGAAGAGAGACATTAAGCATGCAAATATAATAAAGGGTGATCAATGTTAGGAGGAAATAGTAATATGGGTAAACTTTTCAGTGGGGATATTGCAGTTTGTTATTATTTTAAATATAATAGTTACAAAGTAATTTTTAGCAGAATGCCTGAAGTAGCAGTGACTAATATTCACATGTTCTCTTCCTGTATTTGACTTCAGGCACCATTATCATGTTCTGTGTAATCCTTTTAGTTCTCCCTGCCTTTCTCTCTCCATCAACAAAATTCTGTGCTATTGTTTACCTGCATAGAACCTGCAAAAAAGCAATTATAAATTATAGTGAAGGGCAGATATTTATATCTTGAAAAATTTTAAAAGCCCATATTCTAATATCCTTGGCTTTTTCTTTCTCTATCATGATTTTTATGTGACTTCTTGTTCCCAAGTGAAGATGTGGTTATTAACTCAAGTGAGCTGACTCCTGTGCTCAGTGTCTCACACCTGTAATCCTAGCACTTTGGGAGGCCAAGGTGGGAAGATCTCTTGAGGCCAGGAGTTCAATACTAGCCTGGACAGCATAGCAAGACCCCATTTCTATAAAAAACAAAAAATTAGCTCAGCATGGTGGTGCACACCTGTAGTCCCAGCCACTCAGGAGGCTAAGGCAGAAGGATGGCTTGAGCTCAGGAGTTTGAGGTTACAGTGAGCTATGATTGCACCACTGCACTCTAGCCTGGACAACAGAGAGACAAAGAGAGAGAGAGAGAGAGACCCTGTCTCTCAAAGAAAAAAAATGTTGCTCTGGGGAAAACAAGTTATGTACTTTAATAGTGTGTACTATCACATGAAATTTTTGCTTGACCTCAGAAGCTATGAGTTTGATTCTACCTCTTTTCTGTCTCCTACTTGGTAGTTGAAAACATTGTTTCTATATGTAAACTGTCAGTTATTAGTTTGTTCCCAATTCACAACCCAAGAGTGATGGGTTGTGAATTGGGTTCATAGAAGCCCACTGACAGAACAGCAAACCATTTAGATCAAACTTCCTGGTGCCCAATTCCTTCCTGTTCGTCAGATCACTCCATTGGCTTCAAATTCAATCTTGTTTTTACATTTGGGATCCCTGCCTTCCTTGGAATGTTCTCAAGGTCTCCTCAGGGGCACATCCCTTCTGGGGCCAATGGCTGCCAACCATGCCTCAGCTCACCTGTGCCCTGGTAAGGGCTCCCATTTGCCAACTGAGTCTATCCCTGGTCTCTGACACCGAGTTCCATCAAATCTCACCATCACCAAAAAAAGACATCTCTTTTCTTATTGCCTCCCTTCGCCTGCCGCACTCAGGTTTACCATAGGTGAACGTCTCTCCCTCCTAATGACTTCCTTTACCTGCTTAAGATCTGCAGAAAAGAACATCCCAGGGTGAAGCTTACAGTCCAAGCTGCACTTTCACAGGGGAAGACAGAGTTTGCGCTTAGTTGATATTGGAAAGGAAACTTTACTTTGGCCATTATTTCAACAGCCACACAATTCTAAAATCTTTCATCTTCCTTTCCCTTTGCTTCTTGGTTAGTTCAAGGCTCTGCACAACAATTTTACACATAGTTATCTCTTTACATCTTGGCAATGTGTATAGGCTGGAACAGAATGTGACTCAGGTGGGATTTGCTGTTTTCTTCTATATTTGGCTAGGCAAGACTTCAAGTGAGAAAGCAGCGCCACTATTCTGTATGAGAATGTTTAGATAAATAATTAAGGTTCTCACATGCAGCAGGCTGGTTTGTTCTTGAGGGTCCTTGAAACGTTTCTTTTTTTTTTTTTCTTTTTTTCCCTCTGGTCACAGTCAATTTAGGCTGAACTGGCAAGTGACCAGATTGCCTCCACGAGGATTACAAATTATTAGTGTCATTGCCTCTTCCACTGTACAAATGGCTACTATGTTTGAATAGTAACCACTCAACCAGCCTTTCTAAATGTCCTTTAATTAAGGTGGGAGGATCACTTGAAGAGGACCATGTATGTTTGCTTTCCAGATCAGAATGTCCTTTCTGGGTTTTCTGAGCAAACTAATTTTGCTTTTGCCCTACTCAGTAGATAAGTAATTGCTAAAGAAGACCTGTCTCGGAAAGGTTCTGTGTGCTAATCCCAGCCACCGGTCCCCAGGAGCTTTTACCATGGTGGACATTCTTTCTCTACACTTGAGTCCTAGGAGGGAGGTAAGCACTGCTGGACTTCAGCTAGGCTTCTGCTTTTGACCAAGTGGCAATAAGACCCAGTGACAATCACTCCCTACTCGAATCTATGCTATATTGTCTTCAGTCTTCCAGCTGCCTTCCTCTCCAAACTCAGTGTCCTTTGCCACTGGACCTTTCTCTCTGGTAGGTATTAAGAGATTATTGGGAAGAACTGGTGGGGTGAAATGAAATTTTTTTTACCTTGTATGCAAAGCGAATTTTAGTAGTGGAAAGCAGATGATTATGTAATCATTGGTGGTCTGGGTAGCCTAGTTGAGTCGGGGATATTGTGGCATTGGAAATGTATCCTCAAATATCTGCTCAAAAATGTTGCCTAAATATGGTCTAGAGAAAAGGCAGAGCTCTTCATTACTGAATTTATGTTTTCTGGAAAAGAGAGACTTGTGGAATAAATGGTCTTACTGGGAAGAAGTCAGAATTATGCATTCAGGAATGCCAAGTTTATCATGGTTACTCTTGATTCACTATTTCTTGTTGCTATAAAAGTAGTGCAAAGATGTAAGTATATTCTGAAATGAATAACTTATTGCCTAAGGAACTATCCTATTTCTTCCCTAAGATGGGTAGAATATCCTAAAGGGATCAGGATAAGAGATTCCTTTTAAAACACACATCCCTTATTTTGAGTCAGGAGTGCTCTTGGGTTCATTGCTAACAGATTGTGCAACTTGAGGTTTGTGATTTAATTTTCCTGTTCCTTATTTCCTTTTCCTGTAAAATGGAGAAAATAATCCATGCATCTATGTGAAAGTATGTAAAATGACTGCAGTATTGCATTCCTTACAAACATGTCCAAAATTTTGCCAAAAGTATTTCCCTCAATTAAAATGGACAGTAACATAATAATTGTAGGATCCTTGAGTAGTTATTTAATTCTTTAGTGGGGTGGATTTTGTTACAAATGCCTAAATCAAACAAAGACTTAAAAGAAAATGCCACTTTTTCTAATAATAATGATTCTATTTAAAGTTCACCATTACTAATACATTGAGATATTGTGTGCATGTGTGATCTGGAATCCCTCAACCAAGGGCTGGGAAATATCATTAATGATTAAGTGAAAATGAATCTCACCTTGGGAATGAAGGAAATAAGTGTGTTGGAGAATAACTTCAACATTTGTGTATGGATTTGGGGCAGGACTGCCTTCATGTTGTAATCCTTTAAAAAGGTTCTAACTGAAGTAGATAACTAATTTGTCCTGCAGAAAGCCTTCTCAGATTACTCTCTGCATGCAGGACTGTTCCTATCCAACGTGAGGACTTTGTTGTTCAACATACACGCTCATCATCCAACTGGAGCTGAGGTGAGTGGAACGAGGGAAGGATAAATGTGAGAGCTTTGTGTTTTCAGACAGTTCTTATGCTTCTAGGAAAGTTAATTAGGAAGTGAAACCTGAAGCAGTTGACAATGTGCATTGTTGGCTACTAGGGCATGGTGACAAATAGCCCTGAAAAGTCTTCACTTTCTTTTGTAAACAGAAAGGTAAGGAATTTGTACAAAAATGCACTGGTGAAGATCTGCTTTTCATCAGGGTCTAACCACATAGTAAACAACAGAAATAACTTGTTTTAATAAAGTGTGGTGTTGAAACGTTTATCAGCAAGTTCTTTCTACCAGCTTCAAAAGGTATATTTGGATAAGAGAAACCTTTGCCCAAAAGAACACAATCTGAAATTTAGTTATAACATTTTCTTCACGTCAAGGTCAAGTAACTTAAGGGAAAAGTTTGACTTTCATGTAATTGTGACTTTATCTCTTATTAGGCTGATATATTGTGAATAAGTATTCACTTATTATTTGCGGGTAGATGTGGTTGGGGAAGAGGAGAGAACTCTGCAAAATGTTTGATCTGGAATGGTTTAATGAATTCTATCATTTAAAGGGTCTGCTTCCTTCCTCTTTCTCTGGATGGAAATGTACTGAGTTCCATGAAAAGAACCTTTCAAAATGCGCAAATATATTTTTATGGTGAGAAAATATAACAAAACCCAGACTGATCTGATGGAAAGTGTAGGTAAAGCTGGGAGGAAGGTCTGAGCCTGAACCAAGGACAGTGGTAAAGTGTTTGAGATGCAAAACTTAAAGAAGTGGGACTGGGCAGTCCAAGCAGACAAATTTGAAATGAAGGAGAAAGAAACAGAAGAAGGGAAGAACTAACATTAACATAATAATTTCCAGTTTGAGGATATGCATTCTGAGACCTGGCA
The DNA here is from genome assembly GCF_041146395.1 of Eulemur rufifrons. NCBI lineage: Eukaryota > Metazoa > Chordata > Mammalia > Primates > Lemuridae > Eulemur > Eulemur rufifrons. Next base: position 63,598,543 of record NC_090985.1, on the reverse strand, counting down.
ACAATTACAAAGAAGCAAATGCAATTGTTTTTTAATCCAGCAGGATATGTTGAAGTCTCAATTTCTCTCTTCCAAGTAAAGAGAACAACTTCCTAGAAAGGCTTTGTAGTTCTGTCTAATAGAATGTCCTGAGATGATGGAAATGATCTTCCATGCTGCCCAAGACTGCGGCCGCTAGCTATATGTGGCCACTGAATGCTTGAAACGTGGATGGTGTGACTGAGTAACTGAACTCTGAATTTTATTTAATTTTAATTGTAATAGCTACATGTGGTTAGTGACTATCATACTCGACAGCACAGTTAGACTTTACCTCTTCAGAGGGCTGTACATCATGGATGAGTGATGGACCTCTCCCTACACAAGAAAGGATAGTTTTGAGAAAATTTGAGGGTTCCTCTGAGGAAGGACAACTTCTTGTCCTAACTCTGTGACTGTACCAAGCCAGTCAATTTTCACTAATGCAAATATTCCCTAATTGTAAATATTTCATACTTTGTTCACCCCCTGTATGTGCTCAGGATTGATGGTAGACCAAATTCACCCTTGCATGGACTGGCTGCATAGGCCAAAGGAAGAGAAAGGGAGAAGTTCCAGGAGAGAATTAAAGGGCATGCTTCTTAAACTGAATTAAATAGAATCTCTGAATTTCCACCTACCTTGGCCTTTGAATGACTATTGAATTGCCCAGCTTTCACAAAGAGTAAGATTTGGTGAATATAAAAATATAGTTTTTTTTTTTGCCATGAGAATTTGTTAAAAATCTGTTACAATATGTTATTATGGTTGATTTTCATCATGGATTTATTTTTGTTGTTGTTGATAGAATGTCTGCTCTTTGGTCCCTGAACAATCCAAGAAACACAGTGTTTCTATACAAATAAACATTAATATATTCACAAGTCAATATGTCTTGGTAAAGCGAAATGTTAGTAAAGGGACAATGTATGTAAAAAGACCACAGAGGAATGAGGCAGAAATATATCTGGACTAAAGCCTTGGTGCAAGTATTGAATAGCATCTGGGGATGATCTCTAAGTATTATTGGCAAAACGTTATATGATGAGACGTAGGGAATGATTAAATTGCCATCCAGTGTGGAACCCAATCAAATGCTGAACTAGGACGTGAAAATTATTTCTAGTTGGTAACTAGATACTTGCAAGGTTTTTCGCATCATCATTGTAATTCACTCTACTTTGACAAGATCAACCAACCAATCGATTCAAGCAGTTAGCCATCCATTCCTCCATTTCTTCACTGTCCTTTTCTTTGTTTTCTTTTTCAGCAACAATGGCTATGAGAGATTCAAGGATTATAGCACAGGAACAGTAAGGAAAATTCTAGTTTCCATTTTGATAAAATGATTCATTAGTCATTTGACCCCATTTTCTTTAGTATCAACCACTTAACCTCAATTCCTCTAAGAACGAATCCACAATTTGTTAATACAACTGCAATTCTTGCTGTCAGTTTGTGAAACAAAATGTTATTGAAAATAAGAAAAGTTTTTCTGACTTTACCACTTTGTCCCTGGTGCAACTGCGTCCCCTTTAATCCCTGTTTGGAACCTTCTTCATACATTTTTATTATCTATTTCTTATTCTACAAAGGCAGGTATTATGTCTGCCTTATTTGGTGTAGTGTCCCTACTCCTCAGACCATGATTAAAAAATAATACCTACTAAATAAATTATTAAATGTTTTTAAAGCACAAATATCTTCCTATTCTTCTGTAACCTTTTGGAGTGGTTGTATTGCTTAGTAGTGTGATTGATTCATGTCTGCTTATGAATGTATCTACACTCAGATTTTATATATTATATAAATTCCTGATGAAGCATTGTTAAGTATTTTATACAATCAACTTGAAAGAATATCTGGGGTTCTGAAAAGGCATCTTCAACTACTTCTTTGCAAAGAGTTTTTACAAAATGTGACATTCAACATTTTTTATCAGATGATTGTGTCCCTACTATCTAAGAGTCTCTGGTGTCCTTCCCTAATTTCCATCGAACTTTTGGGATCCGAACAAAAGAGGCAAGCTGAACTTGTGACATTTACCAACTAATGAATCAATTAACTAACAGGTCTTGATTTCCTCATAGGTACAAGTTCCTAGTCAACGTGATTCCATGTTGTTGTGCCTGCCTTTGAACCAAGAGCCGTGTTATTATACTATAGAAGTGCAAATCCCTGTGCCTCCCTTTTCAACGTACCTGTTTGGTTAAAAAACAAATATTAGATCCACATTCTATAGAGAATAGAAATTTTCTCCACTTTTAATGGCTTCCCAAATGTCTGGAGAATTTCATAGTATTAGTGAATATCATGAAAGAGAATAGGAAGTAAAAAAAAAGTGAGAAAATGAAACTTTTACTGCTTCAAAAACAGTGGCAATTTCCCTGAAGTGGTAAATGGACCATCTGTGTGCTCTGGCACCAGAAAATGTATAATTTCTCTTAAAGTACCAGGTACATATCTGTCCTTTTAAATGTCTATCTGGAATAATGTGTGTATTGTTGTATGAAAATGGAACAGGAAGACAGAGTGGACTTTTTAAGCACAGTGTGCTTCAAAGCTATTATTCTTCTTGTCAACAAGAATAAAATTTATTAACTTAGGTAAATATGAAGACTCAGGCATTTTCTTGCAGTAAGGAGGGTAAGTAGATCACACCTTGAAAATCTGTCTGCTCCCATTTGGAAAAGCACTGCCTTGAATCCTGAACATTTTATTTGAAATACTACAGACATTGCAGTGGGAAAGGGGAAGCTTAAGTTCTGACGGAACCCACTTACCCTCCCAGCAGTCCTGGGATTTGTGTCTTTGGGAACACCCAAGACCCACCAATAGTTTTTTAGGTGTTTAGCAGTAAACTGAATCAAGGGAAATAATTTGTTATGGCCTCTGACTTGTTTCAATCCTTTCCTTCTTTTCAGTATTGGTTGACTATTTATGAGGTTTATAAAAATACAGAAATCAGAGAGGAGACAGTTATCAGAGACAATGGAATAGAGATACACCCAGTAACATTTTAGCAACATCCAACCTTCTGGAATCTTCTGCCCTTCCTCTTCAGGCACCAGGTACCAGGTACCTGGTAATGCTGACCAGGCACCAGGTACCTGGTAATGCTGACCAGGTACAGGCCAGCATTACATGAGTTTTTGGAGAGGGTCAGGGCCTTTTGCACCTCTGTACCTTCCCATTTTGTTTTTCCCTCAGCCTGGAAACACTCTTCACTAGGCTGATTTCTACTTAGCCTTCATATTTCAGCTTAAATATTTCCTTACCACGGGAAGTGTTTGTCCTTTGATTTGATTTATAGTGTATGTATTTACCTCCAAAAGAGGTTTGTAAAAATTGAAATTTTGAAGTTGGACCAGAGAGAAATTATTGTCACTTGTGACCAAACTCAAAAGTTAGATGTTAATTAATATTGATTTTTAAAAATCATGTCTCTGCTTCTGAATGATATTTAAGAGTTATAGTTTTTTTTTTCTATTTTAATAATGGCTCTTCTTTATCTCTGGTATTTAATTTTTTCTCCTTCCATTGTGATTATTTCTTCTATTTTACTTTTCCTCAGTTTTCATAATTTTATCTCAGTTGCTTGATAGGTTATCATTTAGCTCTATTATTTTTTCCTCTCACATTTTCATTGCAAATATATATACTAAAAAGTGCATGAAATTTACAGATCCACTTTAACAACTCTTTATAGAACTAACATCTGTGTGACCACCAGCCACTTCTTGAAGTAACCATTATCTTGACTTTTTAAAAATGATTTCTTTTCTTTACCATCTAATTATGTATACTTCAATGATATAATTTGGTTTTGCTTATTCTTGAAATTTACATACATGAAATGATACTATATGTATTTCTTGTGGCTTCTTTCATTCAATATTACAGTTTTTACATGTATTTGTAGATCATTTCCAAAATTTATTTATCCATTCTACTATTAATGGAATAAAATTTGGGCTGCTTTCACATGCATATTTTTGGGTACATATCCCAATGTACATGTGCATGGTTTCCTCTTGGATATTTATGCTTAATTTTATTGAATCATGGGGTAGATGATCCAATCATATTACTGGATAATAACAAACTGTTTTTTCAAAGTAGTTGAACCAATGAACACTTCCACCAGCAATATGTAAGCGTTCTCATTACTCTGCATTTTTGCCAATGTTTGATATAATTAGGCTTTTATATTTTTGCCCTTTTAATTTGTATATCCTTGATAACTAAATAGATTTCATGTCTTTTTAATATGTTTATTTTCCATTTGTAGGTCTTCTTTTGTTTAGCTGTTTGTCAATTTTTCCCCTTGGGTTGTCTGCTTTTTTCTTATTTATTTGATGAGGTCTTTATGTGATAGTGTGTTGGGATTGGGGAGGGCTCTGTTCCGTGAAGTCATTCAGAGAGCCAGGCTCCTTCCAACCAGTAGTTCCATCACTTCCTGGACCCTGGAGACCTCCACCAGATCCTCCACATTTGGCCAGCAGATGAGGGAAGAGAGACATAACATGGAAGGAGGAGGATCATGTGGGAAGTTTTATAGAAGTCAGGCCTATATATCAGAGCTGTACATCAGTCACTTCTGCCTACGTTTCAATGGCCAGACACCAGTTATATGGTCCCTGGGAAATATAAGTGAGGTTAGGAAATGCATTCAGAGTGCCCACAATAAAAAGGACACTGGGTTCAGTGAACCCAAAGCACTGTCTGCCATATATCCCATGATTGAGATGACATTCTCCTATACAATTTTCTAAAAACTTTATAGTTTTTCATTTTATATTCAAATGTTAAGCCAATTTGGAGTTGATTTTTGTGTATGGTATGAAGTAGGCTTCCAATTTAAGTTTTTAAAAATTGAGATGCCCAGTTGTTCCAGTATCATCTTTAAAAATCTGTCCTTTCCCCTGATCTGTAGTGTCTTCTGTCATAGATCAAGAATACAGTATTTAGGTCTATTTCTGCACTCTTTATTCTGTTTTGTTACTATATAGATCTTCACAGAGTCGATACAACACATATCACATTGTCTACATATACAATTCCCTTTTAAAATAAGAAACTGAGGGACAAGTGTCTGTCTATAACCACCTCACTCAGGCCTTGAACGAGGTATTTAACTGTTGTCTGTCTCATGTGTTTACGGTGGAGAGAATAATAGACTAGTAAGATGGCTGATTGGTTAAGTTTAATTTACGGCCAACAAACATATGAAAAAATGTTCATCTCTAATCATCAGGAAAATGCAAATCAAAACCACAATGAGATATCACCTAGCTCCAGTGAGAATGGCTTTTATCAAAAAGTCCCAAAACAACAAGTGCTGGTGTGGATGCAGAGAGATAGGAACACTCATACACTGCTAGTGGGACTGCAAACTAGTACAACCTCTATGGAATGTAGTATGGAGATACCTCAAAGAGCTAAATCATTTCTTAGCCTCTTTCTGCTACATTAATGATTGTGTTCACTTGGGAAAATTACATAACATGAGGCACATTTTCTTACAGGAACTTTTGCTTTGTTTATTTTCCTGCCCATTTTATGTCTTTCCGCTTTCTACCCCTTTTTATTTTCTGGAGGTTTTATTTCTCTTAAGAATTTGAACAGCATTCATTTATATAGAATGATCTTCAGCCCTCTTTACTGCAAATCCCCTTCCACTATTTTCTCAGTTGGTTTCCTTTCCTTTTTCTATTTAATGAAAAAAAACTTGGGTATTTTTGCTTTTATATCTTTGAAGAGTCCCCTATGAATCCACAGAATCTATTTCTTGATGCTTGCATTTTTTTTTTTATTTTTCAGTGAAACTATAGCTTATTTCTTCTTTGTGCAGTTGTAACTCTCTTCTATGCTCATGCATTTTTATTGCTTCCTCCCCACACCAGTGGTTCCCCACCTGTTCCCTCATGAGCCATGAGTGGCTCACAAAGCTGTTTCTGGTGGCCCGTAATCCGCCCGTCAGCTCACTGCTCCTGCCTTCACAAGCAAAGTGGGTCACCAATGAGGCCTTCTCATGCTTCCTAGCAATGGTAGGGCCAATACCCACCTCCTCCACAGTTCCCCCACCCACCATGGAAATAAACCTTCTTTCAAGTTTATGACTCATAACATTATTAATGGAGCATATCAGAGTAATTTGAATAATGAAAAAGAATACCCTACCAAGTCACACCATACCGATAGGAAGTCCAAATTTCCTTAAGACTTGTGAACCCTGTATGACTTTTACATGGTCACAAACTCAAAATTACATTGCAAAATGTAATGGCTTTATTTATCTAGAATTAGACTCAACCTAGATTTAAAAACCCACCTTAGCTGGATAGTAATAGAAAACTTGCCAGCTCCAGAAAATTCACCAACCCCTAGTCTAACACTTAGTCCTTTAGTAGGGAGGAAGTGGTAATTGGCCAAATGAGGATTCTAAAAGAATCGTATGTGGCTTGCAGCCTTCCAGTTTATGCTGCTGGAAGCAGTCTGGCAAAGGCCTGCTGTGCTTGGGGATCTTCTCTGATCTCTCTGTTACCATGTCACCCCTGGAGTCAAGCTGGGGGGTGATGGTGCTGCTCCCCTCTTTCCTCTCTTCGACAAGGTGATGGAGCCCTCTTCTCCTTCTGGGTGGGTGGATGGCATTACATCACCCTGCAGTCATCCCCACTTCATGGTATAAATTATGTATTCTTGGTCCCACAGGATTTGGCCTTTGACACCGAAACTAATCTCTTGATTTTAAAAAAATCCTTTTTTCTTTCAATTGACTGACTCTTGCAACAGAAAAGCCATAGCTTTTAAGACTGTTGTCTCTGCTCTAGTTTTTTACAAAAATAGATTTCAGAACTAAAATGCTAGGAGCATAATGTTTTATTCTCTCTCCCAAGTCCCTTCTCTAAGGGAAGTGCATATTGAAAGACCTTGCTGCCCTGGAATGAGGGTTGGTGGTGGGGGAGTGGGGAATAGAACCACCCATGTAGTTTGACATTGAAATATTACCCCTCTGGGGCCGGGCGCGGTGGCTCACGCCTGTAATCCTAGCACTCTGGGAGGCCGAGGTGGGCGGATCGTTTGAGCTCAGGAGTTCGAGACCAGCCTGAGCAAGAGCGAGACCCCATCTCTACTAAAAATAGAAAGAAATTATATGGACAGCTAAAAATATATATAGAAAAAATTAGCCGGGCATGGTGGCGCATGCCTGTAGTCCCAGCTACTCGGGAGGCTGAGACAGGAGGATCGCTTGAGCTCAGGAGTTTGAGGTTGCTGTGAGCTAGGCTGACGCCACGGCACTCACTCTAGCCTGGGCAACAGGGTGAGACTCTGTCTCAAAAAAAAAAAAAAAAAAAAAAGAAATATTACCCCTCTGAATTTGTCTTTCTTTACTGACAGTGTGTGGTAATCACCCCAAAGATGTCTCTCTCTCTCTTTTTTCTTTTATCATTCTCCTTGGTAGTGCTAGCATATTGGGAAAGTTGGTGACTTATAAGTACATGAGAAGACTAAATAATTGTAATAAGCTATGACAAAGTCAGTTGCCAAGTCCTGTGAATTCTTCCTTCACAGAATCTCAGAGGACTGGACTCTAAAAATGGAGTTGCAACATGGTAACATATTTAGTGATATGTTTTTTCATTTGTAATGTTAACTATTATGATACACGTATCTTAATGGGGAGGATGTGATGGAGTAGCTTAGACCCATTTTTGACTTTTGACCTCCTGAATGATAAGAAAATAAACTCGAATTGTCTTAAGACATTAAGTTAGTGGTAATTTGTTACAGCAGCCATGGAAAACTAATACAGGATCCTTAGGCTGTGTGTCTAAGCCCTAAATGGGAAGACAGGAAAAAAAAAGTGTGAGTTTTCAGTTTCTATCGTGGGAAGTGGCCTCTACCATTACCAAGACTCATAAGAACATAAGAAACAGGTTCTGCTGCCAGTAGCTTACCCCAACTACACTAAGACAAATGCTAGTACCCATAAGAGTATCCCAAATTGTATTAGGTAGCAGAGCCTCTATTTTCTATTTTTTCTTGAAGCATCTTCAAAACCTCATTTGTGAAAGGCCACATTAGAAATATGGATGATAAAGAACATAGCACAGTGCCTGGTACATCATACACTCTAACAAGGTGGTGGTCTCTTTGTCGTTGCTATTGGTAGCTACACTAGGCCCTCAACCGATGAGTTTGATGATTGCAGAAATTGACTGTTTTAGTAGTTTTCCTATGAAAGATAAACATATTCAGGTGCAAACCATAGGAATGTTGAGGCAGTGGAGCTTTAGTAGAGGATAAGGAAGTAAACGAGGATCTGGGCAGAAGGAGAGATGCAGAATACCCTACGGTGATGTCCAGTCCTCTGAGATTCTGTGAAGGAAGAATCCATGGGACTTGGTAACTGATTTTGTCATTGGGTGATGGATTTGAAAAGAGCCAAACCAGCGGCAAGGTTTGAAGCCCAGAGACCATTCAAAAAATGGTGGTGCTAAAATAGAGGCTTTGAAAAAGGAGCTGTCTGGGGCAACTTTTGGTTTGCTTTTGGACTTCCTTTAGGCAATTTGAAATTGGGGCTAAAATCAGTTAAAATATTGAGTTTGCAGTTGTGGCTTCGGGTGTTGCCAGGCCATTGTCTTGCTTGTTTTAAGAGTGTGTGAATTAGGTGAGGTGCAAGAGAGGAAGAGTAGTTGCATGGGAATCTTCATATTAGAATCTTAGAATTTTGAGATAATTTGATCCAAACCACTCTACCATAGATAAGAAAATGAGAACCAGAACTTTTAAGTGAAAAGAAAAAAATCAGCGAAAGAGACTGAAAACTAGCAGTGAGAGCTATGCCAAAACAGAGAGTTCCAGTATTACAGAAGCAAAGGACAAGAGTTGTAGGTACATCAGAGAGGAACTTGAAAAAAACTCACACTGTCTGAGCCCAATCCCATATGTTCAAGGTTGTACTAGGCATTTTTTACACACATTAGCCTACTTAATTCTTACAGCATCCCTACAATGTAAGATGTTACTGACATTGTATGGTTGGTGAAACTGAGGCTAAGAGAGATTAAGTACCCTGCCCAAGATCGTGCAGCTTGTGAGTTGTAGAGATGGGATTTGACCTCATTTTCCTGACTCAATTGTAGAAAATTTTTAGAGTAGAAGAGCATGTGGGAGAGATATCTGGAGGGGCAAGGATGAATTTAGGAGATGTTTCTGGTACTTCCCAAAATTACCCCCTATAGGCAGATCCTTACATGGTTTGTATGCCCAACAGAGCCCTGAATATTTTACCACTGATTGAAAATTCTCAAGGTGCAAACTCTAAATACAGATGAACAAATTACAGGTACATAGTGGAGTCACAGAGGGATGCTTAGTCCCATTTGAGAGAAGGGTTATATTGGTGGTGTATCTTCTTTGTCTAATTCCCCAAAAACTTAATTTTCTAACGCAGGCCTTTCCTGCTTAGTTTAGGAGATGTTTCTGGAACTCCCCTAAAATTGTCTTCTTATATCTCCAGGCCATACTTGGTGGATTCCAACTTCTACCCCCTGAATATTGAGAATCACATCTCATATGCCTGAAGTCCCCAGGTCTACCCAGGTCCCCCTACTTATAAAAGTTCCAAGGCGTGTACGCGATTTGGAAGACCACAGTTGTTTTTCATGGAGCAAACAATGATAGAGACAGAATATTTGGGGAAGCCATGAGTTTGGATGTGAGATTTCAGAGTGGTAGTGAAGTAGAAGGTCTGGAAACACCAGAACCAGGTACAAATTATTGGTTTGAAAAATGTGGCTGAGGGGAAAGAATAGGGTAGTAATTGCCAGGGTTGTTGAGAACTTGTCTTTTAGCTGTTGTTGCTATTATTTACTTTTAAGTAGAGGCTAGTGTGAGTGATGCCAGGAGAGCATCATGATTAACAGCTGAAGCTCCGCAGTCAGGAAACAATGGGCTGGAATCCCAGGCTCTGCTCCTTAGGAGTTGGGTGTTTGGGGCATGCTTCTTAATCATGAAAGTCCTTGCTGCTCCAAGTGGGATCAATGGGCCAACATTCACTTGTGTTACCTAAAGCTTATTAGAAATGCAGAATCTTGGTCCCTGCCCCAGGTGTGTGTGTCTTGCAAAGATCCCAGGATGATTCATATGTACATTATAATTGCACAAGCATGGCTCTAAGCCAGAGCACCCTCATCTTCAAAATAGAGATGATGATGATGCCTATATCACAGAGCAGTTGTGAGAATGAAATGGCATCATGCATGTCAGGCACATAGTAAGTACTGAATAAATGTTTGATTATTGTTATTGTCTGACTGAGGTTGCAGATGTTGAAGAAGGAAAGAACAAGTTTGGAAAAATGGTTCCTTAGCAGCAGAGTAGGGACAAGTTTAGGGTGTAGCTGGAGGAGTTCGGTCTTGGGACAAGCAGGACTGGCTTTTCCACAGGCCCATCAGGGATGGCTGCTCCTCTCCCTAAACGCTCTCTCTTTTTGGAGAGGGGCAATCTCTGAGCCCCAGTTCCCATTCCTCAGCATATGCAGTTTTTCCAGTTCTCTCTGAAGTATTAAAATTCCAAAAATTATGAAGGCTCTCTTGGAACACTCTTGAATAAAGCAAATGAATTCACTAAAGACATTTAAACAAATTCAACAATCAGATCTTAGTATTAAATGTGGGTAGAGGCACTGGTTTTTGACCTAGTACTTCATTTGAATTTTGCTTAAATTAGTGCCAACCCTTAAATGCACGGTTTTGTGAAGGAATAGACAGTAAAGATAATGTTATTTCTGTTGTTTCCATGACAACGGACATGCTTCATGGAATATATCCATCATGCATAGTCTTGAACCATCTGGTTTCTAAGTCCTTGGTGAAAACCCTCTAGGAATGAAGTGTAGGTAAACTTTAATCAGTTTTATAATTACTGTAGTCCTTGCAGAAATTATTTAACTTGATTTTGCAGCTGCTTTGACATAAGGCCCAGAGGTCTTATTAGGATTTTTATTGCCACTTTTAAGGAGCAGTTTAAGAATCATTATTGTACTTTAGCAGCAGATGCCACTGTTTCTGTTTTAGGTTCTAAGACTAGGTCGTAGTGACATCACACAAAGATGGAGAAAGGTCAAAGTTATTTTTTCCAACTGGCTCTGTCAAATATAAAAATTAACCATACTTTGAGCTGGGTTTTATGTATTGGTAATGTATGTTTATGTTAGAGTTTCTGTCAAAACAGGGATTAAAGATAAATGTAGCTAATTAAAAGAACATTTGCTTAGAGCTCCTGGTAATAGATACCTCTTTGTGAGGTCTTGAGGTATGGCTTTCTTTAAGAACTGATGCAATTTGTGTGACTCAGGAAGAGAGGAGACTCGATTTTCTGAAACTAAAACACGAGTCTAAGAACTATCCAGTGTGAGTTCTGAGGAAATAAACCAAGTAATTGTTAGGTAAGGTTTGCTATGTGGTAAGTTGTATAAAATGCACATATCTACCCCACTTCTGACTTTCACACCACCAAATAATGTTTCCTGGAAAAATCTTCAAAGCAAATCTGCTTCTTCAGAAAGGAGTACCTCTTAGCTGGTACCGGATGAGTCAACATATTTCAAACTGAACCTAGATGATTAAAAATAAAACCTTTTAGGATCAAGTTAAACAATTGTTGCCTTTTTTTCTTCCTTGATTCTACCAGGCAGTTGAACTTTCCCTGCTTATCATTCTGTTCCTGGCATCTGTAGTTTCTTGTTTTTCTGTAGTGAAGGGAAAAAATGTGGGAACCAAAGGATAATTTTTCCTGCCTTTCACCAGCCACCAAAGCTAATTGGATTTAAGGTCCACAAGATAGATTCCTAGGAAATAGAAGGCATCTCATAACAGTGATAGTATCATTTCATTGATTTTTAAGACACCTGTTTTCATGGTGTTTTGCAAAAGAACAGTTTCATCTATCAATTAAAATATTTAAATGTTAAATATAAGATGAAGTAAAGTTTTCAAATAAACCACAGTAGTTGCAAAATATTTTGCTATTTGAAACTATTGTATGTTTGGGGGGCCTAGGGACTATCAAAGTGATCTTCTAATCACCAGAGTGATTCTAGAACTCATTTCTAACCCCTAATTGACATAACTTAGGAAGTGCTATTTCTTGGATTTAAATATTTATTAGCTTCAAACCCCTTGCCAGGAAATGTCCCCCTCCCCATATACCACAAAGTGCTATATAAAGCTAATGACTATGTATATAAAGAGCTGCACTCATTTTTAATAAGAGGCCCTTTAAAGATTAAGAGTTCCCAGACTTTGGGATATGAAATGTACATTTTTGCCACAAAATTACTAAGAGATGTCGACATTAGGGAACTGAATTGTGAGTATAGTAATTCTACCACCAGAGGGCTCCATATTTTTTCTTGAATGTAGCCAGAGAGAAAGAATAGATGAATCTTGGCATAAAAAAAAAAAAAAAATCTTTCTCATTCGCATGTTCAAGCCATATACCATAACTTACAGGCAAAAACATAGATTTCCATTTATCTATCTGATGTTTAAAAAATATAGAGAGAAAATTTTGCTTATAGGTTTCTAGGACAGTTTTATTTCCTTTATGGAGATGAAGAAAAAAAAATTAAAACATTTTGTAGGCTCTTATCATTTTGTGTGTGTGAAGTTGAGATTCTTATTTTCTTGACAAATTTTGAGGTCTCCCTGGAGTCAGGAAGAGTAAGGAGAATGAAGATAGTGCTTCTGGCTAAGTTGGTTGACCTACTAGGAATTTCAGTAAACCATAAACAGCTGAATAGAGGATGCTGTGTCAGCTGACCTCATGGAAAGCTGTGGAGAACTCAAGTTCTCATAGAGAGAGGACTCTGTCCTCAGAAACAGGCAGAAGAAGGCACACCAAGTAGGGAAACCATGATCTACAGCTACAAAGAGCTTACAGTGATACTTGGGAAATTGGATTCCTATGCATGCAGAAAGAATGAACAACACTGATTAAGAAAGTAGATATTGCATAATATAAAAGTATTGTAATAAAATTTACATGTGAATATAAGAGACTAGAATTTATTGATACTGAATATCTAAAATATCTATTTATCTACTGATGTTTCTATTCATTTATCACCAATTGATTCTCAAATTTTTTTCCAAAAATGATTTAAAGTAGTTACTCTATTAAATTTTTTTTTTCTAGTTGGCCTATGTGGTACTCAAGAACCTTCATAGTGAAAAGTCCATTGATTGGGAATCCATATGTCTGGTTCTGACTCACATTAAACTAACTCTGTGATCTTGAGCAAATTACTTTATCTCCCTGGTCTTCAGCTTCTTGTGCATACATAAAAAGGAAAACATAAGTGAAAAAGTTCCAAAACCTTTTTATATTCAGACTTGAATTCTTCTGAATTACTTTTTTAAAATTTTATTGTGGCACAATTTACATACCATAATTTAATAAGTTTTAGAAAAAATATAGAGTTCTAAATATAGAATTCTGTTCATCAGCACAATCCAGTTTTAGAACATTTTCATCATCTCCAAAATTCCCTCCTGCCTGTTTGTATTCAATCTCTTCTATCCCCACCCTGAGCCAATCAGTAGTCTAATTTCTGTTTCTTTTTGTCTTTTCCAGAGATTTCATATTCATATAATCATACAATATGTAGTTTTGTTGTGTCTGGTTCTTTCACTTAGTGTAATGTTTTTGAAGTTCATCTATAATGTGGCACATATAAGTAGTTTGTTACTTTACATTGTTGAGTAGTATTCCATTACATGGATATGTCACATTTTGTTTAAAAATATTTAAATTGTTTCCAGTTTGGAGCTATTATGAATAATGCTGCTATAAACATTCATGTACAAGGCTTTGTGTGAACACATGTTTTTATTTTCCTAGGTAGATGATGCTTGGCCATATGGGAATTATATACATAGTTTTAAAGAAACTGCCAACATTTTCCATTGTTGCTATGTGGTACCATTTTACTATTTCATCATCAGTGTATGATGGGTTCCAGTTTCTCCATATCCTCACCTACTCTTGGTATTGTTAGTCTTTTTAATTATAGCCATTCTGGTGGTTACATAGTGATATCTCATTGTGGTTTGAATTTGCATGTCCCTGATGACTAACAATGCTGAGAATTTTTAGGCACCTAATGGCTGCTTATATATCTTCTTTGGTGAAATATATATTCAAATATTCTGTTCATTTTTAATTGCATTTGTCTTCTTATTAAGTTGTAAGAATTCTTTGTATATTCTGAATGCAAGTCTTTTTCAGATGTATACTTTATAAATATTTTCTCCTATTCTGTGGCTTGTCTTTTTATTTTCTTAATGGTATTTTTTGAAGAGCAAATATTTTCAATTTTGATGAAGTCTACATTATCAACTTTTTCTGTTATGGATCATGCTTTTGTTGTTTTATTGGTCAACAACAAAAAGAAACAAACTACTTACACTTGCTACAAAGAAACCTTTGGCTAATCCGTTTGAGTTAATTATTGTACATGATGTGAAGTACTGCTCTAATTTCATTTTTTCTCATTTCAATTTCAATTTCATTTTGTATGTATATCTAATTGTCCATGCACAATTCCTTGAAAATACTATCCTTTCTCTCTTCAGTTGTCTTTGAAACTTTGTCAATAAATCAATTGACTATAAATGTAAGAGTTTATATGCAGACTTTCTATTTTGTTCCTTTGATCTATACATCTATCTTTATACCAATACCTTCCTGTCTTAATTATTATTATAGCTTTCTAGTACATTTTAAAATAAGATAGTATGTGCTTTTATTTTTATTCAGTTCAAAGTATTTTCTAAATATCTTTGTGATTTCCTCTTTAATCCATGGGTTATTGAGAAAGGTAAAAATTTGGGAACTTTTAAATTTCTTTTTGTAGGTTATTTATAATTTAATTCAATTGTGGCAGGAAAACATATTTTGAATTATTTCAACCATTTTAAATTAATCAAGACATGTTTTATGTCCTAGCATGTGGCATATACCTGAATAAGATATATATGTTTCTGCTGTTGCATGTAGTGTTCTATAAATGTCAGATCAAGTTGGTTGGTAGCCTTCTATGCCCTTAATGATTTTCTTTCTAGTTATTGTTTCAGTTATTGAGAATGCAGTATTGAAATTTCCAACTACAGATTTTGAATTTCTTATTTCTACTTTCAATTATACTGGTTATTGCTTCATGTATTATACATGAGTATAGATTTATAATATCTCTTCATGGTGTATAGACCATTTTATCATTTTGAAACGTTGCTCTTTGTCTCTAGAAATATTTTTTGTACTAAGGTGTATTTTGACTGATGTTAATATAGCCACTCCAGCCTTTTTATGGTTACAGTTTTCATGGTGTACCTTTTCCCATCATTTTACTATCAACCTATTTGTATCTTTCAACGATAAAGTATGTTTCTTTTAGGGAACGTATAGTTACTCTTCTATTTTTATACAGTCTGACAGACTCCGCCCTTTGATTAGAATGTTTAGTCCATTCACATTTAATGTAATTATCGATATGGTAGGATTTATATCTGCCTCTTTGTTGTCCATATGTCTCATTCAATTTCCCCCCAACCCTTCTTTACTGCCTTTTTTGTATCAAACAAATATTTTTTAGTATATCGTTTTTTCTATTGCTTTTTAAACTTTTTTAAAGTTGTCTTTTTAGTGTTTGCTTTAAGGATTGCAATACTCATCTTGATTTATCACAATCTACTTCAGGTTAATACTGACTTAATTCTGGTAAACTATGGGAACTTTGCTCCGATATTGCATTATATCCACTGCACCTTTGTGCTACTATTCTATTGTTGTGTATATTGCAACTACAAATGTTATCAGTCCAACAATATTGTGATATAATTGTTGCTTTATACAATCTCATGTTTTTAAAAAATTAAGAGAAAAGACAAAAATATATTTATATAGTCTT
This sequence comes from Eulemur rufifrons, assembly GCF_041146395.1. NCBI lineage: Eukaryota > Metazoa > Chordata > Mammalia > Primates > Lemuridae > Eulemur > Eulemur rufifrons. Next base: position 63,582,546 of record NC_090985.1, on the reverse strand, counting down.
TTATATTTACTGACATATTTACCATTTTGGGTGCTTTTCATTTCTTCCTATATTTTAGTGGTATCATCTAGTGTCATTTCCTTTCAGCTAGAAAGGCTTTAATTAGTATTCCTTGGGACAGGCCTCTTAAAAACAAATTCTCTCAGTTTTGGTTTATATGGGAATGTCTTCATTTCACCTTCATTTTAGAAGAATAGTTGTAGTGGATACAGAATTTTTGTTTGACAGATTTTTTTATTGTTTTATTTCTTTGTATATGTCACTCTATTTTCTGACTTCCATTCTTTCTCATTATAAGACATTTACTAATCATATTATTTACCTGGGTAAGATGAGTCATTTTTCTTTTGATGATTTCAAGATTTTCTCTTTTTCTTTTTTAGTGGTTTGACTATGATATGTCTAGATGTGGATCTCATTGAGTTTTCCTAGGTTATGTTCATTGGGCTTTCTTGTTTTACACAAAATTTGAGAAGTTTTTTGCTATTATCTCTTCAATTTTCTTTCCAGTCTTTTTCTCTCTCTTCTGGAACTCCCACTACACATACATTGATATGTCTGATGCTGTACCACAGGTATCTGAGGCTCTTTTCATTCCTCTTCAGTCTTTTTCCTCTCTGGTCTTCAGATTGGATCAGTAGAAATTCTTTCTTCTGCCACCTTATTTCTGCTGTTGAGCCCATCTAATGAATGTTTTATTGGTTATCATACTTTTCAACTGCAGACTTTCCATTTGGGTCTTTTTATAGTTTCTGTTTGTCTACTGTGATTCTCTATTTGTTGAGTCATTGTCATTATATTTTCCTTTCACTCTTTAAACATGTTTTTTGTTTAGTTTTTTGAACATATTCTTAATAGCTGCTTTGAAGTCTTCATCTGTTAAATCCAACATCTGGGCCTAATCAGAGTCAGTTACTATTGACTGGTGGTTCCCCACCCCACTTTGTGTGGTCACATTTTCTTGGATCTTTTCATGTCTCATAATTTTTTGTTGAAAATCAAAAATTTTATATGATGTACTGTAGCAACTATAGATTCTGAGGTGTTTTTTTTTCCCCATGGTTTGTTGTTACTATTTTTTAGCTACTTGCCTGGGCTTAATCTGCAGGACCTGTCTCCCTCACAATGTATAGCCACAGATGTTTTGGTTAAGTTTTTTTTTTTTAAAGTATATATTTTAGCCTAGATTTCAAGGAGTTGCCCTTGGGTCTGCCTAGCTTACTGGTCAGACAATCACCAGGCAGAGGCTGTGCTTCAACACCTCAGCTCATAACACTCCCACTCTCTGCCGGTTAATCTGTGTTTGTGTTAAAGAGCACATTGAAAGTCCAGGCAATTTTCAATCCTGCCTTAGCTTTTACTTTCCGCTGACCCCTTTTGGATGTCCCCTATGCCTGCCCATAGTTTCCCAACAAACCAGGGATAAATATGAACTTATCTGGCCCTTCTATAGCTCTTTCATATCCAGGTTCTCCCAACTAAGTTTCTGTCTGGAATCACAACCTCAGGGTAATAGAGCTGCCTACAATTCTTACTTTCACTGACAATATACTGCTGGGCATTAATTTCTGCCTTCCACTCCAAAACAGCCTCTGCTGGCAGGAAGCCGATGGTTCACTCAGTCAGTCCCACCCTGGTAAGAGAAAGCAGCTACACTCAAGAAATCTGCAGATTCCCAATGTTCTTGTCAAAAATTCTATTAATAGTAGCTTGTCATGAATTAATGCTTCTCAATATATTATTTATTTTTGGTCAATATCCAGAGCATATTTTTGACAATCTTGTCAGTTTAAACCTGTTTTCTGGGCAGAGGATTTCCCAGCCTCTTAACTCTGCTGTAACTGGAAGTCTCAACCTGAACCAGTTTTTATTTTTATTTCGTTATTTCTTTCTTTATTTTTTTGAGACAGAGTCTCACTCTTTTGCCCTGGCTAGAGTGCTGTGTCGTCAGCCTAGCTCACAGCAACCTCAAACTCCTGGGCTTACACAATCCTCCTGCCTCAGCCTCCCGAGTAGCTGGGACTACAGGCATGTGCCACCATGCCTGGCTAATTTTTTCTACATATATTTTTAGTTGTCCGGATAATTTATTTCTATTTTTTAGTAGAGATGGGGTCTCATTCTTGCTCAGGCTGGTCTCCAACTCCTGACCTCCAGAGATCCTCCCACCTCGGCCTCCCAGAGTGCTAGGATTACAGGTGTGAGCCACCACGCCTGGCCCTGAATCAGTTTTTAATTCACAATTATTGATATCTATGTTTTTTTTTCACACAGTATCATCCTCTGTGCCACTGGGAGCATTAATGATGCAGCATTTATTAAAAGAATGCTCTGATATCATCTCTAGGATTTTTTCCAGTCACTGATGTTTGCTCTGCAAGTTTTGATGGTGAAAATTTTTTAATCTGACCTTAGGGTGTCGACAGAAGATGGTCAGACAACCGTCAGTGCTCATATTCCTTCTTCAAATGGTTCTTAAATGGTTTGTTAACAAAACTGTTGAGGAGTTGTCATTGTTTAATCATTCTATCAGGATTGACAACTAAGCTTGTTCATATGCCTACAATGTTAGTTTCATCACAACCATGAACTACATAATGGTAATTGTGAGAGGCATTCCAATTATGGAAATAATAAAATTTGAAGAGAATGTACCTCTTAAAATGGATAAAATGTAATAATTGATAAAATATTATAATCCAGTTTACTCTAAAGAAGGATCTGGGATTAGATAATTTTTATTGCATTTTATCCAAGAGGCTCAAAGCCTGAAGTAAATAAGAGATCTCTACCTGTAAAGGTAGTATATACATGGAATCATCTTTTAGAATGAGCTTAGGAAATAAAGTCAGGGAAAAATAATTCGGTTTATTTATTTTTCCTGTATTCATTTTTATTGAGACTGTGATTTTGTTAAAAAGATAATGTAAAGGTTTCACTGTGATTTGAGTCAAGGAAAAGAGCAAAAATGAAACAAAAGTGTGAGAAATGAGCATTTTTAGCCTCATCAGTTGCTTCTGTGTATAGGGAGAATGCTTCGTACATTTTGTAAATAGCCTGTCTTACATATCTCTTGAGATATGTAACAACATGTTATAATAGGTATGTAAGACAAAACACATGACTTTAGGGAGGGCTTGGTAGTTGATAAAAGAAATGAGGAGGGCACAGTGTCCGGGAGTTCTGACTTCTGGCTACACTGATAACCATCATCAGATAATAAATCTATAGAGTTGGAAGAAATTGTAGAGATTATTTTAGACTTGGTGACACAAATGCAAAGGCCTCCGGAGGCCATAGAGGTAATGCAAATGAACAAAGTAGGCCAATTTTATGATCTTGTCCATTTTTCTTGACATACAGGTTCCTCTTAGTGAATACATTTTTTTCTCCACTGTTGACAGTGATGAGTAGGGAGAAATATTTCTCTGAGAAAAACAGTAGTACATGTGAAAAGACATATGGCAGAGGTCAGCAAACTATAGTCCAATGCCAAATTCAGACCACTATCATTTTTTTTTTTGTAAATGAAGTTTTATCAGGACACAATAACGCATTCATTTACTTGTTGTCGGTGGCTGCTTTCATGCTACAGTGATGGAGTTGAGTGCTTGTGACAGACACAGTGTGGCCTGCGAAGCCTAACGTACATATGGTCCTTTACAGGAAAAGTTTACCAACGCCCTGATAAATGGTAACTCACCCAGCCTCAGTGATAGTGAGGTAGAAAGCAGTGGGGACTATGGCACACTGCAGTGTGTGAGCTCCATCTTATAAACCAGCCACTAGTCAGCACAAGTGGATTGTTGCCTTGTTGAATTGGCACAGTGTTGCCATATCTTAAATTATAAGAGAAGCTCAAATTTTCAATTATATGAAATCTTCCTATTTTTAAGCATTGGTTCAAATTTTATGTAGACACTGTGGGCCATACCCTCAGAATCCTCCATATGTAGTCAGGCTAGATTTGGTCTTCAGACTGCCATTTTATGAGTTAAAATCTTTTTCTTAATTTTGGTTATTCAGTTTTTTAGTTCTAGGTGCTCTACTGAGTTCTTTTTTTAAAAAAATATGCTATGTTATTTTCTAGTTTCCTTACTCCCTACATACATTTTCAAGCTTACCTTTTTTAATTTTTGTTTTCTGTTTTATTTTATTTATTTATTTATTTACTTATTTATTTTGAGACAGGGTCTTGCTCTGTCACCTGGGCTAAAGTACAGTGGTGTCATCATAGCTCACTGCAACCTCAAACTCCTCTTCTCAAGCTGTCCTCCTGTCTCAGCCTCTTGAGTAGCTGGAACTACAGGTGCACACCACCATGCCCAGCTAATTTTTCTATTTTTTGTAGAGACGGGGTCTTGCTCTTGTTCAGGCTGGTCTCAAACTCCTGGCCTCAAACAATCCTCCCACTTTCTCCCAAAGTGCTAGGATTACAGGTGTGAGCCACCACACCTGGCCTCAAGCTTATTTTTTAAGTGTGGTTGTTTCATAGTCTGATATTTTATCTCATTCTACTATCTTAAGTTTTTGTGAAATCTTATATTTTCTGTAGCTTGTTATTTCTGCTGCTTATCATCCATGTTTCTTTTTTTAAATGTTTGGTTATCTTAGACTCTATATAATATGTTCATTACACTTGAAAAATTTATTTGTAGGAGGCCTAAGATGAAAGGATTTTATTTTCTCCTCTCAGGCACATAAAGTCTGGGTCCACTTTCACCCAACATCAAAGTTTCAGATCCTGTGAACCCCAGAAAGTGGACTTCATGAATGTGAGAGAGTAGGTTTATTTTAAAGTTCTAGTTTGCTGTCAAGGGATTCTCCTATTATATTTCTCACAATATGTGGGTCTAGGCTTTTAAATTTCTATCCCCATGCCAAATGAGGCCAGCAAAATAAAAATTCAAATTTGTTGGAATTGGCAAATGCCCTCAAGGCAAAATAACTTCTTTCCTGTTTATTACATTCATTCCATGTTTTCTTGTAGATTCGTCCTAGTCATCCCTTACTTTCTTGTTAGATCTTTAATGTTTAAAAATACATTTGTGTATATTTTATTTATATTTATGTATTTGTTTGTATATAACATATTTGTATTTAAATAAATGCAAGTATTTATATTGCATTTATTTTATTTAGCATTTCTAGTTTATAACGGGAGCATAATCCAAATAACAACTCTCCATTATCAAAAACTGCTACCTAATCTATTTCAACACTCTCATTTTATAGATGATGAAATTTTAGACTCAGAATGTGAAGTGAATTATTCAAAGTCATACAAATTACACTTTGCAAAACTTAAATTATAGCACTTAGTTCTTCTGACTCCCAAAACTGAATTCTTTCCATCATACATGCTTTCATTTAGGATGTTAGTGATGTGCTGTGAAATGCTTAACAATTGGGTTTCTGAAAGAAAAGTCCGGATTGTTTTGTGTTTGCCAATTTCTATGATGTGAATACTCCCACCATGGCCAATTTCAAGCTACTGACTTGTCGCTGAACTCAAGAGTTGGGAAGAAATGTGCACTACTGACTCTCATGAGCTGATACAGCCTGGCTTCAGCAGACCACTATACCCAGCTGAAAGAGAATTAGCATTTCTTTTAATATCCTTACATGCCAGATGCTTTGGTTTAATTTTTACAACAATATTGGCAAGGCTGTTATTAACAGAATCGAAATTTATACATAAGAAACTTGAAATGCAGAAAGATAAAGCAACTCACTCAAAGTCACAGTCAGCAAGTGGCGGAACCAATATTTGAAATCAGGTCTGTGAGGCTGACAAAGCCAGTGCTTTTCCTGCTCAGGCAGCATTGTTTCACGAGTGGTTTGGTGGGCCCAAGTTCCCCACAGAAGTTAGAATAATTGGGGACATAGTAGTGATTTTATTTCCAAGTGATTTCATAAGCTACTTTCTTTTACTACCTTCTTTTGGCTTGTTTCCCCTTGGCCCTATGATGCCTACCCAAGAAGGGGTACCCAAGTTAACATACGTGTTTCCTCTTCCTCATTCTGTATATGAAGCATCCTAAGCTTACTCTAGGGTTCTAAGCCTAAATCTACTTTCTTCCTAGGTGGGGCCTGTTTCCCTTTTTGGATGGATATTTGGCCCTGTTTTTGTGAGAGCATTTGCCCATCACCCACCTATCCATCATCCATCCATCCATCTATTTATAATTGTGTCAGACATTGTGCAAGGTTCTGGTATACATAAATTAATATGGAAGGTTAATTGCCTCTGCCCTAAAGAAATTCCCTAACATCCAAAGAATGTCAAGAATGGATCTCGGGATGGAACCACAGTGTGAGGACATTGGTACTTTTTCCACTAGAGAGATAAAAAAAAAAAAAAAAGCATCATGTTATAAAATTCATGGAGTTTCTTAAAGCTGAGAAATCAAAGTAGCCTAGCTAGGAGGCTAGTTTTCTCCCCTTTTCCTATGTTTTCTATTTTGCAAAATGCTCCTACACTGAGAGGGAAGGAGCATATTTTAAAGTGACAGGGAGACAAACTAGCATTCTCCAGTGGTCCTCCCACTTCCAGCTGCAGAGGGTGCCCCCTTTGACCTAGTTGGAGACCCACTTAACACATCCATTTCAAAGGGCAGGGACTAAGTTCCCTTTGCCCTCCTCCCAGCTGCAAATTCCTAGTCTTGTTCCCCATTTCCAGTAATGATTTAATGTAAGTGTATTTAAAATAATAATCACGTCCTCCCTCTGCCCTCCCCTCACAGCTGCAGCTTTCCACCTTGGATCACATCTGAACTGTGGTTAATACATGGATTTAAAGAAATAGTCATTTCTCCCTTTGTGTCCCTTCCTCACAGCTGTATGTTTCCCACCCTAGCAATTCCTTTTCTATCCCTATTACTTATACAGATTTTAGTTCCAAACTCACAGAAACATTTTTTAAATGCTGGATCTTGTAACTAGGCTCTCTTCATGTTAGGCTAGCGTAGTTACACTACTATGGTTTCATCCCGAGATCCAGAATCTGCTTTGAATAAATATGCTCACCTGTCTCAAGTGAGTATCAAAGTCCTGATGACAAAGATCTAGTGGCCACAGCTCTATTTTTGCACTAACAAAGACAATTTTTCCTCTTCCTTTTTGACACTTAAGTGGAACAGAGTGAGCACCATAGTTCAGAGCATCTCCAGAATCTTAGGTGCCTAAGATTTTAGGCTTTGTTAATGAAACATTCTCCCCTTTATGTCATGTTAAGGCTTGGAATTTCAGAAGATCTAGGGCCATGTATTTTTTTTTTTTTTAATTTAAGTGAAATTTACATAACATAAAGTTAACCATTTTAAAGTGTACAGTTCAGTGGCATTTAGTACATTCACAATGTTGTGCAACTGTCACTTCTATCTGGCTCCAAAATATTTTCATCACCCCCCCCCTCCAAGGAGACTCTGTGCCCATTAAGCAGTCATTCCCCATGTCCCTCTCCTCTTAGCCCCTGGCACCCACTGATCTGCCTTCTGTGTCTACAGAAGGGCCATATTTTCTGGAGAGAAGTGTCAACCATATTACTTATGCAAACAAACTTCTGAATGTGGTTTGTTCCACAGTTGAGTGATGAAGGTCTCAAAGCCACAACTATCTGGCAGCCGGATGGCACTAGCACATTGTGCTCTTCAGTGCATGATGGATTGGACTTGGATCTGATGTGCTCCAGAATTCTTGAAATCCATATTTAACATATGACAATTTCAACATTGTGAGAAAAAAGTTTCTCAATTCCACCCAACCCTTACCAAAGACCTAACAATAGCCGTCAAGGATGTTTTAAATGAAGCCAATCATCAGCATGGAAAAAGATGCCAGAACAGCATAGGGAAAACATAAAAACTGGATGGAGACTGGGGAGAGGCACATACAGAACATTTCTAAATACCGAGCACAGAGATTCTATAATATCTCTGCACAAAATCAAAACAGCAGGAGGAGGAGGAAGTCTCTAGTTTCCCTAGACCCCGTTATGACCCCATGTCCTCTCTTCTACTTGACTATTCTAGAAGTGCATAAATTGTGCTAAGTGTTGGGCCTTTGCTTTCCCAGCATCACAGTGTTTCCTCGGTGACTCCCCCAACTCCCATGTGTTCCCCAGGGTGCTGGTGATAGAGGGTTTTAATAGATGCCATGTACAAATGGTTCCATGATTTGATCATTCATTTATTCATTCTCTCATTGATTTATTCCATATGTGCTTATTAAATGCCTCTACTATACTTAGCATTATTCTAGATATCTGAGGATAAAGGAATGAACATAACAGAACAACCAGGTTTGTAAATTAAATCAGTTTTCTTTACTACGGGTTCTCCTAGGACCTAAATTTAATAAGACAATGTGGATTGTGAAGCTGCAAAAGGAATTTAAAAGAATTTCTCTAAGAGGATTTTGACACAGGGAACTTGTATTCTTTTGAAACACATTGGGAAATGCACTATTATTAAGAAAAAGAGTTTCACAAATAGGTCCCCCTTATTATTCTCTGTAATAGAGAGAGAATTTTTTTTTCCTTCGGAGTACTTACCACAGTGTGAAGTTATATGTTTATTTTTGGGTTTACTTGTTTTTGCTTGTTTCTGCTGCTATACCGAGAGCTCCAGGAAGACACAGTCCATTGCACCTAGTAGGCACCCAGTAAATGATTTGAATTCATTGAATGAATAAATAAGTTTACTTACCTATCACATTCATCAATTTACCCAATGGTTTTTTTATTTCTGTAAGATACAGGGACCTCATGAACAATACAGAGCCATAGATAGGGGCTGCATATAGGGTTGCATTTTTTCCACTGGGCTTAGCGATTGCTGTAGGAAATAAAAGACTTTATAGAAAAAGGCTCCTGTATTGAATAGACCATAATATTAAAAGAAATTACTAGCATTTTGGTATTATTGTGTATAGCTCTATTTTAAGTACTTTTGGGTAGAATAACTCATTTAATCATTGTAACAGCCTTGTAATATAGACATCATTATTACCTCTTTTTTTGCTAGTGAGAAAATTTAGTAGCGAAGTAAATTGTTCAAAGCTACATGGCTGGTAAGTGGCAGAGCTGGGATTCAAACCCTGGTAGTCAGGGTCCACACTCTAAGCCACTATGTTTGAACATGTGTACTATAGTACTGTCCTACTCTTTGAGCTGAAATACTCTCATATTCCTTGGAGAAGAATCAACTTCCACAGCACTTTGATGTTAGCTAGGAAAAACAATTGCATCTTTGAGTGTTCCAATGACCAGATATTGCACAAGATACTCCCAGTCTTAGGGAGAGAGAGTGAATTTTAGGAGTTAGCTATTTTTCCATTCTTATTCTGTGGTATATTAGGGACTGAACTCAAGTAGTCTTACTCTAGTATCTCACATTAATTAACCGTTAGTTTGCATTGCCTCAGAGCATTCTCAAACTCAGTGCTCTGCAGAGCACCTATTATTCCCTTGATAAAGTTTTTCTATTTTCTTTTTTTCTTTGTGGTTTTGGTATCTGTTTTTTTGTTTAATTGGTTGTATGTGTGCACACATGAATATGTTTAAATTTTAACTCTAATAGAGAAAAAGTTCAAAGGAATGAAAGCCTGAGCTCTTCTTGCTTTGGGAGGCGTTTCTGCTGGAATTGATTTGAGAAAAGGCCAGAGTAACGTGGAAAGAGGGAGAAATTGGTGACCGGAAGGTTTGGGATCTAAGGGACAGCATAGCAGCAGGCCTAGATCTCCAGTGAGTAAGGAGTTGAGAGCCTCATTAAGTAGAGTGAGGAGACCAGGTCACAGAATAGAGAGAGAGAGAGCCCTAGGCAGATGGGCTAGAAGATTGTCGTTTGTGGTGCAATTTTCCTGAAAAGAGGCAGAAGACACTACGTGAGAGCATGATAGCATCTAGTAAGGAGAATGAACTTCACAGGAGCATTTCAAGATGACTAGAAAGGGCAGAGTGGAGTGGAAGATTATTTGAATGGTCCTTTCCATTTTAAGGATCATGAAACTTGAGTCCCATTGAGGTGCCGCCTGGCTCTTAGACATATGCCCGACTAGTTATTTTAACTATTAGTAAAGCAGAGCTTCTCAAACTCTACTGCCTGAACAATGCACTAGAGAAGGGCCCAAGATTCTGCATTTCTAACAAGCTCCCAAGTGAGGCCCATGCTGCTGGTCTGCAGACCACACTTTGGGTAGCAAGGTCATAGTGTCCGTCCTCTTTATCTTCAGATGACAGACAACAGTTTTCGTTCATGGATGCAGTTGTATAACTGGGTATGATGTTCATGCCACTATCTGAGTGGAAGTCTTGATGAAAGGAAGGGAGGGAAATAAAGAGAGAGAGAGAGGATCATTTTGTCTCAGAAGACGGATCTCAGGAAACGCTTCAATGCAGTCAGACAGCAGCTTGAGAGTGCTGGGTTCTCCGAGGGTGGGTTTACAGAGGGAAGCTAGGCATCAAAAGAGATACACAAAAGGGCCCTGTCATAAAACAAAACAAACCAAACAAGAACAATAACAAAAGACCCCACCAAAACCAGAACCAGTCAGGGTTATAACTGAGAACACACATTTAAGCACAGTTCTAAACAAGATAAGCGACAGCACCTTGTGGTGTACTAAATAGGTGTGTAAAATGCCTATTACATTGATGATCGTCTTAGTCTGCTATAGCTGCCATAAAAAAATTCCCCAGACTGGAAAACTTAAACAACACAAATTTTTTTCTGACAGTTCTGGAGGTTGGGAAGCCCAAGAGCAGGCATCAGCAAGGTAGGTTTCACGCTTGAGGCCTCTTCTCTTGGCGTAGGGGTGTCTACCATCATCACACTGTGTGTTCACGTGACCTCTTCTGTGAGTGTGCGGGGAGAAAGGGAGATCTCTGGTGTCTGTTCCTCTTCTTCTAAGGACACTAAGTCTATCAGATTAGGGCCCCACCCTAATGATCTCATTTAACCTTAATTTCCTTTTTAAAGGCTCTATTTCAAAATATAGTCACATTGAGGTTGAGGCTTCAACATATAAATTTTGGGTGACATAATTCAGTCCATAACATCTTACATACAGTAGATATTCTGTACATTTCAGGTAGACTTACATCTTCAAGGGCACGGACTGTGCCTCATTATCTTTGCATTACTGTATCGTGACACATAGTAGTTATTTAATAAATATGTAATAATCACTAAATAAATGAATGACACACTGGAAGGCTGCTGTCCCCAAAACAAAGATAACACATTGTACAGTTTGGATGTTTAGTGCCAGCACCTACAAAACTACAAACTGCCTTTTTGGAGCACCATGTGGAACGATCTTCTAATTGGTCACCCTTGCACCTTGTGGTAAATACCTTTGCACAAGGTCATCTTTGAATAGTAAGGATAGTAATTAATACTTTACTCCTAGAGAGGGGATAACTTCCCATTTACTTTTACTAGTTTATCTATAATGTATTCCTTTGGGTCCTTAGCAATCTGTCTTCTTTGAAAATATTTTTAATAAGTAAAAATTAAAATATGCATATTGGTCAACTGGTTCTTGGTAGATATTGAACCAAAGTAAAAATATCTTCTAATTTTCTTTCCTTGCCCTCTGGCCCCACGTCATTCAGCATGCAATGATATGGTATTTTATTAGCATAAAGAGAGTGCTCTTGAATGCAATCTTCTGGAAAACATGCTTGGTATAGGTAAAGAAAGAGATAGAAACAGTAACCTGGTTTCCAACATTAGTGTCCTCCTGGGCCACAGGAGCAGCCAGGATTGAATTTTTGATGCCAGCTGAGCCCGATCCCTGGAATAGCTCTGGCTATGCTACGCTTTTCCTCCTCCCAGGAGACTGGGTGCCATTTAACAATTGCCTCTTCGCTGATTCAACAGGAAAGGCCACCGACTCCTACCCACCCACAAAAAACTGCGGCTGATTCCAGGAATGTGAAGGAGGGGCTGTCATGCCCAGACCTTCTCCAAAGGAGAAAACTCAAGATTTAGGAAAGGATTCTGAATCTTTGTGGGAGAAGAGAACAGAAATGGGGGTGGGGTGGGGGAAATTCCACATAATTTTTCCTGCTAACTTTTAAAGGAGGCTCTTTCCCAAACTGTCTCTCTAGATTTTTTATTAGCACAACAGGCTTTTAGTTAGACAGGATAATTTTGGGAGCAAAGAAAGTAGGATTTTCAGATTACATGCACTATAACAGTAAAATTTCAAAAACTTGGTGAGGGTAGGGTAGGGCAAACAGAACGTTGCTGTCATTTTAGTTTGCCAGTAAAGACATCAAACACACACACACACACACACACACACACGACTAACATCTGTTACAATGTGCATTTCATAAAAGAAAGAATATTTTAATATAATAAAATAGATAGCTTTTTACAAGAAACACGAGTTGGCAAACATATCACACATGCACACACACACACGGATGCTCATGCACAGACATCATCTTTATTTTTCTCATCTTGCCATGGGCTTGTTAGAGTTTAATCTTGGATGACACTGGTAAGTACATGACTGTTCTGAAACCAGGAGGCCAGATAATTTCCAAGGCTGCTTGATATCTAAGATTCTACAATTTCCTAAGTAATACTGACATCATATCACTCTCCTTCTTGCACCCTCCCATGAATACCTTAGGCAAGAGAGTCATAACACACAGAACTAAAATACTGTGTCATGCCTAAACATGACACACAAAAGTGAAAATTAGAAAACATGTAAAGAAATTGTATTTTTCTATCAGTGTATCTCCCTCTTGGCCTAGGTTTTTATTTTTGCCAGGACACAAATTCATTCATTCAACAAAGCATGTAATTGACCATTTTCAAGGTCCACTGGATGTCCAATTTCATAGAAGTTGCTTCAAGTTAAAAGCTTTGCTGAAGCCTATAATGTAGCCAGAGGCAGAACCAGTTTCACCTAAAGGAATTTCATGAGAAATTTGCAATACAATGTGTTTATTACATAGGTTAAACTTTTTCCTGCTTAATGTGTTTAAAAACACACTGCATCTGATCTAGCTTCCCTTTAAACTCTTTCTAGATTCTTTTTCTGTAACCCGTGCACACAAATACAATGTTACTCATTTCCCAGTAGCCCTAATCTGATGTTACAGACTGTCCACAAGAGTCTCATTATTATTCACTTACTCAACTAGGTAGTAATGCTGTCTAAATTTTGGCATTCTCCTGTTGTATTATCTTCCAGTTACTTTTCCAGTTATTTTGCACCAGGAAATACCAGGAATCGTATTGTCGATCCCCCTGGAAGGACTCCTGAAATCCTCCTGCTCTCTTTGTGTCCTTGGCCATAACATTCTTGAGCTTATTGTCATAGTTATTTAGTGAGGATTTTGGTACATGGACATTTTCTGGGCATGGAATGTGTGTTAAATGTTCAGCTGGCTTGAAAGTGCAAGAGATGAAAGTCTTAACTGAATGAAGTGGTGAAATTATTACCCCTTTGAATGAGAAATTTCAATATGGAAGTTTTATAGCTACTCATATTCCCTGTGGTCAGATTTTCCTGACAAGCCCAATCCTTTGGAGATTATAAATGGCACAGAAGATGCTCAGTGACAGGAAGGTGAAGGAGAAGATTACTGGTGTCAATTTGCCCTAGACTAGAGTGGGTTGACAGCTAATATGGTGACATGAGAGGATGCAGAAAATGAAGGTACAATTAATGATAGTTGGTTTAGACTCATAGGAATGTGATGAGTTGAGTTGAATTATCCTGGTCAATATGGTCATGGGGACATAGACTTCAAAGAGATTCCCAAAGATCTTTACAGAAGGATCTTCTTAGGAATTCTTGAAATGTATCTTTTAGAATGTTAGCAATTGTGGGACAGTCAAGGAACTTTGTCAAAAGGAATCAGAGTATTTGGGGGCTTCCTTCTACCAGCACCTGCCTTTATCAATAAAAGAAATATGTGAAAAAGTGGGAATGGGGGTGCAATAGGGTAAAGAAAAGAATTTCAAGGTGAAAGAGAGAAGAGTGAAGATTCTGTTAGAGAGGAATTTAGAGAAGTGAGAGTAGTTGGAGAAATCAGGATTTTTAAAGAACCATTTCTAGTGTCTTAAAGCAAGAAAGCACCAAAGATCAGAGAATGACAATTTTGGTCATCAAAAATAAAAAAAAAAATGTGCTCAATGAAGGTCATAAAAGAAGAAAATGATGTCCCAAGTGTAAAAATACAGATGAAATAAAGACTATTCACAAAGCTTTGTTTGAGAGGAAATGGAGCAATAATTTTGGGCAATGAAAGGACAACAAAGATTTCTCTTTAGGACAGGAAACCAAGACTTAGAAGGGTGGAGCAACTTCCTCAAGGTCACAAAGCCAGCGAGTGGTTGGCCAATAATGCCATTCTCCTGAATCAGAGACCCTTGTGCATTCCTCTGCACCATGCCGGAAATCTGGGACTTTCCCTGTTGGCTTCAGTTCCATTCTCTCTTCTGAGTGGATGCACAATATTCTACTTCAGAAGGGGAAAAACATTTGTTTTTTTGTAAAGAGCTAGATAGTAAATATTTTAGACTTCGAGGGCCATGTGGTCTCTGTCCCAACTACTCAACATTACCTTTGTAGCTTAAAGCAGCCATAGGAAATATGTAAATGAGTGGGTGTGGCTGCATTCCAATAAGACTGTATTTGTAAAAACAGGTGGTAGGCTGGATTTGATCTGTGGGCTATAGTTTGCCAACTCTTTTTCTCCACCATAAAATGCCATGAATTTTGTTGTTGTCCTTGTATAAGAACTCCTAAATCCTCCCCCTTTGTTTCTTATATGTAGGTCTCCCACCTAGACAGTTTTGGCTTCTTTAGGGCTAGGATCACTTTGGATTTACCAATGTACTTAGTGTCTAGCACACACAGGGTGATTGACAATTATTGGTTGAGTAAAGGTTTTTCATATTAGTTTCACACATCTTGCCCTCTCCTTTTGCATCTTTTCTTCCATCCTCTCTGTCTAATCTCTTCTCCTTGTTTAGCATATTTTATTGTGCAAAGATGACTACAACAATTACTCCTGTCCTGCATGCTCTTCTTACAATGTGATGTTGACACTCCTCTCATCAAGAGTTGGGAGCCTATGTTCCCTTCCCTTGAATATGGGTGGGCTTGTGGCAACAGCAGAAGTGATGTTATGTGACTTCGGAGGCTAAGTCATAAAAGGCAATACAGCTTTCACCTGGTTCTCTTGGAACCTTTACCATGTAAACAGGCTGACTGTCCCAAAGCTTCCATACTGTCAGAAAGACTAAACTAGCTCACATGGAGTGATCCCATGGAGAAGCCCTGAAACTATCTGGAGAGACAGAGCTCCTTGGCTATCCCCTAACTACTTAAATTCCCCCAACCCCACCCCAGATGTGCTAGCTCTAGGCACTGACTGCAATGGCATGAGAGATCCAGAGCCAAGAGCCCAGGCAAGCCCTTCCTGAATTTCTGGCCCACAGAAACTGTGAGGTAATAAAATGATTGCTGTCTTTATCCACTAAGTTGTTATGCAGCAATATACAACTGGAACACCTCTCTCCTCCCTTCCTCTCTTCCTGGGGAGGTGATGTCCCATAGTAGTTAAAGGTGAGGACTTCAGATTCAGTCTTCTTTGTTTCAGTCCCAGCTTGCACACTTTCTAAATAGGGGGCTTTGTGAAAATTACTTAACCTCTCAGCATCTCCATTTCTTTATCTGTAAAAGGAAAAATGAAGATAAGATAGTATTTTTTTAATCTCAGAAGGGGAGGTAATATAAGTATTAAACAAGTCAATGCATATGGAACATATAGAATAGTGGTTAACCAATAGTAAAGCCTTAGGGTAAGGTGTTATTATCATTCCATTCCTTCATCATTCCCAATTCTTTAAAGATAGGATGAGGAAGAGGACATAGTTAATGGAGGTGATATCTCTCTGCTGATGACTCCAAGTAGAAATTTCTAGCATTGACCATACTACTGCATGCCACATGTATACATCAAATGGCCTACTCCTCTTATGGAAATATCTCACAGTATTCCAACATTAATATTCAAGGAAGAATTATTAATTATCCATCTTACTCCCAAGATAATACCTAGCCCTCTCACTTCAACTGTCTTTTTGTGAAGTAAATGGTTCCATGATCCATCTATGTGGTGGTAGTCATCCATGATCCTTCTGATTCTCACATCCTCTGCATTGAATCTGTTAGTGAGGCTTATTGGTTCTGTCTCCGAATGTATCCCTGATAGGTTTATACCACCTTTAATTCTCTCCATTTTTACTACTATAATCTGAATCCAAATAGCCACCATTCTTCACCTGGACCCCTGAAATTGCTTTGTAACAGATCTTCCCACTTTTCCCCATTCCCTTCTACAATTGATTCTCTTCATAGAAAAGCAATTTTTTTTGTTAAAATTAGGATATAGTACAGTACAGAAGTGAATAAATCATAAGTGTATAGTACAGTAAATGAAAAAAAAGTGAACACAATTCATGTAGCCAACACTTAAGTCAAGAAGTAAAACATTAGCAGAACTCCAGAAACCCCCCACTGTTATTAGCTGCCTGTAATTATCCTTTTCTTCCTCCCCAAAGGAAAACATTACCCTGAATTTTAATGCCATGAGTTAGTTTTGCCTTTTTTGATCCTTACATAAATGAAATAATACATATACACATATGTATGTACTGTTGTATCTGGATTCCTTTGTTCAACATTATGTTTGAGAAATACAACCATGTTCTGTAGAATAAAATAAAAATTTGTTTAGTTCCATTGTTCTGTAGTGTTCCAGTGTATGAATATACCTCAATTTATTTATCTAATCCACTGATAATGGTCCTTTGAGTTGTTTCCAATTTGGGCTATTATGAAGGATGCTGCTATAAACATCTGTGTGTGTGTGTGTGCACATGCACACATACTTGTGCACATATGTATGCATTTTGGTTGGATATATAACAGTGGAATTTCTGTGTCATAGGTTGTGTATATATCACTTTACATTTCTACTATCAGCATATGAGAGTTCCATTTGCTCCATATATTTGACAGTACTTTGTACTGTATATCATTTTCATTTTATTCATGCTGGTAGGATTGTAATGACACTGCAATGTACTTTTTATTTACTTTACCCTGATAACTAATAAGGTTGGTGACTTTTTCATGTACTTTTTGGCTATTTGGGTATCTTCTTTCATGAAGTATCTGTTCAAGTCGCTTGCATTTTTTTATATTGAGTTCTCTTTCTTCTTACTGATTAGTAGATGTTCTAGATTTGTGCCCTTTATCAATTACATGTGTCACAGATATGTTCTTCCATTCTGTGCCTTTCCTTTTTACCTCTTTAAAGATGTACCAAAGTTCCTATGTATTTTAATGTGGTCCAATTTGGCAGTAATTGCCTTTATGGTTAGAGTTTTTTGTATCCTATTTAAGAAATCTTTTCCTATCTCAAATTTATGAAGACATCCTATTTATCTTCTAAATTCATTATTTTATATTTGAAAACTAGATATACAGTCCACCTGGGAATTCATTTTTATGTGTGGTGTGAAGTAGAGGTCAAGTTTCATTTTTTCCATGTAAATACGCCATTGAACCAACATTCTTATGTAGAAGATCACCCTTTCCCCACTAGTCTGCAGCATCACTTGGTCATAAATCAAGTGTCTTATATCTACCTGTCTATTTCTGGAAGCTCTATTCTGCTCTATACCACACTATACCAATGACTGTCCCTATATAGTGAGTCTTGATCCAATAAATTGAGTGGTCCTGCTCTCTCCCTTTTTCCTTTTTTCTTCCCTTTGTCTCCTTTCCTCCTCTTTCTCCTCATTTTTTCCCTTCCTTTCCTTCTTCTTCAAGAACATCTTGTCTATTTTTCGCCATGAACAATGTGAGAGACTTAGAATACCTTATCTCTATTCCCTCCAGACTTTTGTACTATCATTGTTATATATTTTAGTTATGTAAGTATGTAAACATTAGGAGACATTACTATTATTGTTTTACACTGCAAATATTCATTTGAATTTATTAACATATTTACTGTTTCCATTGCACTATATAACTTCTTATATCTCTGAACTTCCTTGTGCAATTATTTTCTTTTTGCCTACAGAAATCCCTTTTAGTATTTCTTTTGATGTTGTTTGGTTGGTGACAAATTATGTCTGTATTCACTTGCTTGAAAATACCTTTACTTTTCCTTCCTTTTTGATGGATTTTATGTGTGTGAAATTCAACCATGTTGTAGTATATAGGAGTTTGTTCAGTTCCGTCATTATGTAGTCTTTTCACGTATGTGTATATCTTGATTCATTTATTTAATCCAATGATAATGGACCTTTGGCTTGTTTCGAGTTTGGGATATTATGAAGGCGTATACACATGTGCACAGATGTATGTATTTCTTTGGGTATATACCTACAAATGGAATAAAACGAGTATAGAATTTTAAGACGACAATTATTGTCTATTGGTGTTTTAAAGGTATTATTTCCTTTTCTTCTGGCTTTAGTGTGTCTGTTGAGAAGTCAGGGGTTAGTCTTATTGTTCCTTTTCTAGTTCTTCTCAGTGGGAAGACTGATCCTAAGTAACCTAATCAATCATGGTCAAAAGGGGAAGCAAAATGATATTTGAAAAACATAAATCAAATTATATCATCCTATGCTTAAAACCCTAAATGGCTTTTCCATCACTTTTAATAATCCAGACCCCTTACTCTGGCTTACCAGATCCCATCCCATCTGGCTACTGTGTAGCTGTCTGAGTCCTTCTCATACCACTCTCCCTTTTGTTAACTAGATTCTAGTCATACTAGCCTGTCTGTCTTTCAAAATGTTAATCTCATTCTTACCATTCATGACTCATTTTAACATTAAATGCTCAGCTCACGTGATATCTTGTCAGAGAGGCCTTCCCTGACCACCTAAGATAAAGTAGTTCATCCCACTCATTCTTTCTTATATCAGCCTATTTGATGTTCCTATTAACACTTAACACTCTTTTTAAATTTTTAAAATTTTTTTTATGGGTATGTAATAGTTGTATGTATTTATAGGGTACCTGTTATATTTTGATACAGGCGTACAAGGTGAATTAATCAAATCAGGGCAATTGGGGGATACATCACCTCAGATATTTATCATTTCTTTGTGTTAGGAACACTCCAGTTATAGTCTTTTAGTTATTTTAAAGTACTCCCTAACTTATTGTTGATTATAGTCACTTTGTTTGTTGTGCTATCACATATTGTTCATTCTATCTAACTATCTAACTATATTTTTGCATCCATTAACCATCCCAACTTTATCTCCCCTCCCCACTATACTTCCCAGCCTCTGGTAACCATCATTCTACTGTCTCCATGAGATCAATTGTCCTTAATATTTAGCTCCCATATATAAGTGAGAACATACTAGATTTATTTTTATGTGCTTGGCTTATTTCACTTAACATAATGTTCTCTAGTTCCATCCATGTTGTTGCAAATGGCAGGATTTCATTCTTTTTCTGGCTATATAATATTCCATTGTGTATATGTACCACAATTTCTTTATCCATTCATCCATTGGTAGACACTTAGGTTGATTCCATATCTTGGCTATTGTGAATAGTGCTGCAATAAACATGAGAGTGTAGGTATCTTTTCCATATACTGAATTCTCATCCTTTGGATATATACCCAGCAGTGGGATTGCTGGGTCATATGGTAGTTACACTCTTTTAATTCAACTTATTCATGTTGGTTTTCTTGTTTATTTCTCTCTCCTCTTCCACACACTCAATGGAGGCTCCACAAGAGCAAAAACCTTGTCTGTTATTTATTGCTGTATCCCCAGGACTGAGAACAATAGCTGGCATATAGTCACTACTCAGTAAATATCACAGAATCATAGAAAGTTAGAACAACCTCTTCCAGAAATATTTTATGAGGTTAATAACAAGAAACTAAATTTAGAGTGGTCAACCTAACCAAAAATAATTTCTAAAAACTATTTTATACAAGTAGTATTTCAGAATTTGCAAAACACTTTCAAATATGTCATTAACTCTTATTTTTTTCCCTGACCAAAAAAAAAAAAAAAAAAAAATTAGGAGCCAGAATACAGCAATGTCATTGATAAAAAGGCTGAACTTTTTGTTCCCTAAAATTTTAATAAATTTTTAACTATGGATTTCATCCCTAGTGGATTCTCCCTATTTTTGGTTGGGTAAAGACTTCTAAATTTGTACTCTGATTTAAAATTTTTCAAATTGCAATATTGCTTTTTATGATTACATAAATCCAATTTTTTCTTAGATTTTTTTTCCAATTTGTTTATTTACCATAAATCTAATTTGTAACAGTATTATTTTCTCTTCATATTTTATCAGTGGTCTCGTGAAACACTTAAGAGCTACACAAGGACCTAAACTTTAGGTTTGCTCCCCAGGAGTTGTGTGTTTCACTCCAGTTTTCCTACCTTTTCATACCTTCTCTCTGGTGGTGACCAGAGAAGCAATGACATGGCCCAAGGGTAGGCAGGAGAGGAGAAAGCCAAGTTAAGAACTTGCAGAATCAACACCCAGGATAATTGTATTGGCCACATCTAGTCCGTCAGTCTCTGGGGACTTTTTCACCGAGAAATTTCATTTTTCTCTTAAGTGGTTTAGTTCAGAAAGGAAGTGGGAAAGTGGGAATAATTATTTCAGAAAGGCAGCCAAACCACAATACACCTTGTTCCTTTGGAGTCTGGCCTATCCTCCTGTTTGAAGTTATGTAGGTTGTTCAGTTTGTGTCTGTTCCATGTGTACCTGCTCCCCTTCGAGCTGTGCCTTGTAAAGTAGCAGAAGTCTGAAACTTCAGTAAACATCATCTTCTTAAAATAAATAATACTGCTTGTGAGATCAGTCTGTTCCTAAGGGATACCACTACCAGTCAATCTTCTAAACCACTTTGTATGAGCCACAGATGTTTCCTCAGTAGTGGAATGGAGCAGTTCCCCTACATCCACCAGCACCACAGATTAATTTCCCTGAATTTGGGACCAGTTTGCTTTATAGTCCAGTGTAGACTTTATTCACAGATGGCTTGATAATAGCACATATATGACAATAAGTTGCCTTCCCTTGTCCATAGAAATCTGACTCCAGCCCTCAGACACCTGAATTTAGGGAGTCTTTTTGGCTTCTCTATTTTCTAAAAACAGACCACGCCATTGTAGGGGGTGAAGAGAAGCCAAAAAAATTAAACAACCAGATCTAGGCAAATTTCTCCTTTCATGGAAAGTCTTTTCACAACCTTCCCGGTTTGCCTTCTCACTGCACAGGACTCTGTCATGAAAACAATGTGGGGAGTGGGTGTTGGGGGTACTTCAGGAAAGAAAGAACAGTTATTTTATTATTATTCCATTTGAGACCCAATAATCTCTTTAAAAGGCAGAAAATATAAATTTTACAGAGGGGAACTGTAGATTTGAGCCCTTTAACATGCAAATGTTCATCCTGATTAGATTCTAACAGTTTCACTGGATCATTCTTTCTGGCACAAAACGACTTCAGTTATCACTAGAGCGTTCTGATTCCTCTGTTGTTTTTCTTTCTCAAGGTAGTTTTATCGGATTGCTTCATTGTGGAGTTCATTTAAACCTTCGAAATCCAATCGTGGTTTATTTTACATTTTTTTTTTTTTTTTAAATCTGTAAACTTGGACTCTTTCAGTAGCCTCATAGCTGAGCCAGATTTGCTGACCCCTGTACCTGGTTTCTGTTAAACAATTGACTGAATTGTCCAGTGCACATTTGAGTAAAATGTAAGATTTGAAATGCCATCAAGAAGATTCTGTTTCCTAAACGCCTTGGTGTAGTGAAACAGTCAGATGTGAAACTTTGGAGAGTGAAGTTCAGAAGAAACTGGAGACCAAGATTTGCTGCTAATTTGATATTTAGAAGCAACATTTTAGACCCTGACCAGGCTGCCAAAATGGAATTTTCTGCCCATATCCCAATTGTCGGTTCAGTTTATCCTAGGGTATTGTTTGCAAGCCAACAATATCCTTTTGGGGCTCTCTTTGCTTTTCTTACTTTCTTCACTCTTGTGTCTAGTTTTGGACTTTTTTTAAAAATTAGAAATGGCCTAATGATGACTTGATACATTTCTGGCTCACCACCATAGCAATCATGGTTAAAAAACTGAAGTCCTTGTGGTCATCTGCTAATGGCAGAGGACATCCACTGATTCAGTGTGCCATATGTTGTCTTTTTGCATGTGATGCTCTGCCTTAGCTATAGTCTGGTGATGGAATATACAAGAGAATAGCATAAAATACACTTTAGTTCACAGGGATCCAGCTCCCTTGGTTCTCAAGAGCAATGACTATGGAATTGTTTCTTTGAATCAATCTCCCAGTTCCACCATTTAGCACAAAACTGGGAAAATGATGTGACATAGTAAAAACCAATGAACTTGGTGTCATAGCACCTATGCACATATTAATATATGCACTGTTCTTTTGGGATTCAAACCCTGGTTCTGTAATTTATGAACCTGGTTCTGTGATTTAAGAGATTTTCAAACATTATTTTATCTATAGGCAATTTATGCTTAATAGCTGGAGCTGCAGTGTGGCCATCACCTTTAGGGCATCCATGAACTCTACTGTTCAGCCCAGTCTCTTCCCTGCACACTTACTTTATTCACATTGCTTGCTAAGCCCCTCTAGGCATGTGAGTTTGCAACTCCTATTCTAAAGGTCATCTCCCCTATAAGATGTCCCTAGTTCTATCCATATAAACCTGGTTTCTTTCTCGTCTAAATTCTCCCCCTCCCCTGATAGGAACCCCTATCATGGCACTTATACTTTTCTACCTTTAAGAACATGCCTCAGCCCTCCTTGTTCACAACTACTTTTCTATTCTTGTGGTTGCAGATGAACAGTTAACTCTGGAAACATGGATAGACTAGGGATCAAGATCTGGGGGTGAGGTGGAGAAATTCAGACAGATTTGTGGGCCATAGGATCTGACATTTATCAAAGGTGAATCCAAATGTTGCTAGTGGTCAGAGCAAAATAGTTACCTGATTCCCATATATATATGCCCACAAAGAGAAAGCATGTGAATTCCTTAAGGAAAACAAAGATCACCTCTAATAGTTGTAAGTCCCTTGAGTTCTAGGAACAAGAAAGTCTTTTTTCTATCTTTGTATCATCCCAGATCTCCCTCCACAATGCCATACACTGGACAGAGATTCAATAAATATTTGTTAAATATTTTCCTCAGAGATTTCATTGACCTGGGAAATGGCCAGTTTGCAAGTCCCTCAAGTTTACAAACTTACAAGGGCAACTCATGCAGCTTCCCATCGGCTGGTCAGCATGGAGGTTCTCAACTGACAATAGCTGACAGTTGACCTATGGTAGCATTTTATCCCAACTACCCACTGCTTCCCATACCTCCTTAATGATTAAAATGTTTTCTCATCCTGTTTTACTTGGTGACTTGAATACAAACTCAAATTTCCCTCCCATTCCTTTACTCTTCTTCCTGAGCCTGACTTCTACAAATGTTTCAAGTAGTTTCTTCAAAGATGTTGCATTAATTAACAGAAGGTAGTTGTAGTGAGGAATCAAGCAGCCCTTCAAATGTATTGGACTGGATTCTTGGTTTTGTGTGTTCACATGTAAGTCTGTTTATTACAGGCATGAAGAACTGATTATAGTGAAGACAATGGCAGAATAATAGGAACAGCTATGAGCCATCCTATTTGTTCAGGTTTTTTATTTTTCTGGACTGTTTTCAGGGTTGTTTTGATTTTCATCTGTGAAACAGAAGACGACTTTGGCTCAGAAGCTGCAGCAGGGAAAATGCCTGCCATGCTGTGTCACTGTCTCCCTGTCATTCCCTTACAGGTAGGAGTGATACCCTGGCGCCCTGCCTTGGCGCCTTTGTTCACAGCTCCCAGGAATCTACCTGTGCACCCTCTACTTTCCCCTCCTCCTCCACCCCGCCTGTGGCCCACTCCCTCAACCTGAGAGCTTAGCTTGGCTGCCAATAGGTAATGCCAATGCCAGCTTAGCCTTTCTCTTAAAGTGGCTAAAGGCCAAAATTTCAACATAAAACCTTTCCCAGAGACTCATAGCACCTCAGCACATGTTGAAGCTTTTGTAGTCTGAGTTGCTGGGATGGGGCAGAGCCCTCAGGTACACAGGAGTGCTACAATGGAAAGCTTTCTTTGCTCCATGTTATTATCTCAATGAATTATGGCCTATTAAGAGGACATGAGTGGAATTCAATGACTTTTTCTCTCATCTCCCTGCTTCTGGCATCTATGTGTTTGTACTCAGCTGCTTTGTGTTTATACTCAGCTGCTGAATTATCTTTCCAGGTGGTTTATCATATGCCTGTTCAGGAGCTGACCCCTATTGCCTACTCTGTGAAATGGAAACATTTTATACCAGTGTTAAAATTCATTAGCTTTGCTGTAACAAAAACACACCCAGAACTGCACATTCTTATTTGCTTTTAATAAAGTCTTCCTTCCAGTCTCATCAAACCTGGGAGGACTCCTTTCTGTTAGAACGGGTTGATTTCTACCCTATTGTATTACTTTTCTAGTAATCTAATGCCTACCCTAAATAATGCTAAAAAGAGAAATGCTTGGCTCTACCAAGCAAGGAGCTACCAAGTGCATGTTATAATTTACATCACACTAGATTTATAAATTCCTGACCTAATGAGCTCCACTGTGGTGAGGCTGTGTTCCTCACTGTCCCGGCTTAGAGGGGATCTTGAGCTGGCTTTGCTCAGTATCTGATTGGGGCCTGGGAACTTTTTTTTTTTCCTAACACCATTGCTCTAGTGGTTCTTCGAGATTTGGTGTCCTGGGAAATGACAGGGAGTGATTTGTTCAGGTATGGATTGGCATCCGTTCCATTCGATGATTACCAGAGAAGTGTCAGTGTGCTCTGCAGACACCTACGCAAAGGTCAGCTAACGACCCTAGAGCAGAGAAAGTGCTCATCACGGTGAAGGCTGGGCTGACCTGGACGCTGACTCAGCTCCTACGTGGCTCCTGGGTGCTCAAGCAAGCCCCCTGCAACAGGTCTTTGCTAAAATACCCTTGTTTCTGTCAAACGGCCCACCAACCTCTCTATTCTCCTTACCTCTGTGACTATTTCTTCCTCTACCTTTTTGTTTCATTGGGGCACCTTTGTTTGATAGGCAGAAAATATCCTACTCTCTTTCTTGCCCTTGATATTTCTCTCAGATATTTAGAAACATTTCTATTCCTCCAAGGGCTAAGGTTTTTGCAAAGAGTGCTGGGAAGAATTCTTTGGCTGTCTTCCTTGTTGCCTCCTTCCCCTGAGTCCGTGAGTCCTGAATGGCCTAGCTGCTTATGTGGGGAGAGGATAAAGTGGAAAATTGCTGGGAAAAAAATATTCATTAAATTTTCAAAATTGTCACTCCACCACATTAAAAGTACTTTAAAGACTCTTCTACAATTAACTCAATTTTCAAATGTTTCCAGACCCATGAAATACCCTTCCAGATAGATGTCTGAATGACCTATAGACTATATAGATTAAAGACCTGTAGACTGTGGTGAGGTTCTAGATGCGACCTTTTCAGAGGCAGGAGCCGCATCTGTCGTTAACCTGGGACAACACTCGGCACACGTGGGTTCTTAAAAATGCTCCCTGGTGTCTCTGGAGTCCCTGGGCCTGAGTCCACAGACCTACGAGCCTTGTCGGGACAGGGATCTGTTTCCTCTTTTCATGAAAGATAAGTAATGGTTTGGGGCCAGCCACGGCATTCGGAACAGACTGTGAGAAAGTCAGCAGGAAATAAAGATGAGTGATTCTCGGCTCACAACTTCTAAGAAGAGAAAATCTTCTTTGCTGCTGCAATTTCATCTGCTTATCCCGGCCTGATTGTACAATCAGCTTCTTATTCCCTGATTCTGGCGTGAGCCATCTATCTCCCAGCCCCAGGGGCATTGCTCTTCTCCTCTCCTCCGAGCGGGAGGCACTGTCTCTGGCGCGTGCGTTGCGGAGTTATTACGAATGGCCGCTTGGCCGCAGCTGGGGGAGACTTGCCTTGCTCTTCCCAGCTAAGAGCCTCCAGCCACCTTATCTTTTCTTGCCTCCTCCTCCCCGAAGCTATTACCTTATTATTATTATCATCTTCATTATTATTTTTAAGATTAAACATCAGCATTCTTTTCTTCTTGGCTTCCTGGATCTGTTCCTGTTAACCCTTGTCAGCAGCTGAGGTTCTAGTAAGCAAAAAGTCTGAGCAGAGAGGACGGTCTCAGCTTGGGTCAGGCCACATGGGGCCCATTTCCCTGTACACGTGAAGGCCTGACCTAGACCACTGGGGAACTGCTGCAACCCCGCAGCTTCCTGCAGCTCACGGGTTGGAGAAAGGATTAGAGAGCCATCTTTTCTAACCTCCTCTGAACTTATCTGGTATTTCAGAGAACGTATTTTTTGCCTGACAGAACAAATGCATGCATGTAAAAGAGAATACCTCACTGTGGGTTCTCTGTTACTGAGGTCACTCTGTCCCAAGTTTACATGGGAAAGCAGTTTACATTCGAACCAGATCCTTGACTCTTACTATCAAAGAAAATTTATTAATAAAAAAAAATCAACGATCCTTCTTTATAAATTGTGTAGACAGGCTTGCACAGCCGTTGTCTCTCTAATCCTTCTCAGACTTATTTCATCTTCAGGGAGCACTGCTTCCAATGATAAATCTGAGAAGCTTCTTCTGTTTGATGTCTGACATGTTGCTGCAAACACAGACATAGGAAAAATGTAAGAGCTGTGTTTGTCCCCCCCTTTCGAGTTGGTAATCCTCCAACCACGCTCTTTTCTGTCTTCGTCACTAAATTTTGTTCGCAAATCTTTCAATTTTTCCTTTTCTCGGTGTAAAACCATTTTATTACCTACCAACCTCCTCCACTTAAAAAAAATTCAATATTCTTATTAGGCAACCAGAGAGTGTGTGTCTCTGTTGTGATGTAATACATCACCTATGATGTGTTCAAGCCAAAAATGTTTAACTTGAATCCTTTAAGCCTTTAGAGGCAGGAAAGCAGTTCTACGAGACAATGTCATAAAACACAATTGGACAGGACAATGTGCTAGATGAGAAGAGAGGGAGCAGACAGAATAAGCAGAGGTAACATGTGATCCGGGATTGGGCGTGGTCTGAACCATTCACCTCCACAGGACGTTTTGGTACAATTGGGCAAATTCAAAACTGGATTAGGAATAGATAAACATTTGTTAATATCAAAAGGTAGAGATTAGCAACTGAAAAAGAAGAGTATAAAATAGCATATGTGGTGGGATCTGATTTTGGATTAAAAATACACACGCATTTTTACATGCACATATATGTATATATGCATATATATAATATGCATCAAATATCTGGAAACATATACAATTCTTAGTGTTATTGTAAAAGTCTTGAGTTTTTATTTTCTATTCTTATTGATCTATATTGTCTAATTTTCTACAGGACACATACTGCCTGTAATAATTACTTCAATGAATTGATTAGTTAAGAAAAAATCTCATTAGTAATGATGTAATGACTCTCATTGCTTTTTTAAATTATTATTGTTATTATTATTATTTTGGAGGCAGAGTCTTGCTCTGTCACGCCGGATAGAATACAGTGGCATCATTGTACCTCAATGCAGCCTCAAACTCTTGGGCTCAAGTAATCCTCCTGCTTCAGCCTCCCTAGTAGCTGGGACTACAGGCATGCACCATCACTCCTGGCTAATTTTTTCTATTTTTAGTAGAGTTGGGGTCTTGCTCTTGCTCAGGCTGGTCTCAAACTCCTATCTCACTGCTTTTAGTGAGGCATTAAATAGAGTTGTGAGAATTTTAGTAACTGTCATAATTGCTTAATTACTGAGATCCTTAAGTATCAGGGGAAGATAATTATTCTGGAATCTGGGTCTTTATTTACTGCTACTCTTGGCCCTCTTAATTAATTTTTGAAACATTCACTCTACTAATTAAAAGGGAGTAAAAGAATAATCACTGATAAAATTAATCCAAATCCTGATTAATCAGGACCAATCTGAAGCTTTATCTTCATTCACATATCTCTCCTTTTGTTAAAAATCACTATTCAGAGAAAAAGGCTCTAAAGAAGCTGTCTGGATACCTGAGAAAAAGGGCAGAAAGTAGGTGACTTCTAAATGATACAAGACTCAAGTCTTAATTTTCCAATTTGAGCTATATATTCTTTAGATTTCAAGGAACACAGAACTAGGTAGGTACTGTAGTCTCAACTCTCACCACTGAGTTTACAATCAACCACAGTCTCACTTCTCTCGTTCAGTGGGCTCTTTTGGAACACAGAACTGTACACATGTGCCACATTTTTCTCATCGTGTTAGTTTTTTGTGTTACATAATCCATGCAATGTTAAGATGTTTTCTTAGCTTCTAATCATTCACTCTTGTGATCAGCATGTCATTAATAAAATATTTAGTGGGACATGGTTGAGGAAAGAGCCCTGCTGTGTGCCATGAGAAGCATCTCTAATGGGAGATAGCAAAAGCAGTCATTAAACAAGTTACGAATCCATCGTATAATTCACATTTCTTGTTTTGGGAGACACTGTTGAGAAGTTCACTAAAATCCAGTTGCAGGGTGCTATGTGTTCCGTTGCCCTGTTACTCCAGAAACTCTATGTCAAAATAAAGTGAGGGTTTTCCGACAAAATTTACCCTAAGAAAACTCATACTAGCTTCTTTTCATTATATCTTATGCAATCTTGCCTTATACTGACATCAAATTCATTGATCTATGCTTTGCACAATCAATATTATTTATCGTTTTGAAATATTTGAATTCTCCGTCAGTGATGCCGCAGAGATAACTGGTAAAAGTTAGCTGATCTTGCAGTCTCTGGGATGCAATTGTGTCTAATGAGGATCCTTGGAGTCATTTAGAGCACTTAGTTTTGTTCTTACGAACACCAGGCCTGCACTCAGCTTCAATTCTACTCTCTTTGTCTATTAATAGTATCTGTTTCATCCTTTCCAGTTGAAAGACCAATTCTTTTGGTAAAGAAGATGGATGTCTTACAAATTTTACTAACTTTCTGTCCTCTATAAAATTATAGTTCTATCCTTTCTTTATTATTCTTGCCCCCAACACTTAAAAAGTCCTTTTGGTGTTCTTTTTATATTTGCGAGTTTCAGCTTATTCCCAGCATTAACCTTTGGTGCACCATTCTTGCTGCATTCTTTTGTTGATCCTTGGTTATATGCCTTTGTTTCTATCCTTTGTGCATTCCTTTTTAGCTTTAAGCAACTTGGAAAGTTCTCTGTGTAGCCATTAAGTTTTAGACCACTTCACCCTTTTCTTCCTCATTGGAGTCACTTGCAATTGCCTAGTCAGAATTACGGTTTGGAGAACAGCCTGACCCCCTGGAACTACTTTTACACCATTTCACAAAACTGAGTTATCTCTTCTTGGATAATTCATGAAGTCTGCTGGCCCCAAGGCCTACGGCTGTGATAACAGGCATATGATTTTGGCAGCTCCATGCCTCACTTTTGTGCCTGTGGCTGACATCACTACTCCATCAGGTACCCTTTCTGTGATCTGCATTATTCCTCAGAGTTCTATGCAACACAGGGGGGTGCGGGGTGGGGTGGGGGTGGGTGTCTACGTCTACCACCAGGTGATCAGAATTGGCACTTGATTTGCTATCCCTATTCTAGGGCATCTGATTCTTACAACATTGGTAGGTTCTTGTTATTTCCACTTCAACAATATATTCCTCCAAATTAATTAGATTTAGCATTTTTAAGAGATATGAATGTATTATTACTATGTCAAGAAAATAACTACATCCATAAGAAACAGAGCAGATTAGGCTAATAATCCAGGTAGGTTGACTCCTTTAACTAGCTAATTGGCATGTTAATCGACTTATAAAATGCTTTAGATGCTTTCTTACTCCTTATATTCTCCCCAGACTGGTTCAATTAAGGAGGAAATTCTCTAACATCGTGGAAGCCTTGGAATATTCATAGTAACTCTCAAGTTCCCAGTAGTTCTTCTGGTTATCTATTGCTGCATAGCAAACCATCCCCAAAATTATGTCCAAACCCCACCCTAATCATTTATTTTTCTTATGATTCTGTAATTTGGGCAGGACTTGCAGGGATGGCTCATCTCTGCTCCATGCAGCATTAGCTGGGGCAGCTCTACGGGATGCTGGAAGGTCATTTCAAACTAGTTCACGCATATGGCTGGCAAACTGATGCTAGCTCTCAGCTGGGAGTTGAACCAGGGCTTGAGCCAAGGGTCCTCAGTTCCTCTGGGCCTTTTTGCAAGTTGCTTGGATTTCCACGCAGCATGGTGTCTTGGTTTTGAGCATGACCCAAGAAGAAAGCAGAAATGCATGGAATTTTTATGATCTAGCCTTGGAACTCACACTGCATCTCTTCTGCTGTATTCTATTGGTCAGGGCAGTAAGAAAAACTCACCCAAGTACGAGGAAAGGAGACATAGACTCCACCTTTTGATTAGGATATCAGGAGTCTAGAAGAACATGTAGGTTAGGATGTATTGTTGAGGCCATCTTTGGAAAATACTATCTGCTCAGTAGCAAATTTAGTCTGTCCAGTGGTCACTATCTTTTAATAAGTCAAAGGATGTTGAGTGGGCATGGTTACCTCACATGGCATCTACATAATGATTTGAAGAACGTAGCCTCAGTTCCTCTTATTCATTCAACCAACAGATACTGACAGCAAACTATATGTCAGAAACTGTGTTAAGTCCTCTAATGACTCTTAAATATTTATACCTGCATTTTGAGAAGTCTGTTTCTGCCATCTTTTCACCCTTAAATATTTCATAGGGATCTGGTCCTTTCTTTCTTTTATTCTCATATAACAGGTGTTTTAAAATATCTGCAATCTTTAGCGTGAGGCCAAGAGCATATTTGCTGCAGGTGTAATGTAACTACTGCTCACTTATTAATAGATTGATGTTCAAAATATTTGATGACTGCTTTGGCTTAAGCACTGAACAATCAGATCTGAAGCTGATCTTAAACAACTAATATACTGCTAAGAGTATATGTAACAGTTGAATACTTGCCTATTGATTTATGAGTCTTATTTTTTAATTTTTACCTATCCATCCAAATAAATGAATAAATGTTGAGCATGTACTATGATCAAGGGCCTAGATTTGGCACTGAGGAAACACAAATGAATAAGCAGATTTTGTGTCTGCTTTTGAGGAGATTTAAGAGGTCTTTTGCAATCGCTGTGTTTCTGCCTAGAATGCTCTTTCCCCAGATGTCTATGAAGCTCCCTCCATCACTTCCTTCACATGTCTGGTCATATGTCACCACATCAGACAGTCCTTTTTTGTTCAGCCTAAATAAAGTATCACCTACCAATTAATTCCTGTCCTTAATGTATTTTTTTCCTAGCACATATAACCACCCAAGATATCATAAATCTATTATTTGCTTCTTTAACAAGAATCTAAAATATTATACATAAAATTGTGACCCTAGCACTAGAAAATACCTGGCATGCAGTAGGTGCTCAGCTAATGCATGTTGAATTGAATTGAATACTTGTTGAAATGTGGAAATAGAGGGAGATGGAAGAGACAAAAATAGTTGAAGTTCAAGACAGGGTAGCAGGAGGAATAATGATGCCGCAAACAGAAGTAAGCAGTAATTGAGGTTGAAGTGTTTTCATTGTAGTTACGGTTTTTGTGCCATATCTAAAGATTTGTCCCTTTGGAAGCATACATTTGATTGCATTCTAGAATATGCTACAGATATAAAAACAAGCAGGTAAATATTGTAAAATGTTTCCTGACAAGCACAACACTTTGTTAGCTATCTGGCCTGCTTCCCCTTTACCTTCCAACATCTTCTGGGACATCTTTGCTACAGGAAATGCTACTCCAAGTGTTTTAGGATGATCAGTCTCCATGGTTAGTTATTAATCAAAGAAAAATGATAACGACTCATGTTAGCCTTTTATCCTTGGCAAAGCTCTTTCCTAGAAGTAATATACAAACATGATGAGGTGTGGAATCTCAGTTGCCTAAACCTACAAGGTTAATGTTGGTCTCAGTTCCCACACAGGTGCATGGGGTTGGGGGACATAATGGAAAAGGGCTGGAAGTCCCAGACACAGACAGGACCTCAGGGTCAAGGAGGGCTTCCCAAAAATAACAACTGCTGAAGAGCCAAGGCCTCTCTGGGTGCGAGCCAATGGACATCAATAGTACACACAACACTCAAGTGGAAACAGAGGCGAATGATTTGGCAGTTGTTTCCTGGCCACATAAAACTATGAAACAAAGTTCTATTAACACAAAGCAAATAGAGGGATTGTTGCAGCTGTAATGTGACTACATTTCACATATTAATTCATGGAGCCTAAAAATAGTGGATTCTTGGAGGCTTTATTGTGTACGAAACCCCAGAATAAAGCCATAATCAGGTATTTCATGATTTTCCAACACTGGGGACCCTGAAGAGATAAGAGGTATTCCAGAAGTATCCTCTGGGGAAGGTTGAGGTGGGAAGACAATCAATTGCAATGAGTTTTCTCTACCAATACCAACCCGGACAGTGGTTCTCATACTTTGCTGCACATCGCCTGGTGAGGGTATAAAAATTACTACATCTTAGGCTGCTCAAGAGACCAATTCAATTTTCTGGGGCAAAGTACAAGAGAGGAGGAAACTATACAGAGAAATCTGCATAAGGTTTCCCTTGAATTCCATCTGCTTCTGACTATTAAACCATGTATATATAGGGAGAAACTCTACAAGTCTAAGCAAGACCTGCCAAGTGTCCTTATATTGGACAATTTCTAGAGTTCACACATGGCTTGGAGACATACAGTTCTGACCAGCCATGATGGAGGGTCCTTATTGAATACCCAGGGCATTCAACAGAGACTCCAGATGGGCCATGCTTTAGAAATAGTGCTAAACAAGCCCCCGAATCAAGAGATAGTCTACATACACCTTTACAAAGCTTAAAAACAAGCCTCAAACAGATCAAGCTGATCCACAATTAACTGCTTGCACGAACAAAGCCCAGCACTTAAAGGATGGCTACTGGATTCACTACACAACCATGGAAAATACACAGTGCCTGCATCCAATCAAAAATTACTAGACATATGAAAAAGCATAAAAATGTGACATGTAACAAGGAGGAAAAAAAATGCCCCGAAATGGCAGAAATGATTGTATTAGCAGATAAGAACTTTAAGACAGATACTATGAATATGCTCTAAGAGTTAAAGAAAAATAAGATAGGAACACACATACACTGCTGGTGGGACTGCAAACTAGTGCAACCTCTGTGGAAAGTAATATGGAGATACCGCAAAGAGCTACAAGTAGAACTACCATTTGATCCAGCAATGCCATTATTGGGCATCTACCTAAAGGAACAAAAGTCATTCTATAAAAAAATGCTCAACATCTCCAATCATTAGAGAAATTCAGATCAAAACCACAATGAGATATCACCTAACCCCAGTGAGATTGGCCTCTACAAAAAATCCTAAAACATCAAATGCTGGTAAGGATGTGGAGAGACAGGAACACTCTAACACTGCTGGTGGGACTGCAAATTAGTGCAACCTCTGTGGAAAAGAATTTGGAGATACCTCAAAGAGTTGAAAATAGAAATATCATTCGATCCAGCAGTAGCACTATTAGGCATCTACCCAAAAGAGCAAAAAAACGCTCTCTAATAAAGACATCTGCACCCAAATGTTTATGACAGCACAATTCACTATTGCAAGAATGTGGAAACAACCCAAGTGCCTCTCAATTCATGAGTGGATTATTAAAATTTGGTATATGTATACAATGGGATACTACTCAATAATATGAAACGACAGTGATCTAGCATCTCTTATATTTTCCTGGATAGAGCTTGAGCCCATTATCCAAAGTGAGGTATCACAAGATTGGGAGAATAGGCTCCACATGTACTAGCCATCAAATTGGCACTGACTGATCAACACTATGGTGCTCACACGGTAGTAATATTCTCCAGGGATTAGGGGGTTGGGAGGGTGGTAAATTCACAACTAATGGATGTGGTGAGCATTGTAGAGGGGAAGGGCATGCCTCTAATCCTTGCTTGGGTGAGGCAAAGACATAAAATGTAACCAAAATGTTTGTACCCTCATAATATCCTGAAATAAAAATTAAAAAATAGACACCTGCACTCAAATGTTTATAGCAGCACGATTCACAATTGTGAAGATGTGGAAACAACCCAAGTGCCTATCAATACAGGAGTGGATTAATAAAATTTGATATATGTGTACCATGGAGTTCTACTCAGCCACAAAACACAATGATAATCTAGCATTTCTTGTATTATCCTGGATAGAACTGGAGCCCATTCTACTAAGTGAAGTATCTCAAGAATGGAAAAACAACCACCACATGTACTCCCCATCAAATTGGTATTAACTGACTTAGCTGACCAACACTTATGTGCACATATAGTAGTAACATTTATCAGGTGTTGGGAAGATGGGAGGGGAGAGGAGAAGATGGATTTATTCACACCAATGGGTGCAGTGTGCACCGTCTAGGGGATGGACATGCTTGAATCTCTGACGCAGGTGGGGCAAAGGCAACACATGTAACCTAAACATTGGTACCCCCATAATATGCTGAAATAAATAAAAATAAATTAGAAAAAAGAAAAGAATATAGTGAAGAGAGGAATTAAAAATAAAAAGTTTCTTCAGATGACTACAATATGCAGCTAGAATTGAAGAGTTGTTAGATGGTCTGTCCTATGGCAAAGTAGATGGAAACAAATTTTATTTTGGGGGGAGCTTGGGCATGAGTCATTCAAGGGGACAGATAATAGCTACTTCCATGGTTCATGTTATGAGTCCACTTCCTTGAAAGCACTTTATATCTTCCTATATCTGTATCTCCCAGCTTAAGCAAAGTATGCTTGGTGTATGGAGGGATTTGGTAAAGGGATACTGACCCTTTGAGTTGATAACTATGATGCACAAATGCTCTCAGATTTGTGTGTTTGTGTGTGTGTGTGTGTGTGTGTATTGTCAAGTAACAATATGTTTTGTCTAGTGTTGAAGGATTACCTAATTGGTTTCAATCCTTTAAAAAATTGCACATTTTTACATTTTAGAATAGTATTATAATCATGTTTTAAATCCAGTTATAGAAAATGAAACATGAGCAATTGAAGACCCTCCTGCATTGTTACAGACATTTAACACTTGGGTCTCTGACAAGAACATTACAATAAATGTCATATGCTCCCAACAGAAAAATTTAATAATGCCTAAAGAGATAATCTAGGAAAAAAAAAAAAAAGAAAGAGATAATCTAGGAAAGGAGATGTTTTAAGGAGCTGCTGAAAGAGGTATAAAGAGGTGGGAAAGTTGGCTGTTTGAGAATGTATTTCCTGCAGAATGTAGGGATCAAGTCACAAGCTTTAGAAATGAGAATACTATTTGATTGCTTATAAAAATGTAGTGTCTGTGCAGACAGGTGACTAGACATATTATTTCGGAATCAATCAAATCATGACATGTGATTAAGGTACTTCAGATTTGTTTTTGAGATCCCCAAACTTCACACTGAAGCAGTGTGTGGTAACAAGCTTATGTTTAACCCCCAAATTGACCAAATATATGAGTAGCTTGTTCTTCTGAAGGCTATGGCTTTGATCTGGATCAAGAATTCTGCCTGCACAGTTGGTTATAATTATAATCTTATATCACTAGATAAGCAACACGGTTGAGGATATTTTTAATTTGTGGAAAACCAACATTAGCTATGTTGACAACATGAAGCTAAAGGCTTAGTGACTCATGTAAAAACTGTTAATCACAACAGAGTGATTTTTATGTTTTTAAATGGTTACATACAACATGAGATTTGAGTTCATGCAGCAGCTCCCTGCCTGGAACATTGTGAAAGATCGCGTGATATTTCACAGACTCCAGGAGAAAAATGCTGAACTGGAAAACATTCAATGAATGACACTGAGGTTAATCCCAAAAAGGAAAAATCATTCTGTAGAGAATATTTATAACTGAACAATGAGAAGCCAG
The DNA here is from genome assembly GCF_041146395.1 of Eulemur rufifrons. Lineage (NCBI taxonomy): Eukaryota > Metazoa > Chordata > Mammalia > Primates > Lemuridae > Eulemur > Eulemur rufifrons. The sequence goes on along the minus strand of NC_090985.1, from coordinate 63,546,393 downwards.
TTTCTGCCTTAAATAATATCATGCAAGACACCAAAGTCCACTGGAGTCCAAACTCTTTCTGAGTTACTCTGAGCCCACATTTTTTTTGGTGAATAGCATTTTTTTGAATTGGGAGGTGGTGATGGAAAATAATGAGAAAACTGAACTTCAGATGATGAATTCCTTTCATGGGAAAAATGTGAACCCCAGTAATATTTTTATCTGATATAGATAATAAGACAAATAGGTATTCAGAAACAGACTTGAAAATCCAAAGCAGATATCAGGAAATAGTATTAAACCGAGAAATTTTAAGTATGTAAGAAAGATTATTGTGGAAGAGGGCTAAGGAATGGAGTGGGGGTGGGGAGAGAGAGAGGGGAGAGAGGAGAAAGAGTGTAGTGTAGGCATCATGAAAACAATTCAAAGATATCACAGGGAATAAAAACATAGACTAGGTAAGACGCATACAACCTTTTGTAATCAGTTCTTTTTTTTTCCAACCTTTTGTAATCAGTTCTTTTTTTTTTAGACAGAGTCTCACTCTGTTGCCCAGGCTAGAGTGCCGTGTCATCAGCTTAGCTCACAGCAACCTCAAACTCCTGGGCTCAAGCAATCCTTCTGCCTCAGCCTCCCGAGTAGAGTAGCTGGGACTACAGGCATGCACCACCATGCCCGGCTAATTTTTTCTATATATATTTTTAGCTGTCCAGCTAATTTCTTTCTATTTTTAGTAGAGACAGGGTCTTGCTCTTGCTCAGGCGAGTCTCAAACTCCTGAGCTCAATTTACCCGCCTTGGCCTCCCAGAGTGCTAGGATTACAGGTGTGAGCTACCGTGCCCCGCCTGTAATCAGTTCTGATTGCCAAATCTTCCAGGTCTCCAGCTCTTACTGTCACCAGGCTTCTGATGGATGCAGGTATGTCCTCCTCCTCATCACTGTGTTGAAGTGTTACTTCGTGCCTGCCAGGTTTGAACCTACCAAAATTGACACACATTTTGCTGCTAGAGAAGTTATCTGTGACTGAACAAAGATTATGTGCATCCCCTAATTATAAAGGCTCAAAAGAACGGTTTTATCAAAACTTTACTACTAGGCAGATCCCATGTTTTCTCCTTTAAGCCTGATATCTGATGGGCTGAAATCAATTCTTGAACACAGTAGAGATGCTTGAGTACCATTGGTCTAATTTTTATTAGGCCTGCCTACTAATCATATTTCATGGAAGTGTTTCTCTCACCCGTGATAGTGTATGAAAATTCTGGTTTCAGACATGCATATGGAAATGCTGTGTGTGAATGTTCACATCTCTGGCTCTTGGCTATTTCCCAGCTTTGCTCTCTGCCTCTGTGCCTTTGCGAGCTAGCTGAGTTCATAGCTTTTTATGTGATTCGATAGCCACAGAAAATGTACTAGCTGCTTCGTTCTTCTGTGCCTTGATTCAGGCCTTGGTAAAGGAAGTGTCCTCTAAACTTCCCCAAAGAAATAGTGAAGGTGGGTGAGCAGATCTTACATGAAAAACCCACTGTGACATTCCAGTCTCTCAAGCCTTTGGACACTTCCTCTACACTATACCACGGACATTTATTTTAACTTCACAATCCCCCTCAATCAATCCTTATATTTCAGCCAGTTTGTAGACCAAGAACCCCCTGAATAAAGGGGAAACTGAGTCCCTTTGAGGAAGGATCTGGCTTCAGAGTAGGGGTTTATGGAGATCAGGTGATCAGTGGGATTTTGGTCAGGCACATCTCACAGTAGGCTCACTGGATCCCTGAATCCACCTTGTGATTGTTTTCTTAGTTCTTGAATAATTGGAGTAGACACACTCAGCAACTGGCAGATCCCCACAACTGACCTGTGGAGTGAGGGATAGGATAGGAAAGGCCAAGTGGAAGCTACTGTAATGGCTTCTATCTGCCAAAATAGTAAATCAAAATTGGTAGTAAAGTCCTTGGATAATTTCAGAAATTAGTGCCACCATTAAGGACTTGAAAGATTCAGGGGTGGTGATTCCTACCTTATCTCTGTGCAATTCATATGTTTGGCCTGTGAAGAAGACAGATGGATCTTGGAGAATGACAGTGGCCATTATGGACTGAAAGTTTTTATCCACCCAAATTCATATGTTGAAATCCTAACCCCCAAGTTGATCATATTAGGAGATGGGGACTTTGGGAGATAATTAGGTCATGAGAATGGAGCCATTATGAATGGGATTAGTGCGCTTATGAAAGGGACCTGGAGAGCTCTCCAGCTTTCTTTCCACCCTGCAAGCGTACAGCAAGATGTTGGCCAACTGCATCCCGGAAGAGGACCTTCATCAGAACCTGACCATGGTGGCACCCTGCCCTCAGACATATGTCCTCCAGAACTATGAGAAATGAATTTCTGTTGTACTATGGTACTTTGTTATAGCGGCCCAAACTAAGACAAGTGCACTGCTATAAACATACTCAGGTAGTGACTGCAATTGCAGCTGGTGTTCCAGATGTGGTTTTATTTCTAAGCAAATCAACACATCCCCTGGCAATTCATGTGCAGCTATTAATATGGCTAATGCTTTTTTTTCTGTACCTGTTAGTAAAGACCATTGGAAGCAGTTTTTTTTTTTTCAGCTAGCAGAGCCATCTGAAAGGCCTTCGCTATCCTACTTCAAGGCTATATTGACTCTCCAGCCCTATGTCATAATACTGTCTGCAGGGACCTTGACTGCATTTCCGTTTCACAGGATATGAAGCAGGCCCATTACACTGATGGTATTGTACTGCTTGGATCTGGTGAGCAGGAAGTAAAAACTACTCTAGACCCATTGTTAAGGTATGTGTATGTCACAGAATGGGAAATAAATATCACAAAAATTCAAGGGTCTGCCATGTTGGTGAAATTTCTAGGACTTTAGTGGTCTGGAGCATGTGGAGTTATTCCTTCTGTGGTGAAAGACAAGTTGCTGCATCTGGCCCCTCCTACCACTAAGAAAGAGGCACAATGTTTAGTGGATATTTTTAGATTTTAGATGCAACATATAATCTATTTGGGCACGCTACTTTAACCCATTACCCACATTACCTGCAAAGCAGCCTGTTTTGAGTACAGACAAGAATAGAAAAGGCATTGGAACAGCTCCAGGCTGTTTTGCAAGCTGCTCTGCCACATGGGCTATATGACTCAACAAATCTGATGGTGCTTTAAGTGTCAGTGGCAGATAGGGATCCTGTCTAGGGCCTCTTGTGGTTCTCTATAGTTGAATCATACCCTTTGGATTTTATAGCAAAAGCATGCCATTCTTTGCAGATAACCACTCTTATTTTGAGAAAAGTGTTTGGCTTATTATTCTTGGGTTTTAGCAGAAACTAAAACTGACCTTGGGCCACCATGTTGCCATGTGACCTGAGGCGCCCATCATGAGCTGGTGCCTGGCACTGCCCCAGCATTAGTTAGATATGAAGAAAATTGTGCGCGCTCTCTCTCTCTCTATATATACATATATATGCATATATATATGTAAACCCCTCTAGTAGTCTGCTTCTTCTTTGATTGAGTCCTGACTGGTACATAACTATACCTGTATGCATAAGCCACATGAACTTGGAAACTGGGTGGCTCAGTTGGGTCAGAGGTAGGATACCTTTGTTTAGATTCTACTGTAAACTGGCAAGGAAATCACTTACATGGCATAGTTTTAGGATATCTGAAAGTTCTACTTCTTTCCTAAATCCTGCCCCATTGTGCTTAGAAGGATTTTCCTAAAGAACTGCGTACATCCTCATTGACTTAAATGCTTAAGTACCTGGAAGGGTTAACCCTGTTTGTAAGCTGATTATAAGTGCAGATTAGTTTTCTATATTAGTTAGGATGACAGCCGCTGCTCTAACCTATCTCAAAATGCTCAATGGCTCAAAGTCACATCCCCTGGCCATTCATACACAGCTATCAAATTGGTTAATGCTTTTTAACCATTGCTATGTGTAGACTGCAAATAAATAAATAAATATATATATATGAATAATATCTGGGTTATGGACCTATGCAAACTTTTTCCTTTTTTTAATTTTTCATGAAGAAACACTATTTTGTAATTAAAGAAGTCTTATGTAAAAAAGGAAAATTGGTACCACCGAAACAGAAAGTGAGCCCCAGGTCATGGTCGATGTAGACCATCTGGATTGGCAGTGCAGGGATGTTAGGTAGGATGTGGAGACTTCTCTGTACTTGGTCAGGTTGCCACTGGCAGTGGGCTGAGAGCAGTTACTTCACTGGAAAGGCAACAGTTAGTAGGGAGGGAGGAAAGAGAGGCCACGAGTGGTTAATCGCACACGTTCTCTGCCCAGCCGATTTGTATACGTGCCAGCTCCACCCCTTGTTTGTTTGTGGCCTGTGACATGGAGAGAATAACAGTAGCTACCTCCTGGGGTTGTTGTAAGGATTCACTGAGTTAACATATGTACTTGCTCAATAATGAGAGCTATTATCATTATTGCTCCCAAGTTTGGCCTTGAGCTTGTTCTGAGCTAGCAGTGGCAGGTCTGTGCCACACTGGGGAAGATGCCAAAGGCACATTCCCTCTTCAGTTCCCACTTAACCTGTCCTGGCTGTTGCACATGGGGACCATCCAGGCTCTTGGAGCTTGAACTCTGTGGGTAATTTGTATATTTTTCCTCTGGAAGTCAGCATTGACCTTCCCACTGCTTTCGTGGAACAAAACAGTGTCTCTCCATTGCTGATTTTTATCACTGTTGATACTATTAATAACTTTTATTAAGCACAGAGTTATAGGTGGTGTAAAAAACAAAGGAATCACCAACCAAGGGACCTAACTAACCCCTCTACACCCAAATGACACCACCAAAAAAAAGATCACAATGTGATTTTTCTTTCTGCTCTTTTATTTTCTACATTGTAAAGTGTTAATTAAAAATGTCATTTTTAATTACATTTTTATTTTGGGGAATGTTAAATAAGACCAGTCTCTGCTATTTTCAGCAATGATATTTCCTCCAGTTCAATGTGAGAATGAATTTGCTGTGTGTAGACTGTAAATTCCATGAGGGCAGTGACCTTAGCTGTTTTCTACTTCACTGTGTCCCTAGTTCTTCAAGTGCAGTACATGTTCAATAGGTGATTGGTTAATACGTTTTAAAATGGAAAAGTGTAGCAAGTTCTACTTTTTATCTGTGCAATTCTAAAAGACATTGCAAAATGGAATTGTTATTTTGATTAGGGTTATTAGGATTATGTATGACAAAAATTTAAGTGGGAAATTTTGTTATTGGGAGAACTCAAGTGTATGTATACACACACAGACACATATATATTACACTCAAGTGTATGTATACACACACAGACACATATATATGTACGTACCCAAAATTCTACATATACACAAATATGCATATTTATCATATCTACTACAATCATATATGTGATCATAGTTAATATTTATTGAATATTTACTAATTTCTAGAAATTGAGCTATCCCCTTTATATGGTGCTTTTTGTTGGAGCCTCACAAAACACTTTGAAGGTAGATAGTAGGATTGTCCTTTGGAGAGTTGTAGGCATAGGCATGGAGAGATGAGGAAGCTTGTCTGAAATCACAGAGCGAGTAAAGACACTTGGTGGGGTCTTGAACCCAGATAGGTTCATTCCAGGTAAGGCTATGAGTCTTCTCTATCAGTACTTCTGCTTGCTCGTGTGACAAAAATGAGTAAGATAAATATGAGGAAAAAACAAGTGTGGAGGTTTCTCATTTATAAGATTGGCAAGAACCAGTGACAGCCTTTGAGACCTTGAAAAGGTAATCTCTAGGAATCAAGCTGGCTCTTCCTCTGAACCATTGGTGAGCAGAAATAAGACTTGGGAGCCAGAGTACATTCCCAGGGAAATAATTTTCCCAGAAAGTAAGAAGAAGTCGGGAATATTGCTATTGATTAACCATCCTTTCTTCCATTCTTCCTTCTTTTAACATTTATTGAGCAACTACTTTGTGCTAGGTCCTGAAAATACACAGATGAAAAGTGCACAGGAATTAGCCTGGAGAAGCTCATAGTCCAGGGAATAAACAGACACATAAACATGACCATGATACTATACAATGAAATGGAGGCATGAACAGCCTTTCCTGGACCACAGGGGAGGACGTGACTCATTCAGCCTGGGGGTGTCAGGGAACACTTGGAATCAAGGGCATGTTATTTGAACCAAGTTTTGAAGAATGAGCACGAGTTAGTCAGGGGGATAAACAAAAGAGTAGAGAAAATAGCATTTTCTGTGTTCAGTCAGTCATTCTCATACTTTCATTGAATGTCTACTATATTCCAGCCCTGTGCACATAGCATTCTGAGGATATTAAGATAATTAACTTCTTTAGCATCTCCAGTCTTAAGGAATCACACTATCTTTTATTGTCCAATTAGTAGTGTAATTTCTCATCTGTTTTAGGACAGGAAGCCCAGTTTTTTCCAGTTCTCTAAGGTCCATAACCCATCTTGGTTGCCTTTGATCCTCTCACCCTTGACCATTGATCACAACTCCACTTGACTGGATGTTTTCTTTCTTACCCAGAAACCAGCCTTCCTCATGTGCTGCTGTTCCCTTCTCTCATTCTTTGCCCCAAGTTTGCAAGCAGACCTAACCTTTCATTCTCCAGAGCAAAACAGCTGTGAGCAAGCTGTATTGTTGAAGAAAACTTTATTAAAAGCTTGCAGATAACAGATGGAGTTATATTGCAGGAAACAACATCAATGACTACAACATGATATAACATGGATACCAGATACCAGATACTATTGCTCCCCCAAAGCACTGGGCAAATTCTTCCCTAAAAGTCTTTCTTTTGGTTCACTAGCTCTAGCCAACTGCTGCGTTGCAGGGGCCAACCCACCTTCCTTTTCTCCAAGAGTTCCCTCAGCAGGTTTCCCCTCTCCAGAATCTAAATTATCACAACTCTGAGATTCGCAAAGAGAGCAAACCCCCAATTTTCTTGTAAAAAGACAGTAAGTTTCAAAGATGCAGCTCTGTCTATAACAATGACAATACTTAAACTTATTATGCAAATGCCTTAGCTACTTAGTCTCTCCAATCTTTCCATCTCAGCATAAGAATCTTGCTTTATCTTTGTATAAAGATAATAGGCTCAGCCAAGGGGCCATCCCCAGACCTAAGAGACAGGTGACCCTAGGGAGAAATTCTAGTTTCTTGTTTAGAAAAAACAAAAACAAACAAACAAAAAAACTGCTCATAGTTTTAGAAATTGTAGCCTCTTACAGATAGATTTTGACCATCCCAACTATCCTTCTTAAACATTTTTGTAGACCACTGAGAATTAACGTAACTGTAGAATGTTGATGGTGAAGGTTGGTTTAGAGTCAGGTTGCACCTCACCCTGTGTGCAGCAGTACAGCCATGTTACTTTCCGTCATGCCATTTTTCAAATGGTTGATGTTCATCCTGATTGGTGACCTGTTCTGATTAGCCAGTCCTGTGCCATACCAGTTGTTATAGACTTTGAATATCACCTATCCTTAGAGATTATCTGATTCAGGGTCTGGAAATACATGTTATATTAATATTTGCTGTTACCCCGGGGCCTTGACTGACATTACTTATCTACTTATTTATCTTCCTTGGGTCTGAACATGGCTTCACATCCTATTCATTGCAGCTTTCCAGGCAGCCCCTATGAATCCATCAGCCTTGGCATGCAAGAGAATGTCTACTTGCCCTCCCAGATCTAGCCAAAATCTGTCATCTTTCAGATGAAGCTTTGCCCACCAGAGGGGAAGAAAATGCCCTCCTGACATATAGCTGGTGACAGAGTTGAAAAAGTGAGAAAATATAAACATAATGTCTGCAACATAGTAGGAACATTAAATGTCAGTTTTATGGTCTTTCAGTTATGTTATCCTGCATTTTGTAGAATCAAGTTTATTAACTTCTTTCTTTGGAAAAGGAGAGTGCTTACTTATACAAAGGTAAAAGTCTGTGTTATATATATATATATATATATATATATATATATATATATTTTAATTTCAGCTTATTATAGGGGTACAAAAGTTCAGGTTATATATATTGCCCATGTACCGCCCATCCCCCCGAGTCAAAGCTTCAAGTGTGTCCGTTCCCCAGACAATGCGCAATGCACTCATCATGTAGGTATACACCCATCCCCTCCCCGCACTCCCATCCCCCCGAGTCAGAACATTCAAGCGTGACCATTCCCCAGACGGTGCGCAACACACTCATCATGTATACGCCCATCCCCTCCCCCCACCCGCCACCTCAGTCCAATACCCAATTGGTGTCATTCCCAAATGTGCACTTAGGTGATGATCAGGGAAACCAATTTGCTGGTGAGTACATGTGGTGCTTGTTTTTCCATTCTTGGGATATTTCACTTAACAGAATGGGTTCCAACTCTCTCCAGGAGAACAAAAGGGATTCTATATCACCGTTATTTCTTATAGCTGAGTAGTACTCCATGGTATACATATACCACAATTTACTAATCCATTCATGAATTGATGGGCATTTGGGTTGTTTCCACATCTTGCAATTGTGAATTGTGCTGCTATAAACATTCGGGTACAGGTGTCTTTGTCATATATTGACTTTTGTTCCTTTGGGTAGATGCCCAATAATGGGATTGCTGGATCGAATGGTAGGTCTACTTAAATCTGTTTAAGGTATCTCCATAATGCCTTCCACAGGGATTGCACTAGTTTGCAGTCCCACCAGCAGTGTATGAGTGTTCTTGTCTCTCCACATCCACGCCAACATGTGTTGTTTTGGGACATTTTTTTTTATTTCATCTTATTATGGGGGATACAGAATTTCAGGTTACATATGTTGCCCATGTACCGCCTTTCCCCCCAAGTCAAAGCTCCAGGCGTGTCCGTTCCCCAGACAGTGGGCGTTGCACTCATCATGTAGGTATATACCCATCCCCTCCTCACTGCCCCCCCTCCCCGAGTCAGCACCTTCAAGTGTCACCATTCCCCAAACAGTGCACGATGCACTCATCATGTAGGCATACACCCATCCCCTCCCCCCACCCCCCACCTCAGTCTGATATCCGATTGGTATTGTTCCCAGATGTGAATTTAGGTGATGATCAGGGAAATCAATTTTCTGGTGAGTACATATGATGCTTGTTTTTCCATTCTTGGGATACTTCACTTAATATAATGGGTTCCAACTCTCTCCAGGAGAACCATAGAGATGTCGTATCTTCGTTATTTCTTATAGCTGAGTAATATTCCATGGTATACACATACCACAGTTTACTAATCCATTCATGTATTGATGGGCATTTGGGTTGTTTCCACATCTTTGCAATTGTGAATTGTGCTGCTATAAACATTCGGGTACATGTGTCTTTGTTATAGAATGACTTTTTTTCCTTTGGGTATATGCCCAATAATGGGATTGCTGGATCAAATGGTAGGTCTACTTGAATCTGTTTAAGATATCTCCATAATGCTTTTCACAGGGGTTGCACTAGTTTGCAGTCCCACCAGCAGTGTATAAGTGTTCCTGTCTCTCCACATCCACGCCAACATGTGTTGTTTTGGGATTTTTTGATAAAGGCCATTCTCACTGGAGTTAAGTGATATCTCATTGTGGTTTTGATTTGCATTTCCCTAATGATTAGGGATGTTGAGCATTTTTTCATATGTTTGTTAGCCATTCTTATATCTTCTTTTGAGAAATTTCTATTCATGTCATTTGCCCACTTTTTGATAGGGTTGTTTGATTTTTTCTTGCTGATTTTCCTGAGTTCTAAATAGATTTTTGTTATCAGTCCTTTATCTGATGTATAGTATGCAAAAAATTTTTCCCATTCTGTAGGTGGTCTGTTTGTTCTCGTGACTGTTTCTTTGTGCAGAAGCTTTTTAATTTAATCAGGTCCCATTCATTTATTTTTGTTGTTGCTGTGATTGCCTTAGGGGTCTTCTTCATAAATTCTTTGCCTAGGCCAATGTCTATAAGAGTCTTTCCTACATTTTCTTCTAGAATTCTAATCGTTTCACACCTAAGGTTTAAGTCTGTTATCCACCGTGATTTGATTTTTGTGAGAGGTGAAAGCTGTGGGTCCCGTTTCAGTCTTCTACATGTGGCTATCCAGTTTTCCCAGCACCATTTATTGAATAAGGATTCTTGTCCCCAGAGTATGTTTTTGTCTGCTTTGTCAAAGATTAGATGGCTACATGAGGATGGTTTTATATTTGGATTTTCTGTTCTGTTCCACTGGTCTGTGTCCCTGCACTTGTGCCAATACCAAGCAGTTTTAAGAACCACAGCCTTGTAGTATAGTTTGAAGTCTGGCAAATTAATACCTCCCATTTTGTTTTTATTGCTTAAAATTACTTTTGCTATACGGGGTCTTCTCTGATTCCATACAAAGTGTATAATTATTTTTTCTATATCTGTGAAAAATGATGTTGGTAATTTAATGGGGATTGCATTGAATCTGTAGATCACTTTGGGTAGTATAGACATTTTAACAATGTTGATTCTTCTGATCCACGAGCATGGTATGGTTTTCCATCTATTTACATGCTCTGCAATTTCCTTCCTCAGTGTTTCATAGTTCTCCCTGTATAGGTCCTTTACCTCTTTAGTTAAATATATTCCTAGGTATTTTATTTTCTTTGTTGCTATTTTGAAGGGTATTGAGTCCTTAATTTGGTTCTCTGATTGACTGTTATTGGCATATATGAATGCCTCTGATTTGTGTGTATTGATTTTGTAACCTGAGACTTTACTGAATTCATTGATCAATTCCAGGAGTCTCTTGGTTATGCTGTTGCATTGAGATTTCTCTCTTTATTTTGTCCCAAGTCTCTCTGGAGCCTGTCAGGTGAGCTAACTTGTATAAACTAGAGTGGTGAATGTCCTCTGTGAATAAATTCAGTCTGGGACAGAGCACAGCATTCATTTCTATGATGAAAATCAATCTGCCAGAAGAATTTCTTTACTGCTTAATCTGTTTTTTGTGTCCAAATATGTGAACTCTTACTAGTACATAAATCATTGTTCAGAAATTGCTTTTTCCATTATTTTTTCCAAGAAGTTATTTTTCAAGTTTTGAAATTAATGAAGGAGACTTTTCAAGTATAAGATCTGAAGACTTGACTTTCATTTTGCTCACTAGCATCTTAAATGACAGGTGATGAGTTCATGGATGGCACCTTTTCCTTGGGACAGGTATTGCTTAAGTACAAGCCTTGTTGCTCTCACTTATTCTGTAGATAACTTATGGAAACACTCTCAAAAAGGGAAGATCTTCAGATCACAGAGTGGAGATACAATAGCTGTGTGCAAGGTCTGAGGTCAAAAAGACCCAGAAATACGCTTATGTAAACTAGTCCTAAGCTGCTACCATATTATTAGCTAACTGGTTTATGTGGAATAGATAGTTACAAAGCAATCAAAACTGGGCTCTATCCTACTTGCTGATAAACACATTCCACCACAACTCTATTCTTTCTAAGAGGGGAGGGTGTAGTCTGTCATTAGTGAATTTCTGAAGACCTCCTAAAGTCATGGAATAGGTAAAAAAGAACTCTGTACTATCATACAATGTGAGTTCCTTTTAGACCTTCACTTAGGAAGTATGTGACAACTCCCATGACTCAAGAACAATATTGCAGTTGAAAAATAAAGCAAATAGATAATGCCATAACAGATGAGGATCAGCTAAAATGCTAAAATGTAAATGAACATTTTGACCTTGCAGAAGAATGGATTCAGCAGCCTGTACTTGCAGTCCAGTGCCTGAGACCTGCTGCCCAATTAAATATATCAACCATGTTTCAGATCAATAGCCACTATGAGGTGTTGCCTACTCTTGGTTTAAGAGTGCCAAAGTTATCATTGTTTGTCATCTCAAATATTTGAGAACAAACCACCCATCCTCTTTCACCTTAGATCACACCTTTGTTTTTGTAATTATTAACCTTGTTCCTCTGTGGGTAAGAAATTCTCCCCACACTCCAGTTTCCCTCAAGATTTTCTCTTTGTCTTTGGATTCTGCAGTTTGAATATGACATGACTCGTGTGTGTGTGTGTGTGTGTGTGTGTGTGTGTGTTTGGCATTTATTCTGCTTGGTGTACTCTGCGTTTTTTGATCCATTGTTTGTTTGTTAGCTGTCACTGGTTTTGGAAAATTTTCTACCATTATTTCTTCAAATAGTTTTTCTGTTCTGTTTTCTTTCTTTTCCTCTGGTATTTCAGTTATACATATGTTATACCGTTTGATATTGCCTCATAATTTTCAGATGTTCTATTCTCTGTTTCTTTGTTTTAATTTTTTTTTTCTCCTTGTATTTCAGTTTGGGTGATCTCTATTGATCTATCTTCAAGGTCACTGATTCTTCCCTTAGCTGTGTTTAATATACTGACGAGCTTGTCAAAGGGATTCTTAATTTTTGTTATTCACTTTTAGATTTTTAGCATTTCCTTTGATTCTTTCTTATAGTTCCCCCATCTCTGCTGACAGTAGCCATCTAGTCTTGCTTGTTGTCTACCCTGTACATTGGAGCCTTTAACTTTTTAATCTGTAGTTATTTTTAATTCCTGGTCTGATAGTCCCAACATCAGTGTCATATCTGAGTCTGGTTTTGATGATTGCTTTGTCTCTTCAGAGACATGTCTTGTTCATAGCTGGACATATTATATAAGGCTCATAATGGGGTAAATAGACCTTTAGTGTGAGGATTTATGTCAATCTGACCTTGATTTGGGTTATGTTTGATGTTTGTTGTAGCTGTGGATATCACAGGGTTCAGATTCCTCTAGTGGCCTTATTTTGTCTTCCGACTTGGCTTTAGGGCTTCCCTTTGTGCTGTCTGAGACAGCTCCCTCAGCTATAATCTACTGCTATTGTTACTGAGGCTTATTAGTGTGGTAGTAGGGTGTGCATATATAGGCAGGAACACCATCTCCAATCTTTTCATGAAGTCTTAATCTTTGGAGTGCACAATGGGCCTGTGTCTCAGGGTTGTGACATTTACAAGTGTTTCTGTCCTTCTTTTAGGAATAGAGCTTTCTTTCTTCTGCCTCTAATCCCTTTCCAGGATGCAGTGGGTGTTCTCTAGTCTCCCCAGTCTACATCTGTGAAAATTTCTCCCCTTTAGATTGTGCTTCTGTTTTCTCAGGTGGACTATGATGGAGTGGGACAGAGTTACCTAACCCCAGCTGGAATGGAATTTCACTGTTTCTGTCTAATGGTGTCCTCCCTGGAGATTACACCTGAGGGAGAAGCAATTTAGTGGATTTCACCATGGCTACTCTTCACCTCCACCTGCCAGAGCCCCAAGGGAAACTTTTTGTGGGCTCTTTCCATGATCTGCTCTATGAGAGCCTGGGGAGGTTCCTGGAAGAAAAGGCTGCTTTTGTATGGAGGCCCTCAGGAACTTCTCACTCTGATGCTATCTTACACTTGGCCTCCAGCAATTCATCAAAATTTCTAGTTTAATGTTCCAGAGGCATCTGCTTCAGGTAAGCAAATGCTCAGTCTCCCTGGAGGTATCTCTCTCTAGATTTGGGGAGGTAATTTGCCTGTGACCTCAGCTCCTTTGAAGAGTCTAAGAAAAGTCATCTTTGCTTTTCCAGAATTTTTCTTGTTGTTAGAATGAGAATGACAACTTCCAAGCTATTTTTATGTGTGAACTGAAACTCAAAGTCCCTATACACTTTAATTTTTATTTCTCTTTCTAATCTAATGTCAGTGATTCCATAAGGTTTATGTCCAGCTGCAGGTGACACAAAACCCGAAATAACAGCAGCTTGAAGAAGATAGAAGTTTATTTCTGTCTCAATAAAAGGTTGTGCATGGCAGGTCTGGTGTCCATGGTGTCAGGGACCCAGACTCCTTGTATAATACCTTGTTTACTCTTAGCAAGCAGAATCCACATAATGGTCCCAAACAGTGGTAACTTCCAGCCATTACACATGCAATCAAATCAGCAGAAAACAAGAAGAGGTAAAAGCAGGTGCTCGTTTTAAGAACACTTTTTGGAAACATGTGACATGACTGCTTACATCCCATGAGCTAGAACTTAATCAAATGGCCATACTTAGCTACAGAGGAGATTGGAAATGTAATCTTTATTCCTCATGGCTCCTATACTCAACTAAAAACTAGGAGTTTTCTCACTAAGTGAGAAAGAGAGAATGGATATTAAAAGACAATTAGCAGCCTGGGTGAATTTTTGTGTATATTCGTGTGTGTGTGTGTGTGTGTGTATTGTGTGTATGTTAACTTTGGAACAAACTTTGATCTCGGGCGTATTTCCAATTTTTTCTTTAAAAATATGCTTTTCTTACCTTCACTATTTGACCAAGTCTACCTATGAATTTCTGCTTTTTTGGAATATCTGTGTTTTTTAATCTTAGATACAATGTTTCTGATAAATGCTGGGTAACAGTTAATTAAACCTAAAAAAAGAGTATGATAATAAATGCAGATAAGTAATGGAACTGTCTTAGTCCATTTGTGCTGCTGTAACAAAATATCTTAGACTGGGTAATTTATAAAGAGCAGAAATGTATTTCTTACAGTTCTGGAGGCTGGGAAGTCCAAGATCAAGGTGCTGGCAAGTTGCATGTCTGATGAAGGCCTATTTCTCATGGGTGGTGCCATCTAGGTGTCCTCATGTGGTAGAAGGGCTGGAAAGGGTGAAAGAGGATGAACACTGTGTCCTCACATGGCCGAAGTATGGAAGAGCAAAAAGGGTCTTAACTAGTTCCCTCAGCCCTTTCATAAGCCACTAATCCATGGGACACTCTCCTCATGCCTTATCACTTCCCAAAAGGCCCCACAAAGGCTCCACTTAATATCACCACAATGAGGAGTATGTTTCAACACATGAGTTTGTGAGACATTCAGATCATAGGAGGGGCAAAACAAGTGGCTTATAGATTAGGAAGTATAAAGCTATAAACCAGGTTAGCACTTCCTGGGGAAGTCACCCTATTGGTTGCTTCTACATCAACCTTTCTTAAACTCAATTGAATCAATGATCAATGAGAAGTTATTGAGAATTTACTGTGTTCTCAGTTAAAAGCTAGATATAAATAAGAAATAAAAGACTTGGTCCCTTTCCTTGAGGAGCAAAGACTAACAGATGAAACAATTTGCTGCAGTAAATAGTACTTTTGTGTGTGTACAGGTGGTAAGTCTCACGGTAGTTGTGAGAACGGGGCACTCAGTGGGTAGCTGGATGGCTGAGGATGTGGGACTTGCCCCACGCCTGGGCTAGCACTGATCTGTGAAGTCAGCATAAAGATATGCTCACTATCTACCAATAGGATAAAATCAACATCATACAAGGCATAGAATGATTTTATAGACTGCAAAATATAACAAATATGAAGGAATTATTGTTACAGTCTATAAGCCACAAAGGCCATCGCTTGTTTCACATTCGTCCTAAATTCCTGAACCAAGAAGGAGTTAAAGTGTTCCCAACCCCCCCTTACATGGCAATCAATGGTTTGTCTAAAAATAGTCACTAATTATAATAGGCTTTTATTCAGAAAAGGAAAATATCAAGACAATCACTCACAGAAGGAAAATTATTATCTTAGTTTCCACTAAGTAAACCCCCCTCCCAACCAAAATACTTGCAGTTGGGTTATGGGCTTCCTGCCTTGGTAGGCTCCACTTCTTTGAGTAACTTTGCTGTTTCTAACATCTCTAACTAATCATAGTCACAGAAATGACAGGTCCAAACTGGACAGCTGTTTCTTGAAAATAAAATGTCTAACGGCAAAAACTATTGCCCTTGCCAATGAAAAAGCAAAGGCATCTGTACTTCTCAACTAAAAGGGACTGTTTCTTGGTTTTTCGGTTCCTTTGTAGTTTCAGGCCACATTTAGATGAATCTGTTTTGCTAAAATACTGAATTTTCCAGTGAAATCGGTTAGGTATTAGCCTTTTGTCAGGCATAACGGAATCACGACATACTTAAAGCTACAGCATGCTTAGCGTAACAGTAATGCAGTTTTATTCATTTTCCTTAAATTCTGAGAGAAACAAGATGCCATAGTCTGGTTGTTTGGAGCCACTTTGGTGCTGAGCAACCAAGGACCACATATGTAAACAGCAATGTGATTTCAGGGTTTTATTTCTTTTTAAGAGAAAACTTGGAGTATTCTACATTTAAAATTAAGATTAGGAAACATACAAGTCTATCAAAAGTACTATCAATAATCATATGAGGCCGGGCGCGGTGGCTCACGCCTGTAATCCTAGCACTCTGGGAGGCCGAGGTGGGCGGATCGTTAGAGCTCAGGAGTTCGAGACCAGCCTGAGCAAGAGCGAGACCCCATCTCTACTAAAAATAGAAAGAAATTATATGGACAGCTAAAAATATATATAGAAAAAATTAGCCGGGCATGGTGGCGCATGCCTGTAGTTCCAGCTACTCGGGAGGCTGAGACAGGAGGATCGCTTGAGCTCAGGAGTTTGAGGTTGCTGTGAGCTAGGCTGACGCCACGGCACTCACTCTAGCCGGGGCAACAGAGTGAGACTCTGTCTCAAAAAAAAAAAAAAAAAAAAAAAAAAAAAAAAAAAAATAATCATATGAATAATAATAATTTCCTAGTTTCCATTGGAGGGTAAAAGAAAGGTTACAGGAGGAGAGAGAGAGAGAGAAAACAAGGAAGAAAGTTATGACTTCTATTTCTATTCCCCTGCCTCTACAGACATAATAAAGTTATGGCATACAGATACTCCTGTAGAAGTTTCCTCTGCATTCCACATTCTACTCAAAAGGTACCTTGAATAACTAAGCCAGGTGCCTAATTGATGACATAATTATACTTGCTTTTCTTAAAACCTCTCCATTAAAGATACAATGACATTTGCAAACAGAATGGCTCTCTTTGAATGGCTAGTAATAATTGGAATTTCTTTTCATTCCTTCTCATGCCAAAATAAAAGAGTAAAATTATTATTTTTACTTAAAGCCTTTCAAATTCTAAAGAATTGAATGAGAAAAATGGATATGTTATTGGAATGAAATTACTGATTTCTTTTTTCCCTCATCTCTGGAACCTGTAACAATAACTTGCATCTGGGCTGCCACCAGAACAAATGAGGAGTGACTGTCAAATAGCAGAAGACTCATGGATCAACCTCAGCCTCATGCATATGCTGTAGCCAAATACTTTTTTACCAAATTGCAAAAGCTTTCTCATTGGAACACTCAGACCACATAATCAAAAGTGTCATTTTTCAATGAGTCCACTTCCAGTTAGTTAAGAAATCTATTTGATACTAAACAGTTGTAGGGCACTTAACAAAATATTTCTAGCATGATATGACTCAGTTTCCTCATCAGTAAGATAAATATGATCTGACTTTTCCTCTCTTGGATGTTAATGACAAATTCACAGCCCTGAACATCTTTGTCCATATTAAAGTAACAGGCAATCTCATATTATAACAAATTGAGGTATGAGCCACTTTTTAATACATTAAATCTAATTCCATTAAGGCTATATAAATTTCATGATGAAGCTGCCCCTGATTTGAGTCACATGCTTTCACTTTTGTACAATAAATATGATATTAGAAGCTAAATTTGTAAATTTCCCTGTATATAATCCTATGTTCCCAAAGTCCCAAATAGTGGGGGATAAAATATTGTAAATGGTGTTAATGGTTTACAAGAATTTACAAAAAACAGTCCCCCACTTTAAATCTGTTAAATTAAGTTATCTACTGAGAATACATTAGATTATCCATAAATCTTTGAAAATCATAGGATCAAGTAAAATACCGTGTGAAATCACTTTAAGTTAGCATTAAACACTGGGAAATGCATTTTGAAGAATGATGTGCAATATAACTGGCAGGACATTGAGCACCACAGTCAGAAAACACTTGTTCTCTATTTTTATTGCTTTTTTAAAATTCTTTTCAAAAACAGAAGTTAGAATTTACCCATGGAAAGGGAAATTGCATTTTCAATTTGCAGAACTATCAGGCATGGAAAATGAAAGCTTTAATTCCTAATTGTGAGCAACCCAAAAAGTTTAACAGTGATCATTTCTGTCTAGCTCACAACTATAGGTTTCCAAGAATTGCTAATGAAGTGACATATCTATTGCATATTTTAGACCTTTGGACCTTTGCATTGTTTATATAAATTTGTATTAGCAATTATTCTAAAGGACCAAAAAAATTAGATTCAGCAATTATAAGGTTAACTCAATCAATTTAGGCCAACTGGATAATTAATTCTAGTTCCCAAAGTAATTATCTGGTTTGATTGTCTAGATCTATTGACACACATTAGCTAAAACTATAGGTTTTTTTCCTTGGAATACATGATGTCAATAATCCACTTAGGTGAGAATGTGGGACTTATTAAAATAGCTTCAAATATTTTATTTTTGGCATTCTTTATGGGATTAGACATAGATACCCTGTGAAAATTTTATTTATTTATATTATAAGGATTTAAATATTTGGTACACATATCTAAAATATAAAGTCAAGTTTGGTTGAATCCACTTGATATTGTATTACTTCATATCTTCCACCAAAACACATTGGGGTAGTAAAAGACAAAGATAAGATTAGTCTAGAGAGGAAAAACTGAAATTTTATTTTTGTCTGATAATACTAAAATACAAAGATAATTCCTCATATTTGTATTCTGCATTTAATCTGGAATGCATAAAAACCCATCAATGCTAATATTGTAAAGTGTTCTTGGCAGACAATTAACCTTCGCTCTCTAGTTCATATTTTACTCCAATTCACCCATCTATTTACCTCCATTCATCTATCTATCCATACATTATTTGAAAGATCTTCACTTGTCATGTTTAAAAACTTGTACAAGTATACCTCTGGTAGGAAGAGAAATAGTTTTCTAACTGCCCTATAATTTACACGTCTGTTTGTCTGCAATGGAAATAATACTTCGTGTTAAGAAAGAAAGGCAAGGCAATTTCATTTGCTTCAGTCTCTCCCCTTCCTAGTTTTAAATTTTATTCCTGCCCTCTCCTACTTTTAAATTGTACTCCTTTGGGCCTGGAAGTTATTAAAGTAGACTCCTTGCTGAGTCAGTTACCTATTAATGGATATTCCCTTAGTCACCCAAAGATCAGAAAAGCTTTGAAATGACCAATTCTAGAGAGTCTATCAAATTTTAACCAAGACCCAGCTCCTCCTCAATTGGAGGTCGGATGGGGTTATGGACACAAAAATGGCAAGATGGAGCAATGGTTTCATTCTTCTGCTTTCCATTGGTTCATTTCATAAATATTTATTGACTGCCTACTATATGCCTAACATTGTTATTTCTATTGCCTCCTCCTTGATCTAGCCCTTTAAAAATCGCTGATTTCCTCCTGAATTCTGTTTTGATCTCTCTTTTTCTCATTAGATGTGGACTCCCTAAGCCTTCTTAATGGACCTAATGATATTGTCCTTCATACAATGGCTATCCATAGTCAGCTGGTCCTTAGTTGAAAAGGATCAGATAAATAATATAAAGGAGTTCCTAACTGAACAATTTTATGTATTCTTCTCTTGGAAGCATTAGAATTTTAATAACAGGTAAATGTGTGTAATGAGAATATATGCAAATTTTCAGGTCCTGGCTGCCAGGCTAAGGGAAGGGACAGGGGGCTGTCTTCTCACCCGTGCAACACACGTCTCTTATGCCATTATCTCTAGAAAGTTGGCCTACTTTTCTCATCCAGTTGGATGAAGCAGGATTATTTTCCCGAACCAAGGTTCACTTCACTTTTGAAGAAGGAGTAGTTTGGAAGGAGAGGTATTCCGTTTTTCAAGGAGAACATTTCTCACCAGCCTCTGAACAGTAGCTCTACCATTGCCTGAAAACATTAGCAACCTGTTTATTTAAGAAAGTCACAGCAAGGACTCCTATTTATAACAATATCCTCCCATTGCACAAGACTTTCTCCCTACCATTTCCTGTGGTAAATTTGTTGCTGGGTTATAGAAAAAAGAATAACTTTGGAGAAACTAAGATTTCTAGATAAGATCGAAAAAAGTCTCATTCTCTGAGAAGCAAATGCCTCTTTGGAGGAGAGAGCAGGAAATTGGCCTGATTTATAAAGGCTTCTGACCCACCAGGGAAGGACACGCTGCCCTGACCAGACCCGGGTCAGCACCAGCTGTATCCTCAGGCACCTTGCGGGCCAGGCCTCCCGAGGCCGCAGGTGGGAGCCTGTGGCTGAGGACGTGACTCAGAAGTGGCGGCCAAATTTCCATGAATCTGTTCTCTCTGGCAGGTGGTCGAGGTACTGAAAGGGCTGGGTCTTGACAGCAGGAGAACTTGGGCCAAAACCTGAGGGAGTCTTAGCATGGAAAAGCTGACACTTGGCCTGGAAATCAAATTCCAGGCACATGTGGCAATGTGGTTGCTGTTTTACAAGAATGCTCAGGAAAAAGTCTCAGAAGCTGCCAGCCCCGGGTCATTGCATTCTGCCCGAGCTCTACCAAGGGTCACAGGCAGGAGAGCACTGGGCTTCTCTCCTCAAAACTCCTAGTGCACTCGACTGATCGGATTCACGCCGGCCTCCCCACCTGCCGTCCACTGCTGCCTGAGGTCCTCTAGCACAGGGGTTCATTTTGTGTCATGGGTGCTCTTTTGCCATTGGTGAAGCCCATGGATTTCTCAAAATAATGTTTTCAGATACATAAAATAAAACATATAGGATTATAAAGGAAACCAATTTTATTGAAAAAGAGTCATCAAAATATGTTTGCATTTATGAGAGAGAAACATAGGTATGTGTGCATATGCTTTATCAATTCATTAAATAAAAAATTTAGTGGCAGATCTAACAACTGATGTCATTTCAAAGTAGGGATGAGTGTGAAAAACCTTTGAAGTTACCTGCAATAACTGAAATGTGATAAAGGTACTGTATCTGATTTCTGTTGGTGGCCAGAGGCACAGGTATTCCTAGTACCACTCAGGTTCATTGCTTATGCTTAAGATCAAAGCACATGCTAAATTTCAGTTAGATGTAATAAAAACCAAGATGTGATTATCTTTTTATTCCTCAAGCTCATGAACTCCTTGCTTTAGAACCCCTGCTCTCACTCTGGCCTTCTGTGTTCCTTACTAGCAATGACACATCACTTCTTGACTTCTAGAATATCAAGTAATCTGTAATGTCTACTTCACCATGGCATTGCTATTTGAAGAAGAAGAAAAGCGTTGAACAATTTTCAAGGTCTTCCATGTGCTGGAAGCTTTACAAACATTTTCTTGTTTCATTTAATCTGTGCAACTTTTCGAAGTAGAAATGGCCTCCTCCATTACACAGGTGAGTACACTGAGCCTCAGAGGACTCAGGAAGCTTAGCCAATGCTGCAGCTGCTGAGCATCAGAACCAGGATCCGAACCCAGAGCCCTTTCAACTATGCTTCCTCCTCAAGTTTATCTCATCTTCTCAGGCAAATTAGTCCATGGCCTAAAGTCACACCATGCAAGCAAGACTCATTGGAAACTTAACTTCTAAGCTAACACAGTAAGGATTACAGCATAGTGGTTAGAGTCTAAAAACAGACTTTCTGAGTTCTAGCCCCAGCTCTGCCACTTACTTTTTAATTGGGGAAGGCTACTTAACATCTGTGAGTCTCAGTGCCCCCACCAGGTTGTTGTGAAGATCTCATGAGTTAATTTAGGTAAATGTTAGCTATTATTATTATTTGAAAATCATGTGGAAAACATCTCTTTACTTTATAGCCATGCCTTGTGTTTCCTTATACCCTCCTATCTTCAATCTTGTCCCATGTGTACATTCCCCATAATACAGCTAAACGGTTATTTCCACACTGAAAATATAAGTGTATCATTTCCCTGTTTAAAATGGTGCAATGGCTCCCTCCCCATGGCCTTCAGGAGGAAGTCTAAACTCAGGCTGGTGACTTAACAGGCCCGTCATGATTTGGCTGTCCCTGCTTTTCTACTCACTTCACTTCCAACTTTCATATTCCAAACATACTGAATTATTTGAATTTCCTGAGTGTCTCATGCTCTCTGTAGCAAACATTGCAGAATATAATAGTTATTCTCCCATTCTTCCTTACTTAAGAGCCCTAGATGTATATACTGTTTCCATAGCAAATGTATCTTGTGAGAAAACTGGGTCTCTCCCCAATTCTTGGGGACAAATCTTAATCATAGTTAACTCATTACCTTTCCAAAATGGTTGATTTAGGCCAATCATTGACATTAATTATGTAAACTAATCTGGCCAATTTGTATTCTGACAATTAGTGCCAACCATTGACTGAAAGAAAGTTTGTTGGGGGCTCTTGGGATTCAAGACAGGAATGATTCCTATTATTACCTCTGGAGTTTGATATAAGTGTAAATCCACACATTTACAGCCAACTCATCTTCAACAAAGGCACCAAGAACATACAATGGGGAAAGGACAATCTCTTCAATAAATGGTGCTGGGAAAACTGGTTAATTATGTACGGAAGAGTGACACTAGACCCCTATCTCTCCCCATACACAAAAATTAAATAAAAATGGATTAAAAAGTTAAATCTAAGATCTGAACTTATGAAACCACTAGACAAAAACATTGGGGAAATGCTCCATGACATTGGTCTGGGCACAAAGACTTTTTGAGTAAGACCACAAAAGCACAAGCAACCCCAAAGCAAAAATAGACAAATGGGATTACATCAAGCTAAAAAGCTCCTGTACAACAAAGGAAACAATAAAAAAATCTCACTTTTAAGTCTGTGCATACCCAGTTGCATGTTTCAGCATACATAAAGCAAAATACGAGAGAAATGAATGGATCGATCGAAAAATCCAGTTATGGGGGACTGTGATGAATTAAGGTATATATTGTAAATCTTAGATCAGGAATTAGCAAAATTTTACTGTTGAGAACCAGGTAGCAAACATTTTTGTTTTTGTAGGCCATGTGGTCATTGCCTCAACTATTCAACTGAGCTATTGTGCAAAAGCAGCTAGTGACAATAAATAAATAAATTGGGAGTGGCTATATTCCATTAAAACTTTTTTTATAAAAACATACAGTGCATGGATTTGGGCTGCAGGCTATAGTTTGCTCTCTGTCCTTTGCCCTAAAGCAACCACTAACACACACACACACACACACACACACTCACACACGCTTAATAAGCCGATATAGGAGAGATCATAAAGTTGTAGGAATCATAAAGAACACTTAGTTCTTCCAAAAGAAGGCAGAAAAAGAAGAAAAAACACATGTGATGTAATCTTCCCCAAAACTCACACAACTGGCTTATCACTAAAGAAAGTGATATTTTGAGCCCCATTTTCATGTCTCCTGTATCCATCTCTCAATTATTTCTGACACTGCATAGGAAAAAAAGAAGTATTACATACTGACTTCCTAAAGCGCCAAAATTTATCAATCTACAAACTGAACTCAGCCCCTTTGTTTAACTTCTCCGCCCCCACCCCCAAATCCTACTCACAGAAGTCTTTGCATGTACAGAAAAGTTAACTAGAAGTTTGGGAAAATGAAGAGGAAGGGGTTGTATCAGAGCCACATATGAACTTCAAGTTTCATATTAGACATGCTTGTTCTTAAAAGTCTTGTTCTTAAAAGCAGTGTTCTGCTTCCAGCTAGAATGGAATAGATCGTGTAGGCCAGTAATCTCATGGAGAAAAACTAGAAATATTAAACAAAATACAATAATTATATATGTGAGAGTAAACTATGGCCTGTGGGCCAAATCTAACCATGACTACTCTTTGTGTGTCTTACGGCTAGTTTGTGTTTTAACAGCATAGTTGGGCAGTTGTGACAAAGACTGGATGGAGTTCAAAGCCAAAAATATTTACTAGCTGGCCTTGACAGGAAAGTTTGCTGACTCCTTATATGTTTAAAGGCACTAGAGAGGCTCAGAAGGGTTAAAGACTAAAAGGAGTAAAAATTTCAGAAAGAGAAGAAATAGTCAGAGAAAAGTTGATGAATTGCAGCTGTCCCTGGAAGTGATTGTTGATTCTTGGTGAATGCTAGAGTCTGAAAATCTAGGTTTGGCTTGGGTAGAGGGTCATGGATGGAGGACCAAGAAATCAGTGGAGATGTTGGTGGTCACATGAAACAGGAGTGACAATGTTGAAGATTTGAGGGGCCTCTTCCCTGGATTCCAAAGGTGTGTTGGCAGAAGGCTAAAGATTAAGCTAAAACCTTACAAAGCAAATCTTCCCATGGCATAGGAACCTGTAAACATCTGGTGGGAATCTGAGCCCTAGATTAATGGTCGATTAGCACTGATGATCCAAAACCCTTTCACCCTAAAGCGACTTGAGTGGAGAATCCAGACTTGGAAATCAGTGAAGGCTCATTGCTAGGGGATAGAGAAACAAGACCTCCAACAATCAGTACCTCCTGAATAAAAAGGGATAAAACAGGGGTTAGGTGCTGATAATATTTCTGTTTCATGCTCTGGGTGTGTTCATTTTGTAAAAATTCATTGAGTGTACACTTTCAATATGTGCATTTTAGTGTATGTGTATTTAAATTAAATTTCCCCCCAAATTAATTCCTTATGCTAACCGTCCCTGACTCTTCCTCAACCCACAATTTCTATAAGTTTCCAAGATAAAACGGTTTTTATCTTTTGCTTACTTGACTCACACTAACCCATGTCTTCAAAGGCTCACCTTATACCACAAGCTACTTACTGATTTAATTTCCTAAATGCAGTTTCTCTCTTAAAAATAATTCTAGATTAGTATTAAAATAATTTGGTTTTGCCCTTCTTCAGAAGTAATGGCCACGTTGTATACTCTATGGGTTAGATTAGCAGAATATCACAATTTAAGAAGTACACAGACTGGAACATGTCCAGAGACGGGCAAGGAGGAAGATGAAGTATGTGGGGATTATGTTGTATGGGAAACATTTGAAGTGAATGGGAATTTTCAAACTGAAAATAACAGACTAGTGTCAGAAGGTAGTGCAGTCACTGCTTTTAAATCCATAATATATTTTGCAGAATAAGGATTTGTTTTATTCTAAGTATTTTGGAGGCAGAACAGGGGATAAATGGTTGGCCATGACAGGGAGTTTCCTTCAAATGCTCAATTATCCATTTATGAAAACAAAATTACTGTGTTATTCATTCACTCATTTAACAGAAATTTATTGAATGATGAATATATTATAGTCTCTGCTGCCAAGGAGCTCATAGTTTAGTGTGGAAAACAGGTATAAACAATTATATAACAAGGTGAAGATTCAAATAATTACATCAGGAAGTGAGCTGGGGGCTCAGAGAAAGAGGGGTGGAAGAGAAGAAGGAACTGAGGAGGTAAGTTTGAAATCAGAACTCAAGAGTCTTCTCACCCCCAAACCTGTTCCCCATCCTGTACTCTCCAAGGAAACAAACTCCACCACCATCTACTCAGTTACTCAAGCTGAGAGCCTGAGAGTCCACTGTGATCTCAGCCTCTCCCTCACCCTCACATCCAAACCCATCACCCTCTTAAGTGTACTGATCCTAGCACAAAACAGTTCTCAAACATATTTCTTCATCTCTGCTACCACTGCTGAATTTAAGCTCCCATATTTCTCATCTGAATAGTTCCATAATATCCTAACTATTTTCCTGCCTCCAGCTCTGGCTGCCTCAAATCTGATCTCCCACAGACCTTAGGGTTACTTTTCTAAAATAAAATCCAGTCCTGTAAATTTCCTGTTTAAAGTCCTTTAAAGGCACTTGGAGTTTAGAAAAACCCTCACTCTGGCATTGGGTGTGAGGCCCTTCCCATTCATACAGCTCATTTCAGACCAGCTTCCCATTCGTACACGTCCCACATTCTGAAAGTCACTGAGCCATTGCAGTGACTCTGTGTCTCCACACTGTTTTACACATCCACCTCTGTGTTCACCCTGCTCCCATTATCTGAAACACCCCTCCTCAGCTCATCCATCTGAGAATGCTACTCACACATCCGTGCATGCATCAACTTTAACATCAATTCTATAAGTCCTCCCTCACCCCCATGCTTGGAAGAGGGACAGCTTCTTCCTTTGTGCATTAACTTTCTGGATTCACTGTAGGTCTCTAAAATAATTTCTGGTTTTGCCTCTCTTCTTACCAGGCTGTGAGCTCCTGAGGAGCATGAACAATTTTGTATAACAGTGATGGGGCATAGACTTGGGAGCCAGGCTCCTCGGGTGTGAATTCTGGCTCCATTCCCATTAGCCGCATATCTTTGGTTTCTTTATCACTTTGAGCCTCTGTTTCTTCATCTGTGCAGTAGAGACAATGGTACGTACCTCATGTGTTGTTGCAAAAAGATAAAATGAGAAGTTACCTATAAAGTGCTTAGAACAGAGCCTGGAATATAGTAATTCCTTAGTAACTATGATCTATTATTATTATTGGAACTACTACTATCTGTGCATGAGAGTGAGTAACCCAGAAAATGGTATATAGTAGATCCTCAACAAATATTTAATGTATTTTTTCCAACTCTACACTTTGCAAGAAAACTGTAAGTTGAGACACAGGCACACACACACACACACAGCCCTGAAAACTAGAATTTGAGAAATTTACCTGCTACAGATATTACCTCTAACATAGTGATTCATTTCTGGTCCTCAAAGGTGAAATTTGTCCTCATTGCCAAATCTCTTAATTCTACAGTCTTCCTGCCAAAGCATTGTAGGAGGAATTCAGTGCTTTAAATTAAAGAGGTAGCTATAGAGTGACCTCAGTGACATTTATCCATAAAGTAATAGCAGGTAGGGGGAAATTTGGGGATGAACATCTTAACTCGCGGGCCACCAGTTGAATGCTCTGTTTAGGAGGTTTTCACATAACTCAATCAATTCTGTGCTTGAATCCAGAAGTATAAAAACTGTCTTCAAGAATAAAACTATTCACCAAGAGCTTTCACAACATTAGAATTGGCTACAAAAAGTCATATAATTCAGTCTTTGTAATGACACTATTCTTAGCCTGTCCTTGTCATCTTGCCACACCAAGATCATTGAAGCCTGATTAACTGGCAATGTTTTGTTTTTTCTTTTATTCCTGGATTCTGAAAAATTTTGTTTGAGTTGCAGAATACTTCTTTCTTTATATTTCTAAGGAAGCTTTCATAACATGATGGCCAAATTATTTGAAAAATGTGTCCCTGTGGTGATGTCATTTTCAAGGGAAAACATACTTGGGATATGAAGTATTCCCATCAGGAATCTCCGAGATCTCACATCTGTACTCTTAACCCCAAGAGGTTATCAAATGATAGTAGTTGATTGTAAAAGGGATGACTTCTAATGGGGTGTTGGCAGGCGGGCTGGCCAACAGTCAGAGGTCACTGCACAAATATTTATAGAGGAAGTGAAGGCTTCATTTTTGCTTTCACTATCAGACAGTTTTCACAAATGTGCAAAGAAAGACTAATGCTCAGGATTAAGATACCCTTGTACATGAGAAAATCCAGAAATCATTAGCCCTGTTGGCAGAATCTTACATGGTGTCAAATGCCAACCTATAATTATTCAGTGTGGGCTGTCTAAAGGATTTCCATAATGAAAAGGAAAATATCCTAAATAAATAAGCCAATCCAGGCCAAGAAGTTTGGAGAAAAATGCATCACCTGCCCAAATGGAACATAAAGAATGCTTTAAGAATGTGTAGACATTAATTAGAAAGCTGCATGGAAACATTTATTCCTTGATGATTTCAAGATGGTTGCCAGTATCAGGCTTAGCAGAGACACTTTTTCATTCCCTTCAGGCCAAAGGTGTATTCTGGCAAGTCCTCTAATCTGCTGTTCATTCACAGAGCAAGATATGCATGATTGTTAGTACAGTTAGATGATGAAATTGGAAAAGTGAGAGAAGATACTTAGTGTCAGGTTGTCCTTTAGTTGGCTCATTGGGGAAGCAACATGGAGCAGTGGCTAGAAATTATGCTTTATAGCAAGAAACATTCAAGTTGGAAGCCTGTCTCTGCTCCTTGTTAGCTCTGCTTTAACTTCTCTAAACTCTATTTTTCTATTCTGTAAAATGGGGACAATCTGCAGGGTCATTGTGAGGATTAAACAGGATCATGACAATTCAACCTTTGGCATGTTTCCTGGCATTCAAATATTATTTCAAAATATTAGTTATTGTACTATGGAATTAGTGACTAGTGACATAGAGATCTTCTATGTCGTCTGGTTCACAGGGTGCAACTTGAGTTTTCTGAGAGTGTTGACAAGTCTCAGGGACCAGTGTCAATGTTCTCAAGGCTAATAGAAGAGCCAGAAGGACCCAGACATCAGACTTCCCAGCTATAAACTAGGAGAAAGGACTATTAAGGCCAAGAACTGAGCTAACACCGAGTGCTGTGAGTGTGGCTTACAAAATAGTTTATGTTGCTTCTTTGATTCATTGCTATGGGTAATGACAGGACCATAGTGATGGCAGCAGAAATAAAAGTTCTGAGATGAGTCACAGAATAATCTCATCAGACCACATGGACTGTGCATCCCTGCAGGACAGCTGATATTTTTCATTATGCAGATTGAAAGGGTATATATGAGGATTTAATAATCTACTTCCAGGTATCAAAACAGAAAACACAATCAATGAATAGCAGGCTCTCAGCTGATTGGTAGCCCGTGAATCTCTGGTTTTGGTAGACAAACAATAAAATATAAATTTTATGTAGTGATCTCTTTTCACACTCGGGAAAATTTATGATAGATACTTTCTCCATATATATCACAATTAGCTGACAGCAACAAAAACAAAATGTTGAATGATTTTATTACTCCTAAGTTGAGAAAAACTCAAATCCTTTATATAATCTTTTCTTAGTTATCAACTCTTCCTGCTGATTTTGTTTTGAATTGAGCATTTTTACAAAAAGACCTGACAACTTAGACATGTTCTATTTGTTAGTAAGTGTTTTATAATCCTCAGCCATCCTATAAATACATACTGTGCCCACATAACATTCAACAACTGATACGCTCAAATACTAGATACTAGTTCTGATACTAGACCAGGCTCTGTTGTTTATATCAAATGTGTAAAATTAGTTTTCTTCACTAGTTACAATCCAAAAGATGCAACAAGTATGGAACAACCCCAGATAAGCCTTTATCTTGGAGTATTCTTTTTTGTTCAGTTTTTAAAATTTTCTTTTAAATTAATAAATAATAATATTTCAATAAATAAATATATATTTTGTAGGGACCAATGTGAATGTTTTGATATATGCATACATTGTGGAATGATTAAATCAAGCTAATTAACCCATTACCTCATATACTTACCATTTTTTATGTGGTGGTAATTCTATCTTAGAGAACTCTTTAAGGGCAACCCATATGACATGATTGCAGCTATGAGTACAGCTATGAGTACATACGTGCATTATATATGCATATGTATGTGTATGAATAGAAGGGAATATGCAAAGTAACCTAGTTGTGATGAGTAGTGGCATTATAACAGGTCCGATTCTGATTCTCCATTTCCCCACCTTACTACATCGTTCATATGTTTCTTTTGCAATTAAAATAACATAGAATGAAATGAATTGGTTGAATTGTCTGCCCCAGCAAACATAATTTTGTGACATCTCTTTGGGATGATGTAGGATCATGTAGGGACTCGAAGTTAACATCCTGAGCATCCACATTTATATGGAAAGTGAGAAAGAGGGAAAAAAGTGTGGTAACCCCAGAACATGATGTTCAGGTATACTAGTTTCCTGCGGCTATCGTAACAAGTTACCACAAACTGGGAGGCTTAACACAATAGAATTGCACTGTCTCATAGTTCTGGAGTCCAGAAGTTCAAAATCAAGGTGTTGGCAGGGTTGGTTCCTTCTGGAGGCCTTGAGGGACAATCTGTTCTGTGCCTCTCTTCTAGCCTTTGGTGGATGCTGGCAATGCTTGGTGCTTCTTATCTTGCAGAGGCATCACTGCAACCTCTGCCTCTGTCTTCACATAACATTCTCCCCTGTGTGTCTTCTTCCATTCTTTTCTCTTATATGAACACTTATCATCAGATTTATGGTCCCTCCTAATCCAGGGTGATCTGGTTTCAAGACCCTTAATTTAATCACATTTTCAAAGGCCCGTTTCTCAAATATGAATACATTCTGGGATCCTGGGATTCTGGTCTATCTATCTGCAAGCCAAGGAGAAAGGCCTCAGAAGAAACCAAACCTGCCAACGCTTTAATCTTGGACTTCCACCCTCCAGGACTGTGAGAGGATAAATTTCTGTTGTTTAAACCACTCAGTCTGTGGTATTTGTTATGGAACTTCTAGCAAACTTAATACAATATCTAAGTATGAGGCAAGTTTTTTTTCTCAAATTTAGTACTCATAAAGGAAGAACTTGCCTTATATATAGTCAAATCCTTTGAATATTACAGGGCATTCTGTTAGGCATTTTATATCAGATAATGAAGTATAGTTTTGGGGAAAATATATTAGCTAGAAATGACTATAATCAGTGCTAGTATGGGATGTTTTATGGAAATCACCTGACAAAGCCAGTAAAACAAATTGCAATAACAGAAGGAAACAAATTATTTCACAGTATATGATCTCTCAATTACAAACGTTAAATTTTATTTGAAACAAGATTTTTAAAGAACACTAAAAATCTATACATTCATTATTTTGTGGAGATCAAAGAATGCATTTACAGAATAAATAGGATGGATATCTGTTATACTATTATATGAATGGGTTGGGAGAATGTAGCTTGGGATAAAATTTCCAGTGACAATATCATCTACAAATCCAAAAAGCGCTAGTCCTCTATCTCAAACAACTTAGATGAAAATGAAGATGATTATTCTGTTTTAGAAAACTGTTAGACAACTTCTAAGGGGCTGTGTTGATTATTGTATTTGTACCATTGTTTGTTTTGTGTGTAGGGAGCAGATAATTCTTTAGTTCACATATATTCAGATTGAGAGAAACTATATATGAGGAGCTATATTTGAGGAAGTACACCAAGGAGACTTGACTACATCTAGACATGATTTAGATTATGGGAATCTGGACGTTGAGATAATGCTATAACAAGAGGTGAAACTCACTTCTGTAGAGCCCTGATAGGTATTTGTGTGTTACTGGGTCTTGTCCACGGCATCATTCAGGGACTGAGGTTGAGGGAGGCTCTGCCATCTTCAGCATGTTATTTTGAGGGTCACCTTTCATATTGAAATCCTGCTGTCAGAGAAGTGAATGTTGAAGATGCATGTGAAAAATGTAAATAAAATTGTTTTATTAAATACAGGAGTGGAATAAAGCAATACATTTCTCAATTTTCACATGTACATATGTGAAAGCAAATTAAGAAATTAAATATTATAAATTGACCACTGATTATTTCAATAATATTCTCTCAAATTGATGCTTTAGAGTTGGTCAAAATAAATATTTTTTAGATTTTGCCATTGGGAAAAGAAGAGATTGCCTATGTGTGGTATCATTTTCTATCCAGGCATGCACAGAAATTTATTTAAAAAAGATTATTAATTCACTGTGATATTACATTACTTCCCCAAATGTGTTCTAAAGAACAGTAGTCCCTATATGTTCTCAAAAAACAAGTTTCTTAGTCAAGTAAGTGTGGGAAAAGCTAAATTCACAGTCTACCTCATAGACAATCTAGTGCGTATTGGCATATTTAAAAGGCTCTGAAAAGACCTTTATTAAAGAAGCTAGTTTGTTTCAGTTAGCATCTTTCGAGCTTGATTATTTAAGAGGCAGCCTTCTCTTTTTAAAAAATAGACTTTAATTTTTAGAATAGGTTTACAGAAATATTGCATAGAAAATAGAAAGAGTTCCTACCCAACACCTCCCCATGGTATACACAGTTTCTTTTATTATTATCACCTTGAGTTATTGTGGTGCATTTGTTATAATTGGTGAACAAATATTGATACATTATTATTAAAGTCCGTAGTTTACATTACGGTTCACTCTTTGTGTTGTACAGTTCTATGGGTTTTGACAAATGTATAATGTCATGTAGCCACCATTTCAGTATCCAATAAGTTGTTTCATTGTTCTAAAAATCCTCTGTGTTCCACCTATTCATCCCTTTCCTCTTCACCCTGAATGCCTGGCAACCACTGATCTTTTTACTGTCTCTATAGTTTTGTCTTTTCTAGAATGTTGTATAGTTCACATCATACAGTTTGTAGTCATTTCAGACTGGCTTATTTCACTTAGCAATATGCATTTAAAGTTCCTCCCTGTTTTTTCATAGCTTGATATCTCATCTCCTCTTATTGCTGAAAATATTCTATTATCTGGTTATAGCACAGTTTGTTTATCCATTCACCTAGTAAAGGGCATCCGGGTTGCTTTCATGTTTTTGTAATTAAGAATAAAGCATTCTTAATGTAATATGGTAAACATTCATGTGTAAATTCTGTGTGGACATGAGTTTTCAACTCATTTGGGAAAATACCAAGAACTGTGATTTCTCCTTCTTCGTTCCTGATTGAGCTTATTAGAGTGCTTTCTTTCCTGCCTCTGGTTAATCTAGTGAGAGGCCTGTCAATGTTGCTTATCTTTTCAAAGAACCAACCTTTTGTTTCATTAATCTTGTGTATAGTTCTTTTTGTTGGTTTTCAACTCTCTCTTCAATTGTATTCATCTTATTTGCCATCCATATTCTGAATTCCATTTCTGCCATTTCAATAATTTCCTTGTAGTTGGGGTTCACTGCTGGAGCTCCATTGTGGTCCCTTGGGGGTGTTGATCTGTTTTGATTTTTCATGTTGCCAGAGTTCTTTTGCTGGTTTCTTCTCATCTGAAACCTCTTTTCTCAGTTCCGGGTTAATAGGCTTGCAGGACTCCTGTTCCTTGCTGGGAACTCTCCAGATAGTTGTAGGATGTTCAAATTGGGAGCTGGACAAAACTCTCTTCACTGAGGCTGGTGTTGTGGGGATTGCTCTACTGAGGGTCTCCCCACAGAGGCAACCATAGCAGCTGAGTAAGGTTGTCATGGCTTCCTGGGTGGTGGGTGTTTGCTCAAAGCAGGTCATAGTGTGCTGGTGGCTTGAGGCTGGGGGGGTCCCTGGTGGGACGTCAGACTTTGAGCAGCTCTTCCAGCCCTGCTTTGGTGGTGAAGGCTCTGGGGTGTGGTCTTGGGATCCAGATGCAGCACTGGAGACTTGAAGATGGTGTCTTGGGCCTGGCAGGAGTCCAGGAGGTACAGGGGTGGAGACTTAGGCTCCAGTGTGAAAGCCTCAGAGTTTGGACTGGGGAGCTGCAAGCAGAACCTCTGAGCAGGGCCTCTCAGCCCAAAGTGGGGCCATTTGGAGAGCAGGCAGATCTGACCTGGAGGGCAGGGTCAGGGCCAAGCAGGTAGGAGGCACTTGGGGCCTGAGGGTGGAGTCTTGGCCAAGCAAGCAGCAGCCTGCTCCACAGGCACCAGGGTCCCACAAATGTCAAGTCAGGCAGGCTGAGGTTGGCTCTGGCAGCTGAGGGAACACAGAGCTCTCCACACCTCAGCCAGGACCCACCAAAATGTTCAGCCAAAGCCTCTCAGGTCAGGGCCTGCTGTGTTCCAGGCAATTCCCATGCCCAGGTCCCACTACACTCTAGGGGTGAAGCGCCTGGCTTCAAGTTCTAGAGTAGGGCTCAGGGAAGTCACAAGTCAGTTCACTCCCTCCCTAGCCTCGTGTAGACCCGGTGCGGTGCACCTAAGAGTTCAGGATGGCTTTAACCAATGCCCGATTCCCACATTGCCTGTTGTCTAGTACAGTGGCTCTGCACAGACTCCAGGCAGGTCCCCATCTAAGTAATTAGGAGGTCTGTGGGGGTGGTGGGAACCATCTTGCCATCTTGGAAGCACGGTGCTCCCTCTCTCTATTCTCCTATTGTTCCCCTGCTGTTCTCTGATCTTGTTATATGTATCACCCTGTCACCTTTTTCTCCACACAGTGTTCCGCGTTGCTTCTCTGATTTCACAGTGCTGCTTCAGAGATGAGCAAATCGGTATGTAGGCAGCTGCCTGCACCTTTCACTTCTTTCCTTGGGAGTGGCATGCTGCCTCTAGTCTGCCATTTTTCCTGCAACGGATCATATAATTTTCTACTTTATTCTGATAATGTGGCAAGTTGTTTGATTTCAAATGTTAAGCCAATTTGCATTCTTAGGTCAATGTATTATTATCCTTTTGCTATATTGGATTTGATTTGCTAGTATTATATTGAGAGAGAGAGAGTATTTATATATTGCAGGGCTTGATTTGCTAATGTCTTATTTAGGATTTTTGTATGTATGTTCATGAAAAATAGTGCCTTGTAATTTTGTTTTCTGTATTGTGCTTTTTAGGTGTTTGTTATCACAGTTAAGCAGGACTCATAAATAAGTTAGGTAGTATTCTCTCCTTTTCTATTTTGGATGCAGAATTGCTAGTATTTCTTTCATTATTTTTTTAGTAGAATTCCCCAATGAAGCCATCTGGGTCTGCAGTTATCTTTTGGGCAAGTTTTTAAATTATAAAATCAATTTTTAATAGTAAAAGGCTCTTTAGATTTTCTATATCTTTTTGTGTTAGTTGTGTTTTTCTAGGAAATTTGTTCATTTCATCTTATTGTCAAATGTATTGACAAAGTTGTCCATAATTACCCCTGTATTATTTTTTAGTTTCTGTAGTATCAGTATTGATGTACCCTACTTTTATTCTTCATATTGCTAGCTTGTGTTTTCTCTCTCTCTGTTTCTAGATTGTTCTTGGTAGATTTTATCAAACTTAATCTTTTCAAGAAAGTAACTTTAGCCTCCAGATTTTCTTTATTTGGAAGGGGAGAGATTTTCTACTTCATTGATTGCCAATCTCATCTTTATTATTTTGTTTCTTATATTTAGTCTGGGTTTAATTTGCTCTCCCCTGCTCCAGCTTAATAAAGTGTAGGTTTTCATTATTTTCTAATATATGTATTTAAAGCTGCAAATTTTCTTCAAGCATTGCTTAACTTCATGTCACAAATTGTGATTTACTGTGTTTTCATTATCTTTCAGTTTAAAATATTTTCAAATTTTAGGCCGGGCGCGGTGGCTCACGCCTGTAATCCTAGCACTCTGGGAGGCCGAGGCGGGTGGATCGCTCGAGGTCAGGAGTTCGAGACCAGCCTGAGCAAGAGTGAGACCCCGTCTCTACTAAAAATAGAAAGAAATTATATGGACAACTAAAAAATATATATACAAAAAAATTAGCCGGGCATGGTGGCGCATGCCTGTAGTCCCAGCTACTCGGGAGGCTGAGGCAGGAGGATCGCTTGAGCCCAGGAGTTTGAGGTTGCTGTGAGCTAGGCTGATGCCACGGCACTCACTCTAGCCTGGGCAACAGAGTGAGACTCTGTCTCAAAAAAAAAAAAAAAAAAAAAAAAAAAATATATATTTTCAAATTTCCTTTGTGATTTCTTCTTTTACACATGGGTCATTTGCTTGTGTTTCTTATTTGCTGAATATTTGGAGATTTCCTGCATATCTTTTTTTTTTTTTTTTGATGCAAAAGCTTGGGCATTTATTGTGGTTGCGTACTTAGGAATGAACTCACCAGGTCATAGCGTAAACATGGTTTTTTTTTAGTAAATATTAATATCAAAGAGTTTTCAAAGTGGTTTTACCTCTGATTAACTTCCACTGTGGTCAGAGGAAGTATTCTCATTTTATGGCACAATATATTAAATACAATGTTTTTGGTAAACATTCTATGTTAACTTGGGAAGTATTTGCATACTTTTATTATTGAATTGAGGCTTCTATAATTATCAGATAGGTAAAGTTAGTTGACAGTGTTATGTAAATCTTATATATCATCACTAAATTTTTTCCACTTGTTTTATCACTTACTGAGAAAGAAATGTTCAAACGTCCAGTGATAATCATGGATTTGTGTATTTAGTTCTGTCAGTTTTGCTTCATGCATATTGAAGCTTTGTTATTAGGTATATATGCACTTGGGATTATTGTTTCTATTTGTTAAATAGACCCTTTTATCATTATTATATGTCCTTCTCTATTAATTTTTAAATATGATGGCATTTAATGACACCATCTTTCTATTTGCTTTCTATTTGTCTCACTTGTTCTTTTTTTCTTGGTTCTTCCTTTCTTGTCTTGTCTTCTTTGGGTTAATCAAATGTATTTTAGTATCATTGAAACTTCTTTGCTAAACTTTTAGAGATAACTCTGAACTTTTGTGTGTGTGTGTGTGTAGTTGCCTTAGATAGAGATTACAATATGAATCCTTAATTTAGCAGTCTATATTAAATTAATATTGAGCCACTTCATTTGTAATATAAGAATCATAAACAACATAATTTTATTTACCACCTTCTCATCCTTTGTGCTATTGTTGTCCTATGAACCCTATAATACACTGTTATTATTTTTGCTTTAAACAATCGTATTTTTAAAAGTACAAATAAGAAAGAAAAATCATTTTATATTTTCGTATTTAGTATTTCCAGTGCTTTTTATTTCCTCCTATAGATCCAAATTCCCATCTGATTATCATTCCCTTCTATGTACAGAACTAGAAATGAATTTTCTCAGCTTCCTTTGATCTAAAACTGTCATTATTTTATTTTAATTTTTAAAATATATTTTTACTGGTTATAGATTTTTAAGTTGATAATTTCTTTTTTCTTTCAGCATTTTCCAGATATTATACCATTGCTTCTGACCTCTATGATTTCTCATGAGAAGTCAGGCATTGTTCTCATCATTGTTCCTTTTTAATTAGTCTTTTTTCTTTGGCTGCTTTTAAGATTTTTTTTTTCTATATCTTGAGTTTTCAGCCATTTTATCATGATAGGCCTAGTTGCAGTTTCCTGTGTATTTCTCCTCCTTGGGGTTCGCTTAACCCCTAAGATCAGTGGATTTTTGTTTTTGTCAAATTTCGGGAATTTTCAAATATATTTCTGCCCCATTTTGTTTCTGCCCTTTATCTGAGATTCCAGATACACAAAAGTTTGTTTGATATTGTTGTGTAACTCATTGAGGTTTTTTTTCCTTTCCTTTTCAAGTTTTTTCTCTCTGTGTTTTGATTTGAATAATATCTATTTATCTGTTCAAGTTCACTGTTCCTTTCTAGTGCCATTTTTGATTTGCTACTAATCCCATTAATAAAGTTGTTTGCTAATATTTTATTTTTCAGTGCTGAGGTTTCCAATTGGTTCTTCTCAGAGTTTTCATATCTCTCCTGAAATTCCCCATCTCTTAATTCATTAAATTCATCTTTTCCTATAAATTCCTTAACATATTTTTCAGAATTATTTTAAAATTCTTATCTGTTAATTCTAACATCTGTGGGTCTCCTTCTGTATACTATATTTTCTCTTGAAATAATTAGTCACTTTTTTCTGTTTCTTTGTCTAATTTCTTATTTTAAATTGAACAATATGTTTTATTGTAGAAGATATAATAGAGACTCTGGATTTTGTCATTTTCTTTTACAGTGTTGAGTTTTGTTTTAGCAAATGCTAAATTACTGACAGATTATCTCATTTCTGTAGAGGCCTGGTTTTAGGGCTTTATTAGGGAAGGTTTATTTTGGTTCTGTCTTTAGTCATACAGATATAGCCCTTAATCCTGGGTTATGGTTCTTATCTCTAAGTCACGGCCCTTCAGAGGTTTTAATGCGAAGCCTAAGCTGTTTACTAATTCTCTCTAACTTGGTAGGACTTGAACTCCAAACTCTGTCTCCCTAGCACTTCACCTGCTGACATCTCTACTCAGCTCCTTAGCTTTGAGCTGTGCATTCTACCAGGTTCTCCTTGGAACCTCACCTAGCACATTCATAGTTTTACAGTCATTAGGAATTTGAGAGAAATTTTTATGCAGATATGTGCTCCTTTGTACATGACTACCTCCTCTCCAGGATACCTCCCCTCAACCTAATTAATTATCCAAGCTCTACCTCCTCCTTGGAGCAGTAAGACTGTTGCTTTCTGCCTGAGCTCTAATCCTTATTCTCATGCAAATTAGGGCAGACCCTTAGGGAAAAAGTTGGATAAATGTGACTATCACATTTGCACACTGTCTTTCACAATTCTAGTCTCCTCCAGTGTTTGCCTGCTTTTATGTTCTCTCTAGTGACTTCCAAGGGACTTTTTTTTTTTTTTTCTTTTTGTTCAGAATTTATAGCTGTCATTGGCAAGAGGGTTAGTTCAATATAAGCTACTCTGCCATTACCAGACCTGGAACTCTCCTAATTACCTGGTTGTTATTTAAAATACACTTTGTAAATAAATGAGGCGGCTTATTTAGGAGCTACCTCTATCACTACAATTGTGGTTCCTGCTTTACTTTCCAGCACGTGTCTCCATAAACATTACATAACTTCCTCTGAGTCATTTCAAACCATTAAAAATCTCACAATGAAGTGTAAACACAAACCCGTTTTGAAGTAATACAGAACCTCATTCAATATGTCAGCCCTGGCAGCCCAGAGTTCAGTTTATGTATCAGGGGAAATAGGAGCGATTCTGCCATTGGCTGGGAAGTCTCCACTACCATTTTCCTCAGCAATATTATCGGGATCATGGAAGCCTCTTAGGCACATAACACATGTCCACAGTTTATTCTGCACTTACAGCACTCATTAAATTCCACAAAGCCCTGACAGATCATGTTACCTGTTCTTTCCCAGAAAGTTCCATTTGCTACATAGCTTTTTATTTTAGGCCAAAAAATGAATTCACCTTTTGAAGTTGAGTTGTCCCATAGCTTAAGTCCATGCCATCCCAAAGGGAACAAGCGGAGGAGATACCACTTGGGACTGAGATTGTTGAACTTTACGCCTCAGCTGGATTCTGCTTCCCACCTTGGCCACCTTGGATTTTAGAGTTTCACTGGTACAGTAAGTTAGGAAATTGTCTATTTCTATGCTGGGAACTATCGTTAGGTATTTATACCTATTAATGTACTTTATCCTCACAACAGACACAATTTTCCAGTTTAGAAAGTGGGCACAAAGATTCAGTTATTTCCCCAAGATCACAGCCAAAAGTGATGACACCCAAGCATGTTATTTCACATGAGATCAAGGCACCAACTGTGACTTGACATTATGGTCTATGCTCTTTCTTATCTACCAGACTCTGCTGCCTCTCAAATCCTACTAATGCCCTTCCTCCATTTGTAATCTGTAGAGAGTGCAAATGGTCCATGCCAAGGCCTATCATCTCTTTGATTTTTATACTTTCTTCCTGAGTGTTTGCACGGCCATTTTGCCATATTTCAGATATGCCAGAGCTTGTCTTTCATGGTCATTCCCTCATCTCAAGAGCTGAGATGGATGACACGAAATCTTTTTCCTTGGAGTGGTCAGAATGTGAACACTTCTCCATGTGATTTACATAACACATCACTACTAAGTGTCTCCTTTATGCCAGCATGACCTAGATATTGGGGCTAAAATAAGATTGCTGTTGGCCTTGAGAATTTCAAGGTCTAGGGGGAAACAGATATATGTAAATATAGAGAGACAGATGATAAAACTCTGGTGGACACTTAAGCAAAGAGCTGTGAGATCACAGAGAGGAAGCAACTAATTCTGTAATTCACCCTACTTGGGGAATTTGGGAAAGGTGACAATAACAAAGGTGTTTTATAAAAGGAGTCTTGGGGCATGGAAATAGTCTGGGAAGAGCATTTCACACAGATGGAAGAGCACGTTCAAAGGTATAAAGCAGGAATGGACATGGCTGCCTAGGAGGGAAGCAAGGTCAGCATAAATGCATGGAGATGGAAAACAGGGGATGAGGCTGTGTAAGCAAGCAGGAGACAGACTGTGATGGAGTTTGAATTCATCCTGAAGGATTATCATGATAACCCCTAATCTACAGCTTGATTTTATTCTAATCCCTTGAGTAACCCCTGTACCCTTCATCCATCTCTCTCTCTCTCTCTTTCTCACACACACACACTCTTAGGTTCTTTCATGTCTCTCCTCTCTAGTATGAGTGTGCAGCTTGACAAGAGAGCATGTATTCTTTTTGCCCTGCTGGACTTAAGAGCCAAGCTTTATAATTTTGCTATTGCCCATCGAAAATGGATTTGCCAAGATCTCAGGTGAGATCAAAGTGGACAAAGAACCAAAAGCCTCAGAACAGTATAGTTTCTTATTTTCCTTTCCCCTTCCCCTTCTCTTTCACTTCCCTGCTCCTGTCTTCCAAACAGAAAAAAAAAAAAAAAAAAAAAAAAGGAAGAATCTTTATAGAATGCATGTAGGTTTATGTCAAGTAACCTGCTGCTTATTCTTATTCACTCTGGGCCTGATTTATCTCTGTGTTTTACTTAGCTGTGAAGAAATAGGGTGTCAGTTTCAACTAGCTATTGTCTTTTTTTTTTTTGCTCATGCTATTTATAAAGAAGCCGTCTGCCCTTTGCCACAACTGAAAGGCTGAATTGGGCCTTTTGACTTCCTACCTTCCCAGTTGTGTAGCTTCAGATTAGACTGAGGTCCAGAATAAATGTTGTCATAGGCTCTCTCTTCAAGTCTCATCCTTTTTTTCCAGAAGCTAATAAATTCTGAAAGTGTTGCCATAGCTGCTACTGAAGTCAGCCTCTGAAAAAAGACTTGGTGTGCATGAGTTCTCATGTGTAATCACAGAGGGGAGAAATAGAAAAAAGATAGAAAGGGCAATTTCTGACTCATCCGATCTCCTTTCTTTCTGACTCTATAATATTTCCCTCCTTTCTTTTTCTCTCCTTCTCTCTCTCTCTCTTTCTTTTTTCTTTCTTTCTTCTCTTTTGCTCCAATCTCTTTCTGTTCCTCCTTTTAATTTTCTTTCTTACATTCATTGTAAGAATGTAATGATTCATTCACTTAAAAAATAAATTGAGTGCTTACAATGTGCCAGGCTCTGTAGTTAATGCTGGGATTTTTAAAAATGGAGCAAAAAGAGCAGGATATAGTTTGTCGTCAGGGATCTTCTAATTTAGCCCAGTGTAGCAACAAGCCAGTTAATAAGAATATCAATTTGAAAGGAGATCGATGCTCTGTATTTCTCTGTGGTAGATTTGGCATGATTTTAATTAACTTTTAAAGATTTCTCCCATCTTCTAACTGTAAATTCTATGATTCCATCCTTTCTGCATTTCAGTTTGAACTTTGTCTGGATAACATTATATTAGAATTATGATTGAGAGATTATTTTTAAATGGTACGAAATTCTAAATTTAATAGATTTGCTACATTTTTAAAATTCATTTTCTGTATTTTCCAAAATTTATGAATTTCATAATATAGTTATTTTCTGATTATAAAATGAATAGTGAATATGCCTACAGTAAAATGATAGAAAATGCAGTTTCTCTCTTTTTGAGGGTTCATTTCTTAGAATGTTTAAATATAATATATTTAAAATATTTTAAAACAATAGCATTAGAGTAAAAACAAAGAAGTAGAAAAAAATAAAATACAATAATACTACCCTAAAACATTGTCCATTTTTACGTTGCACATTCCTCCCTAGTTCTTGTCTGTAGGCCTATGTGCCTTTACATGGTTATGCTCATGGCTTCAATGATATTTTTATCATCTAAGCATGGTAATACCTTTTCTCATTAATTCTTACTTCGTGTAAGAATTCTCATAATTCTTACTTTGTGTAAGAATTCCGAATAACAGAGAAATATAAAAGTGGGTAAAAATCTACTTTCCTCCAATAATTTTACTCTCTAGAGAAAAGCATATATAATTTCTTCTGTTATAATTTCTTCTGACTCTTTAATATACATAGAAACACTCAATGTTCTGCTTTGGTTTTTACTCGTTTATTCATTTGTTCATTCCATAAAATCTTATGGAGTGGCTAGGTATTTTTCTAGGCCCCAGGTACACCATGGGAAACAAGATGGGGGTGGTTGGTGCCCTCACAGAATTTGCATTCCAGAGGGGCTGAGTTGGAGGAAGTGAAGATGAGCATTCGTAAGATAACATTAGTTGGTGATGTGCTGTGTGGTTATGGGCACATCTCTCTAACCCAGGACAGTTGAGGTATTTTATCATTTTTAATAGCTGCATAGTAGTCCATAGTATAGTTAGAATAATCATATCTAATAAAAAGAGAATAGTAACACTTACAGAGTGCTTACGCATGCCTGATGCTGGGCTAAGTGCTTTACCTTACTAAAGTGTTACTCACAGCCACCAATAAATAGGTTACATTATTTTCCCTGTTTTACAGGTGAAAAAAGTAGGTTTATGCCGGTGAAGGTTCATGATCAAATTATCACAGCTTTGTAGAGCTAAAATCCAAACTGGGTCTTCTGACTCCAAAGCCTGTAGTTTTAACTTTTTTGCTATAAATATTCTATAATTTGTTCATAGAAAGCTCACTGATAAATACTTTGGCTATTTCTAATTTTCCCATTTGTAAATAATGGTGCAATGAATATCTATGTACAAATTATTGTGTAAACTCATAGTTATATTTCTATACTAAAATGACTAAAGTTAGAATTTTTGATTTAAAGGAAATATGTATAATTTTTATACATTTTGTCAAATCATCCTTCTCAAAACAACAGTCCATGAGAGTTTATATTGCCAACTGCTTTTCTCAAAGCAACAATTCCTGAACATTTCTAAATAAGTTTTAGGCAATATATGTTTATTTAGAATGTGGCAAGTAGTATTAATGAGCAATGCATGTAAAATGACAAAAGCACTTACTAAATCAAAAGCTGTTGTTCTCATTATATTCCTTATAGTTCAAGGGCTGGACACATTGCAGGCAAAGCCTAGCAAGTTTGGATTATAACTGTTAGGGTCAGTTCTATTGTCTATTATCAATCTTCCCATTTGAAATATTTCAGAAGTTCAGATTTTAAATGGAATGCTCATCAGTCATATTCCTAAAGAGGGTTGCTTGCTCCAATACATTTAGCAAAATGATTGGTCCAAGTATAGATTAGCTGGAAATCTAGATTTATCTTGCCCTTCTCAAAGAAGTGAAGCTTTCTTCCTCTCTGATTGCTGCCTCTGGGTTTTGTTTCTTTCTTATTGCAACCTGAAGGGAATTTTGCAGCTCTGACTTGAAATGAGTTATTGGAAAGCAGTAATGGAGGCAGTGAAACTTCCCATGTAATGCTAACAGGCATCCCTTAAGTCTGCAAAGCTAAGGGATCACCACCTGTTTACCCATTCCATGATCCCTGTTTGATAAGCTACATAAACTCTTAGAAGAAAAAATGAGGTCTTGGGTTTCTTTTATAACATGTATGTAACCAAGTGTGTTATTAGCACCTAGATGGCATCTCAGCCAATACACTCATTCCTTTGAAACTTTGAAGTTGAGAAATGTAAGTTGAGTGCCCTGCTTGGTCTTTTATGTATTTAATAATCTTTAAAAACACTTTTAATTTAATTTTGAAAATTATAATTTAATTTTTTAAAAATTAATCTTTTATTGAGACTGTGGACTTGATGTTAACCTTTTGCAATTCAGATTTCGCTTTTATGAAAGAAGATAATAAGATCAACCATTCTCCTGCTAGCATGGATAGCAGAGAGATCATATAATGTAGGAAGCTTATCTGCAACTCGGGGAAGGGGATGGCCTCGAAGAAATGTAGATCTACTTTAGTGAAAAAAATGTTCTCTAGAATGAAAAGAAGCAGTTTGGTGCTTACAGCCCCAAGGAGGAGGGAACGTAAGGAAAAGGAACCTGTCTAAACACTGGGTGTATTTTTTTGCTGTTCTGGGTGACCCTCTCTGACCTGCCTTTCTCCCTGCTCTTAGGGCCCCAAACTCAGTTATTTGACTAAATGTTTCACTTCTCAACAAGTTATGTTGGTGTTACGTAGAGACAGACTTAATTAAAGTTTGCATGTGGTGAGTGAGAAAGAGAAGGGCATTTAAACTCACTGAGTCAGGTCCTGTTAGAAAAAGAAAAAAAAAAAAAAACAGTGACAGAATGACACAAGGAAAAGAAGGAGGTGCAAAAAGCCATTTGGTCTGAGCTCCCTTAATTCAGGCCAGGGAAGAGGTAACACAGAGGCCTGAGGGGGTGAGTTGAGGACAGGCTTTCTGCCTTAACTCTCGACGTGCTCGGTTTTATTAGTTTAGGCCAGGCGGCTGCTAACATTATTTTAGTATCTATTTTGTGAGTGATTATGTTGTATGCATGGGCAGGAGGTCAGGAGGGTCAAGCCTTTCTGCTCCAGACCATCTCTGCATGAGCCTCTCGCCTTTAGATCTTGCTGAAACTTGCCACCTGTAAAAGCAGACAACCTAATGGGAAAAAGAGCAGCACTTAAAATGCTGTTTTTTCTCCCCCACTCTCTAGTGTAAAGAACGTTGTAAAAATATTTCAAACTGGATTTTTTGTTTTGGTTGCGTTAACTCTTTGTTTGACCGTCGTCACAATTTTCCCACAAAATTTACTTTCGGTAACCAGAGATGTTTTGGAGAAACTGAATATTATGTCTGCAAACAGAGGGAAGCAGTCAGAGAAGCCCAAAGGGGGGCTTGCTAATGCTCTGATCACTTAAACTTCTCGGTCCCATCACACACAATGACCACAGCTTTGGAAATTAACAAACCAGTCTATTTTTCAGGGACTCTCTTTGATTTGTGT
Source organism: Eulemur rufifrons (assembly GCF_041146395.1). Classification (NCBI taxonomy): domain Eukaryota; kingdom Metazoa; phylum Chordata; class Mammalia; order Primates; family Lemuridae; genus Eulemur; species Eulemur rufifrons. The sequence continues at coordinate 63,501,795 of NC_090985.1, read as the reverse complement.
TTGAACGAAACATCCATGAAACATGGACCAAGTCCAAGCACAATGTTTTTGATAGCCAACACCCAAAAGAAGAACGGATGAGGTCTAGATCTTAATCCTAATTTCTTGTCAAACTGCCTGTGTGACCTTGGGCTCATCCTTATGCCTCCACACCTCAGTTTGACTTCACCAGGGCCTACTTGCCTCGCTGTTAGGGATACTGAACTCATTCATTCACTGTCACTCAGAGCTGTTAGGTTGTTAGGCAGGAATCACGGGCCCATGATGGGGTGAAGGGACAGTGGTATAGATGGACCATGTCTTTCCACTTCCAAACCTTGGTTTTGCCCAGAAAGGGCTTCATTGTAACCACAGGGCTCCCTGGTGCAGGACAGCAGTGTGGAGACACACGTTTGGTAAAGAGAGCCACTGGCCTCACTTCCTTCTAGGTCAAAGCTGTACCCGATGCTCTGGAACCCCTCTGGAAAGCTTTCTGGACACTTATTCCTTTACTCATTCAACATGTATTTGTCAAACACCTCCTCTGCTCCAGGGCCCGTGTTGAGGTGCCCTAGGACCCAATACCAAACCCTCACTCTAGTGAACCTTCTGCTCAATGAAGAGATAATGCATGTTCAATAAGTGAATAAATAACTATACAGCGTGTCAGATGATAAGGGCTGTGAAGGAAAGTTTAGCAGGATAAAGGGGAGAAAGTCTGTCAACTTTAATGAGGTGACAATGAGCAGAGACTTGGACTGGGTGGAAGACTGAACCATGCAGATATCTGGGGAAGAGCATTCCAAGCAGAGGGAAGAGCGAGCACACAGGCCCTGAGGTGGAAGGTGTCTGGAATGTTCACAGACAGCAAGGGGTCCTGTGGGGTGGAGCAGAGCGAGTGAGAAGACAGTGGTGGGGGATGAGGTTGGGAGGTAACCAGGATCAAGTGCCTGTGAGGCCTTTGGGACAAGTCAATCACTTTGGATTTAATTTTGAGTGTGATGGAGGAAACCAATGGACCGCTTTGATCAGAGAAGTGCTGTGATCTGACTTTGTCTGAAAAAGGACAAGCTGATGCTCTGCAGACAGTGGATCAAAGAGGGTCAGAGTAGAACTGTGGGACTAGTTAGTGTCTACCTCAGTGGTAGTGGTCACAGGTAAGTGCTAACAGTGATGTGGACTAGGGAAGTGATGCCACCGTGGTGAAAAGTGGTCTGACATGGAATGCATTTCAAGTACAGAAGTTAAAGGATTGATGATGGTTTGAATATAGGATATAAGAAAGAGAAGTCAAGAATGATAGTTGAGAAAGTAGGTGCCATTACAGAGAAAGAACATTCTGGAAGAAAGACCATGAAAGGGCAGCTAGCTTGGGGGCCCTGGGGACTGATGGGAAAATACAAAACTATGTTTCAAATGTAACTTATAGGGGCCTGTCATGGAGTGTTTGCTTTTCAAGGCATAGCTACTTCATAGAGGATGAAGGGTCAAGGATGTCTCATGTGGGCCAGAGTTGAAATGGCCTACTTTAGAGGGAGGAAACCACCTTCAGGCTGTGCCTCTTGGATTGGTGATGTCACGATGAGGCATATGCCTCTCTTTGGCCAAAGTAGCCAATACTGACCACTGGACCCTAATGGCTGTCGAGTCTGGACAAAGGTGGGCCTCTGGGTAGGGTCCTTCGTATCTGGGGTTCTAGCTGTTTTAATAGCAGCTTGATCAAGGGTGAGACAGACCAGCTTGGCAAAGACTGGAATCTGGAGGCCCTGACGTCTACCATCTGCCCCTCCCCCATGTGCCTTATTGCTCCCTCACTAGAAAAATGGCAACGAACACTAGATGGTCTTGGCTGCAAATGAGGTGAACAAGAAGGAGTAGAAAAGCCCAGAATAGGCTGCACTCAGGAGCTTGGCAGTCCATAATAGACAGCAGTCTGAGCAGGTCAATCTGCAGTAGCAGAGACATAGGACAAGGGTTCACCGTGGGCCAGGACTAGGCCAGGGTGTTAAAGGACATCACTTTATTTCTTTACTTCTTCCCTCCTTCTCTTCCTTCCTTTCGTCCTTTCCTTTTTCAGTCCTTCTCTTTCTTCTCTCCCTTTTTCCCTTCCCCCTTTTATTCCTTGCATTTAAACATTCATGCCTTCAGCAAACATTTATTTAATGCCTGCTGTGTACCAGCCACTGTGCTAGGTCTTGAGGACACCTAGAAAAAACACAGGCTCGACCTTCCTGGAGCTGATAATTCATGGGAGCGGGGGAGGGGAATTCCCCACATTCCCTCCTGGGCTAGTGGAGCAGACAAAAGAGTTGAGGGTAGGGGCCACCGAGGTCACCTGACCACACACATATTTGTAGTCTGTTTTCAATGTAAAATATGAAACCACCCTGCTCTAAGCTTTCTTTGTTCTCTTTTATGTTTCTGTTCAGTGAGTGGCAGGGCTTCCTTTCCTGTGGGTTTTTAAAAAGTCTTATCATGTACGTCATTCTGATGCTCCATTTGCACGTACAAGTTGTTGACCTTTTACATGAAAGAGCATTAGCACTGGCTTGATGCCTTACAAGAACATCTTCAGTTTTTGCTTTTTGTAAAGAAAGTATTTTTATTGGTATCCTAGGCAGGAAACCACAGTGGTTAAGAGATGGATTCTGAAATCAGACAGGTATGGGTTCAATATAGGCTCCGGCATCTAACAGCTGTATGGCCTTGGACAATTTACTTAGATTCTCTGAGCCTCGATTATATCTAACTCATAGGGTTGTCACAGATATTTAAAAAATGGCATAGACGAAACATTTGATGCATAATTAACAATAAATAGTTCTTGTGAGTTATCAGATGCCAAATCCAAAATGCATTGTTTTCTTCCAGTGTTTATATCTCTGTGGCTCATACCTCTCCACATATTTATGTATTATCAGTTGCTCAATAAACTCATGATGTGTGTCCAAATTGCCTTGTAGGTTGACTACAGAACGATCATTCAGGGAAAAAAAGACCCAAAATGAAACTAGAAAAACACTCTAAGCATGGAATTAGCAGCCATATTTAAATTGATCCCAATTTCAGAGACACAATCAGGAACAGTAATTGGGGAACACTGTGGTCATTGCCTTCTCTCAGAAGTAAAACCCAGGAAAACTGTCCAATGGACATTAAAAGTAAGAGTTAGGTTCTGGCAAATAGAGTCACTTAAAAACAGAGGTCCTCAAAAATTTCACTGGAAGCTTGGAAAAAAAAAGTTTTGCATCACATCTTTTGGTACCACGGAACAAAAAAAACGCTTTAATATGTTTGCAGTGGCAAATGATTTCTTGACATATGTCATTTCCAACTGATTGCTAGTAGCTGCTGGGAAAGCTGTGATGAAGGCCTATGAGGTTTCACACTGGGTCCGTGGTAAAGAAAGCTCTGACCCATTAGCAGTCACTTGCATGGAAGGGCACAGGCACGGGGAGTGTCAGTGTGAGTGTTCTGCGGTTGCCGTTCCTAGTGAACATTGTGCTCACCTGGGGACATTTCCAGTTTGAGTAACGTTTAAGATAAAACAAAAGAATCTACTTATCCTAAACTATTGTTAGACTTTATTTATTCATTCATTCATGCATTTATTTTTGTACAGACTTATCCCTTTAACAGCAAATACTTTTAAATCTGTGTTCCATTCCAATGTAGAATTAATTTAACTCAGAAAAACATATAAGTATATTTACAAGTAGATTTGAACTATGCACAAATGGGGCAAAGCAGGAATAAAAGATGGTTATTCCAGAGGAAAAGATGAATTGGTAATTCGATGAGAAACCCGAAATGGAAATGGGATAAAGATTGAAATGATTCAAAAGAACATACTGGATATGGCAGACAGAAAACAGAGTTAAACTCAGATCAACAGGTGTTCTTAGAGAAGAAACTGGAACAATTGGAGAGAATCATAGTAAAACATCTCCCAACAGGGAAACTTAAGTTGAAAGGGAAAAAAAAGAATTAGAATCTCCAGGTCAAAGGATATTGCTTTGGAAAAAATTACTAATTTTAATGTTGGTTAGTGCAAAATCATGATCCTCTGTGTATTTTTAAAAGGGTGAGCCAATACACTGAAAGCAAATATCCCAATAAATTATTTAAAAATTAAAGTAAAATTATTAAAGAATTTTAGGAAGCATGTGAATCTCTATAAATAAATAAATAAATCTTTACAAAAAGAAAGAAGAATTCATAGTAAATGTCAAATAAAAATAATTTAACAAACTTAAACATTTAAGTTTTATTATTTTTGACTTTCCCACCGATGATTTATTATAAACTGGATGCCAATTTGACTGTGATATTATCAAAATGAGCTATTAAGGTCACATCCTTACCATTCCTGAGAATTTAGGATGGTGATCCCGGGCTGCTATGTGTTACGAGTTTACTTAAACCAAATTCTGTACTAACAAGTCTTCACACTTACCTCATTTGTCCCTAACAGTAAGCCAGCCAAGCGAGTGTTACAATCTTCATTGTAGGATGAAGGCATGAAGGCTTGAGAGAGTGGCAGCCAGCGTTCAAATCTCAGTTCCATCTGAAGCCTGCGCAGCTTTAACCCCGTTGACTACTATTACCTCTCCAACTGGAGAGTCACTGAAGCTAAGAAGGACGACCCCTGGTGGCACGAACTATAGGAAAACCAGCGTGGTTACCATATAGGACCATAGTTCACCCTCAGGGCTCTCCTCTTTGAAACCAACCACTGCTGCCAGCACTGAACAAATGACCATGTGCAATTGGGCGTGCTGGGAAAAACGTAATACCAATAGTGTTCAGCTTCTGGGAAACTGAGCACTCTTTATCTGCAATTTTGTTGAAGGTATTTGTATGCAATGCAGTCAAGTTCCTTTATTTTCCCTGTCCCTGGGTTCTCCCATAGGGAACACAAAGGAATGTCTTCAAAACTCCCGAGAGCATGGAAGAATGTTCATGTTGAGGCCATCCATCCAGCTGCTCATTTAGGAATTTAGTTCCTGGTATATCTGGCTTTTCTCTGCTACAGAAGAATTGAGTCAACTCCCAGCTTTATTGGTATCTTATCTTCTCAAACTGTGCTAGATCTGCAAATTTACAAAATTGTTGTAGGATATTTCTTTTTAACTTTGCAGTTTACACATTTACATAAACTTTTATCTTTAGTACCAGACACAGCAGCCCTTTCATTTGCTATAACACGTACCTCAAAAAAATACGACAGCAACTTAAATGGAAAACTTTTTAATTGTGTTGATTGGGGGAACAAAAGGGACTGGTAAATACTTTTATATATAGCTTTAATAACGTTCAACTTTCTGTAAGTACCCCCTCCCCCACCTTGATTTCACAGTGGCTTTGGAAAGAATTTAAATCTGATACCAAATCACAGTATTAAATTTCCAAAGTCCCCAAATTCACCTTTAAATTCCTTTCATCCTTCTCCACTAGATTATGACTTTCATCCAATAGTTCCCCCACAGCTCCGTGGTCCCAGAATCAAGAAATTTCCTCTTTACATTGGACTGATCTTTTGGCCAGTAAAATAGAATTTGCCTGGCTCTTCTTCTCCAATCATACTGTTATGATTAGTTTGAAATGGAAAGGACCACACTTCATTTGGGCTAGAAGAGAAACATTCCCCTTTAAAAAAAAAAAAAAAAGAAAGAAAGAAAGAAAGAAAACAAACAAAATGTAAGGGAATAACGGGGAATCCTGCTCCAGGTCTATGTTTATAGACACAAAGGCAAACATTGACGATTGAGGCTGAGGGCTGGTTGAGGAACAAGTAGTCCATCAGTTTTGCTTAAATATTGCCAAAGAATTGGTGTGGATAATTTTTAAATGTAGTTTTGGCTTTACAGAGACACAGTTATGGTATGTCTCTATAAAGACACAAGAAATTTTCTGAGTGCATGATGCATTTACTTAGAGCCAATTGTCAACTCAGCAATCTGCACAAATTCTTCATTTGTAAAATACCTACTGAACTCCTAGTATACATCAGAAGGACATCATGTTAGGTCCTGGAGAATACCGTGATAAAGTCAGACCACTGTATACTCTGATGGGCACTTACATGGTGTTTCTAAATAACTTACTGTGTTATGTTTTTTAGAGGAAAAAAACTAAGTCTTTTTGATAAAAGGCTATAGTAATTTAATCAATAGTACTACAGTTTCAAATATACCTGAGTTATAGTAATGAAATGACTGGTATCTTGGTGATTCTATTGCTAAAACATCAAACTGCTGAATAAAAATGAGGTTTTAAAACACAGCTCATCTGTAACATGCTCTTTAAAATAAAGGCAACTTTGACTGATTTGCACAAAAGGGGAGAAGCTGAGAAGTGGCTAATAAAATGGAAAATAACAAAAGGTAAAATTGTCTTCTGCTTTTGTGCTCACATTTGTATCTGGACATTTTTTGGTTTGGGGGAGCTTGTTTCAAATGGAACCACGTGGGCACACATGAGGATGTGACTCGGGAGGTGGCTGGATGTTTGCCAGTGTCCTACTCCTGCCCCCGTTCAGCAGCACGTCCAACCACATCCACCCTGGGACAAGTCCATCCTCTCTCTGATTCAGACCGAGTGCCCGCGTACAAATCTTTCCTGCAGTAGGAAGTGGCTTAAATGTCTGCTTTCAAAGGCTTGTTTTGCAAGCAAAGTAAACAGGAAAGTTTATTGGATGAGTAAACTGAAATTAAGCAAACTAGTTCCTAACTCTTAATAGTAGCTACCCAAGATGTCAACAAAGCAAGGGTCAGTGTCAATAATATTAGAAGCAAAGTTAGCAGTGCTTACTACAACACAAATTGTGGCAGAGGGTAAACTGCTTCTAAGTTCCTGGATTCTAAACATCTCCATGAAAGCCAATAATTTTTTAAATCTTTTTCTGGGTAGTCCAGATTAGAAATTGAGAAAAATATTGCTATTAAATAATATTAATAAGAATAAAGATAATGATGATGATGATGATGATTTCTCTGTCAGGTCCAACGCCAAATTCACGAGTCTCATGTGTTTCCCTCTACCCACATTTTTGCTGTAAGCTAAGAGTATTCTATAAAAGGAATAATTCTCACTCACAAAGTATGTAATTCCATCCATAAAGAATCCCAGCTCCCTGCAGAAGCCTGGGTTTACCGATGGTTGAGATGCACTGATGACGCCTCAGATTGTACCCTCTGTCTTGATTGAAAGCAGAAGGACCCCCCCTCCTGCTTGGCCTCTTTACTTATGAACAGTGTCGATCCATTTCCTGTTCCCCTCTGTTAATTCAGACCAGGACAGACACAAGATCAGAATGAGGGACCCTGCATTTCGGCACCTCCTTGGAGCAGTGTTGATGGGAATAAGTGTTTGCAGACTGCAGGTTCCTGTTCAGGCTACCAGAGGATGACTTTTCAATTCTTAGTTAACCAGTTCCAGCCCAGAAAAATAGCCACTGTACACTAGCACTGTTCAATATTGTTGTTTTTCCCCCCTTCCCTTGAAGTATTGACCACCCAACCATTATCACTCCCAATTTAAAATGAAATATGGAGCGCCTCATCTGGGTTTCAAATGAGATGCAATTGTCCCTTTGTTCTGCTGAAATCAATCAGAATCTTGCCCAAATGGAGGGTTTCATGTTACCAACAAGGAATGTGTTTCCAGGGGTGTTTGCTCTGAAATAAAAAATGTGATAATCATTACATGGAGAGCCAATAATTATAAGCATTTCCTCTTGGAATCAGAGGAAAAAAATATAGGGAACATATCAACCTCAAAAAAACAAAGATCACTGAATTTCTGTCTGGTATATTAAGGCACCTGGTTGGGGTCTATAGCCACACTTCCTTTGAATGCTGCTGCATTTTAACATCATTGTGACCCTGATTGAAGCTGCCACCCTGTTTTGCTAAAAGTAGTGCTGAATTTGTCAAGACGTTTTTTCTTAAAGTGAAACTAGTAGAAACATAGCTGAAATTGTCAAAAATGCAACATTATTATTATTATTTTTGTTAAGTACATTTCAACCTGTAAGTGACCATTGATTCTAATTCTAAGAAAATGTCAAGATTCAATAGAAAATGAAATTCCCATGGGCAATTATAGGCACCATCAAAAGTCACATGGTACGTACATTAGATCATATGCTCTGTACTTAAAAGGGGCATGGTTGCTGCTTCAGAGATAAGTATTTCCACTGTACATTTTTGTCTTTTGCACTAGTTCAATGCAAATGGCTCAGCAGGTCAGTCACAGTACACTTGCTCAACTCAAAAATCTTACCGTCTTAGTTTTTTCTTCTGCTGCTTTATGGTCACAATTTAAGTATACTATTATTGTAAAGATGAAGTGAAATGTCCTAAATAATGGCTGTTTGCATGTCAAATTGGGATGCTCTAAAACTCTCCTATAATCTACCTTTAAGTTTTCACTCCCTGAATCTCTATCCCCCTTTAAACCCAAAGGGATTCATCAAGCAAAACAGATGGGTCGGTAGCCCTGAGTTGCCATGGCTGAAGAGCTAGTAGAATGGGGCAGGATGTTTGCAAAATGATTATTCCCACAGCTGTCTGTGGGCTGTTTCACCAAGGGCTCAAACTTCTGAATTAAATCTTCAAAACCCTACATGATTCCACTCTAGAGAATCCCAGGACATTGTTTTGGACCCTCAGCTGAAAATTCATGCTTACTTAACTTGTACCCTCATCCCTGACTACACCCTGTAGGAGAACTGGTAAGCTCTGCTAGAACATCTAGATGGGTGAAAACCCAGGTTAGGTATATACTGTACAGAGGAGCAAGGGAAGAGAACTAATATTTACTGAACATTTTCTATGTGGGCTTGGCCCTTCACTGGCTCTCATTATATTCTCGGAAAAAACTGAAAAGGTAGGTGTGTTTATCCCCACTTTGAAGATGTGAAAACTGAGATTGGAGAAGAAAAGTAACGTTCCCCGGTCCTCCTGTTAGTGGCAGAACAAGAATTTGCATTCAGCTCTGTCACACTTCAAAGACACACCCTTCCCCTAAACCAGAGGTTCACGGACCTCCACAAAAAGAGGGGCCTATATAACACCTAGTGGAGCCCATCGTTTTAGACTTGAGGTAGCCAAGGTTTAAATGACTCACCTGAGATTTAAGACCAGACGTAGTTGGCCTTGGCATAGTTCCTAAGCAGATAGTTCCACTTATGGACACACAACAGTTTTAAGAAATGTACCTGCTAACCTCAAATGTGCTTACTTAACCACACCTTTCTGAATCTTGTTGCTGTCAAAATTTCCTAAATGCCTCTTATATGTATGGATTGATTTTTCTTTATGAATGCATTTGATAATTTATAGTCGACAAGAATTTTCATAATGCTTCATAGTTAAATATTGAGCTTTTGAGAGGGAAGAACGTACCTATAGTAAAGTTCTCCTTAAAAATATGGTCATGGTAATGATGATTTATGTGTTATTCATGTAGTAATCCATTTGACTTTAAGTAGAGTCTATAAAGCTTTCTATACTTGTCTCTTCCCAAAACTATTTCACATACATTATCTCATTTTATTCTCCAAAGGAACCCATGAGAAAAAAAATTTACAACAAGACCAACCTTAGAATTTCCTATCAGTTTTGTGGATTTAAAATGTCTCTTTTAATTTGTAAAATAGTGTAGAACCTGGTAAAAGTAAGAGAGTGAATGTATGTTGAAGGTGGCGGGAGGAGAGGAGAGATGGCATCAGCTCTATGTAGATATTTACATGAGAATTTGCATTTAGAAGAACTGGACCCCATGTTAATTCCTGATAAGTGTCAGAATTTAGTAAATTCATGGAAGGAGAACTCAGGGTAGATATGGTTCAGTAAGCCAGAGGCAGGCAGGTGAGACAAGTAGAACCTTTATAGATACATACTATTAAAATTCTAGCTCTGAAAAATCTGTATGCAGTAGCAGCTCACACCAAGGGTCTCTGGGGACCCTGTATATGCACACATGCCAAGAGTGCCCTCTGTTGTCTACCAGGAATACTAAGGAGCTTCAGGAAGCCCATCCGTGCTGGAGTTTATATTAATACTTCTTTGTCCACAAAGGTTTTTCTGCACCTGGCAAAGGGTCTGAAATATGGGTTATGCCCCAGAATGAGAGTTTATTGAATCAATTGCATAATATTAGAGTTTGAAGAATCCTTAATAGTTACCTGATAACAATTCTTCTTTTACAATTGTGGAGAAGGAGGCTCATAAAAGTGGAAGTATCCCATGAGCGGCAGACTGTGGTCTTGAACCCAGGGCTCCAAGTCTAGTGCTACTTCTTATGCAACCTCCTAACCCTTATTATTTTTTCCTCCTTCATCCTCTTTAAGAATGGCTACTAGCCCCATGAAATAGAATAAAAGACTCATGGAATGCTTGGATAGAAGGAACCTCAGAGATGGTATCTCAAATCCCCATGTTTTACTAATAGGAAACTGAAGCCTCTGACCACAGCCACTTAAGGAGGGCTGTACAGACAAGACTCCAAATTTAATTACTTTTCTACAAAATTATGAAGATAAAAGTAAGGAGAAAAAGGTAAAACGACCTCATTTTTCATTTACAAGATGTGGTTCTCTCCTCTATTTCTGTGTATACACCTCCCACCCGCCCCTTCATTCTTTATTCTTAGGCTCATGAGCTCAAGCCACGTACTTAAACATGACCAAGCCACTGAAAAGCCAGATGGGAATGCAGGCTGAAGCCAAGGGGAGCTGGCTGGAGCATGGGGATGAGGGACTTGGGGGTGGAGAGCAGAGAGGGTGGCTGTGGTTCAGGATGAGATGTTAGCAGGTGATGGCGACTGCTGGGTTCAAGGTTGGAGCCCAGGAGGACGCCATGTGAGGGTCCTGCCCAACATGACTGTCAGAACACTTCTCTCTGCTATTGCACAGAGTGGTGGTAGGGAAGCAGAATGATCAATACTGGTTGCTCCAAATGTATTCCCGAGCAGTGATGTCCCGGGCTTTGCAGGGACAGGGTGGTGGGTAGTTCCTCAAGCGACTGCTGCTTAGAACTTCCTGCACTGTGGGCTGCATCACACCTTGTGTCTCAACTCCTCTGATCAACACGTATTTCCTTATACTAGGCCTTAGGGCCAATGCCACTGTAGACTTGGTTCTTGCTGAAGAGAACAGAAAGAGAAATGGGGAAACCTAAACTTTCTGTGGGCTTACTGTGTTCCAGGCACTTGGCTAGGGGATTCCTATGGATGACTTCTTCTAATCTTCACTTTTCTTCCATCAGGTGGTGCCGTTATCCTGAATATACAAACGATGAAGCCGGCACTCAGCGGGGTAAATAAATTACTTTGCCCCAAGTCCCACAGTGGTGTCTGAGGCAGGACTTTAATTGGAAGCCAGTGCTTCCAAGATCAAAGGCACCTCTTTTCCTGACAGTAAAGACAGGTGGAGGTTGGATGGCAAGCTGGCATACATGGTCTATCTGAGCCCAGCACGAAGTCTCTGCCTTATACACTTCTCCTCACCCCTGGCTTCTCACCACCCGTCCAGCCTGTGGACCCCATGGGCTACCTCCATTGAGAATATTCTGCTCCTCTGCTTCTGAACTGTGTATCTGGGCTTTGGTTGATGGTTTTCCCAACTGTGCAGCTTAGATGGACCTCTCTCGTCCTCCGTCCTTCCTTACCTGGCTGACATGTTAGCCAATGTCTTTTACTGTATAGAAAAACAAACAAACAAACAAACAAACAAAAACACAAACCCAGAGGTCAGCCCAACCACTAAGGAGAGGGTCAGAAGGGATAGTGGGTGAGTGACCCTGGACCATAAAGTTTAGAGGAGAGCCAGAGGTTAGCAGTCACCCGGGGAGACAAGCCTGATGCACAGGACACATGGGTCCAAATACCACTGTTGATGCTAGTTCCATGTTTTGAGTAAGAAGCACTAACTCCCTATGCCTCCAACGCCACCTGTCACATGGGCATAATGATACCTGCCTTCCAGTGCTGTCCCAGGAGTGAGTGAGAGAGTGGTTGCAAACTGCAAAGCACACACAGTAGGAGCTCAACAAGTGTCAGCTTCTCCCCCTTTGTGCTCCTTGGGAGACAAAGCCAGTACCTCAAGTAACTGACAAAGATAATCGCTTTTCCTAGGTCATAAAGATGATCCAAATCTATTTTCTCCATGTTTCATTGTCCTCATGGATCTCTCTGGAGACATCTGTGACTGACGCAAATGAGATGCACAAGTCCTTTTTGTTCCAGGGGACTTTTGCCAGCAGTTTACTGTTGAAGCAGACCCCAGACCCTGGGATTCTCATGTGGTCTTCAGCCTACCCATATTACAAGGGAAAAGCCACTGGAGAAATTGGAGCTGACAAGTCTCGAGCTGGTTCCCCTCTGATTTCCAGCCCTGTGCCATTTACTAAAAGTGATACAGGTGGGTGGGAAGCAGGTGAGGCCTGCTTCTCAGACGTAACCAAAGATGCCCGCGCAGCTCCGTGGGTCTCTCAGCCCATTCTTCCCGGGCATGCCGGGCGCAGTCAGGTGTGGGGCCTGGTCTTGTAGGGATACCCAAATATTTTCTTGAAAAGTAATCTCGGTTTATTAGAGTTTCTTGTCTCAATTCAGAGTATAGATTTTTGAATGCGTTTGCTGACAGATTGACCTGGACTATGTTTTCCCTTATTCAGGGAGCGATCGATCTTTATCAAAAGGATTTGTTGACTGACGGGCTTTCCCGGTTCTAATGTGCTGTTTGATACTTTTAAAAGACATATGCCCCTTTGTATAATGAAATTATCTGATAAAAGAGGGAATGAAGCTCAGGTTTTCAGAAGCATCTCAGGTCTTGGCTGCTTTGGTGACTGCCAGGGAATTTTGTTTTTATTTGCCTGTGATGGAAACCTTACAACCTGGGGGAAATTGTTTTCGAATATTCAAGTTTCTAGACCATATACTGTGCTTCTAGGCCTGAGGGCCTGAACTAAACCAAGATTGTGTTTCCCTCAGGTAAGTACTTCCAGACACTGTATCCTCTCTGTCTTTACAACCCTCTTCTCCTCATTACTGTACTATGTAACACTAGCTGCGCATTATATTCCACATAAAAAGCCATTTCTGTAGCATCTTGTCATCGTTTCATGGACGCCGCTTTGAAGCCGTGTTGAGTTCTGAACTCAGAGCCTAACAGCAATGGCTCAAGTGCACCGCACCGTATTATTTACCCAGATGGGGTTAATTGTTAAATAAAAGAATGGTCCCTTTCACTTTGCTTTTTTGCAATCTCTCTCACACTGGTTATGGAAGACAGGGAAGTCCATGATAAATATCAAACTTTCTAATCAGAAACGAGTCCAATTGTATTTGAAATCTTGAACTTAATCCAGAATCAGGAAATGTAGCCACTTGTGTTACTGTTGCTGAAAGAAGAAAATGACCTTTTTATTGTAGCTTACATTCACTATTGTACTTGAGAGCTACAGGGAACGAGGCAAGCAAATGTAAAGGCTTAAGTAGATTTTTCCTTTTCACAGGAAGGGTACAACTTGATGTGCTGAAACCGTTATCTCCTTATATTTTCAAGGGATTTTTGCCTAGAGTGAAGCCTGAACTGCATCCTAAAAATTTTTTGCCTAAAACTTTATAACAAATCCCTTTAAGTTTCTGATTTCAGTGTGGCTTAATGGCTATTATCACTGGCTTGATTGGTTGATTGAGATATAACTTGCAAAGAGTAAATTTCACAAATCCTAAGGGTAGGGGTTGACAAAGTATTATATGTGTGTATATACAAATGCACATACCTATGTTACTACTGCCCAGAACAAGAACAGTTGAGTGCCCAGAAGTTTCTCTCCAGCCTGTCAGTCAAAGCCCTCAAAGGTAAACATGCTTCTAATTTCTATCACCATAGGTCAGTTTTGTCCATTTTTGAATTTTATGCCCAGGAAATCATATAATACATATTCTTTTCCGACTGGCTTCTTTTACTTAGAGTTTTTACTTTTGAGTTTTATCCCTATTGTGACATGTATCATACCACTATCTTTTTGGATCTCATATTATTTTGGAAAATAATTGTTGAAGTGCAATAGATTTCCTGAAGAGGAGCTTTTGAGGCAACACCAAATTAACGAGCAAAAAATATTTTACTTATGATACTCCAGTCTTTGTTGTTGGTCTTACTGTGGTAATATCAGAAAGGGATTGGGGAGATTTTACATATACATGTATATGCATGTGTAGATCTAAAATACAAATGTAGATTTATTTACATATATACATACATGTATATATATGCATATACAAAAATATACTCACATTACGATGAAATATCATCCACAGACAAGTAATTTGCCACTAAATTCAAATTCAGGACTAATCAGCAGATTTTATAGGGCTACATGTGGAAAAAAAATCCCTCCCAGACCTAATCAAGATGATAAGATTAAACATTAGGACTTAAGCTGCCCTGTCTTCCAAGAAGCATATACTGAATGGAATTTTGAAGTTATTCTGGGTACATTTATTATGGGCAAGGCTGTTGCAAACTCTTTTACCACTGTTCCATTGGAATTAAGAAATTGGCACAGGCTAAGAGCTCCCATTAATTCTTTCAATCATTAATCCCTCAGACATAATATCTATTTGATAAATATTTGTTGAGCTTCTACTGTGGGCCAAGAATTATTCTAGTCACTATGGACTCACCAGTAAACGAGGTAGTTTAAGGTCCCCATTCTCATGGAGCTTATATTCTAGTTGGGGGGGAATAGACAATAAGAAATGAATGTGCAAGTAAGTGAATAAAAATCATTTCAGATAGTGATCAGTGCTAAGAAGCTAATAGCAAAAGAGGTTACGGGGAAAAGAGCAATGGTGGGATTGGAGCTATTTTAGGTGGGGTGCTCAGGGGATACCACTCTGAGGAGGGGATATTTGAGCAGAGAATAGGGAGAAGGAGCTGCTATGCAGTGATCTGGTGGCAAGAGCATTCCAGGCCAAGAAATAGCAAGTGCTCAGGCCCGAGGCGGAAACAGGCTCTTCTGGTTCAAGGGAGAGAAAGGAGGTGAGTGTGGCCAGAGCCTGGTGGAGAAAGGAGACAGTGGTGCAGATGAGGGCAGGGAGTGGGCACCAGGGTCCTGTGGATTCTGGTAGGGAACGTAGTGCCCTTTAGTTTCCAATATGATGGGAGGTCACTGGGGACTTTTAAGCAAGAGCAATGATATGACCTGATTCTGTTATTGAAAGTCCAGGCACAAGCTTCTTATTGGCTACATTACCATCAATTCTGTCTTCATTATTATTATGAAAATCCTCATGATCACTATCATCATTTACTGAGCACAAAATATTCTAGGCACAATTGTTCTAGCCCCAAGAGAACTATAGGGATGAAAAAAGAATCACTACTGTAAGAAGCAGGGGGAACAAGACAGTGAAAAGTTGGAATAATAAAGGCTACAATAGTGGCTAACACAGGGGGCTGTCGAGGCAACAGACTCAGCAGGCCAGACAGGCTTTGACAAGGAGGTTACATTTGAATACTTGAATTGGATGTGTGGATCTAGAGCAGTGTGATCCATGGATAAAGCCTTTCCAGGCAAAGCAAAGCATTTATGAAAGTGGGAGACACGAAAGAGCAGGAGAGCCCCTGAGGTTGGCTGTAGTTATGAATGAATGTGGTGCAGGGAGTGGACATGGCAGGAGATGAAGTTGAGGAGTAGCAGTATCTCCATCGCCAAGGCCCATGAACAGCACGCCGGCAAGGTTGAAACTCCACGTGGAAGGCAACAGGAGAGGGACAAATAGTGGGACCAGAAGGATTTTAGAAAAGAACAGAATCTAAAGCTAGAGAGGACAGAATTCAAATCTTGGCTCTACTACTTACTAGTGTGGTGACATCAGAGATATTGCTTAACCTCTCTGAGTCTTAGTTTCCACATCTGTTAAATGGGTTAAACAATAAATACATGGTGGGGTTGTTGTGACTATTGAAGACAATAAATGTAAAGCACTTGTACTCAATGGAGAAAAAATAAGTGGTGGTGATTATTTTTGCTATTATTGTTACATTTATTAGTAGACATAATTTTTTAAAAGTTTCCTTTATAGAGGAATAATTAGAGAATGCTGAGACCATAAATTACTATATTAATGTAGATAAAAATAATGAGCTCTTGGTGGTGGGGAGGAGGGGACATAAACCAGGATTTGCCAACTGACAGGCCAGGGGAGGGGTGGGGGGTGGCGAAAAGGGAGGACTGTCAAGTGACTCTCAGGTTTCAGAAGTAGGCAATTGAGTAGGGTGGTGGAGAACCTTTTTGAAATTGAGAATATTGGAAAATTAGTATGTTTTGTGGAGGAAGAGATGAGTTCATTTGTTGATGTGTTATTTTGCATGATCTGTGAAGCTTACTTTACGGTTCTGGAGCTCAACAGAAGAAAGTTGGGCTGGAGATAAAGATGTGTGTGGATAAGATGGACAGGGGAGAATGTATTGAATGAGGATTAAAAATGGATTATAGAATCTTGGAGAACACTGAAATGTAAGGATGGAGCAAGAAGTGTCATAGGGATTAAGAGAAAGCAGGCAGAGCAGTAGAGGGGGATCCGGAAGGGTGGCTCTGAGGTGTGTTCCTCACCTGCGCATGCCAGGGGATGGTTGCTCATGATGGCCCTCCAAGCACTTGCCTCTTGTTAGAGGAAGGAAGCATTCCTTTGGGCATGATTAATTCAAGTTCAGAGTGGGAAAGGCTGAACCCTGGCAAAAATCATAAAGAGGTTTGGTTTCTTCCAACCTCCCTTTTAGCCCCTATACTCCAATAGTGGGCTCTCCTAGGTCCCACAAAGGACCACAGGATTGCAGAACTCAGAGCTGAAAGGGACCTCAGGGTCATCTAACTGAACTCCCAACTCCTTAATATGAAAGGTTAGAAAACTCAGCCTCAGAAAAGGCAAGATGTTCAAGCAATTGATATTTTAACTGAACATAAAGCGCTTTCCCAAGGATCTTTACTCAGCAGTGCTGCTCCTCCAAGTTATTCTGTGGTGGTGGCCTAAAGGGAAGGCCCCCTCTGGGGTTAACATCTCACCAGGACTCACATCCTGTGAAAGCCAAATTGAATGGTGGCAATTGGACACCAGAAGCAAAGAACGGGAAAAATGAGGTCTGCCTCCAAACAAATCCACGTTAAAGTCAAAATTGGGAAATATCTCAACATTGGGAAATAGAATAGGAAGTACAGGAGGATAATATGGTTTCCCAGGATCATCCTTAGAGGAAAATGGCCCTGCAAAGGATGGGATATTGAATAAGGAAAAGGAAAAAGCACATGTGATTTGTGTTGCTTCTGAGATCCAAAGAATCAAAGGAGATTATTCCATGTAGCATTAAAGATCTTCCTATTGTTTTATCCAGAAAAATCAGGCTGAGAGGTGGGCCAAAAAGAGGTGATGGCCTAAATTACCTAGTAGGTCAGCATCATTATTTCTACTCTATTCTAGAAATTATTCTTATGGTAGAGATGGCTAATTGCCTACCCCACATCTATTTTCCCTTTTCTCCTTAGAAACAGAACCCTGGTTTTTAGCTGGATATATTCCCACACAGCCAGAAGAATTCATTTCCCAGGCTATGAATAGTATAATGGGTACACCTAGAAATAAAGTGTTATTAACAGGAAAGATATCCATCCTTCTTTTCTTCTTTCTCCATCCAATTGCCTTCAGCATCAACATAATGGCCCTAATTTCAGTAGCCACCTGGGCCTTGCAAGGGCAGGCCACAAAGGAGGCTCCCACACCAGTCCTGGACTTCTCACTTCTGAACTTCTCTTACACGAGAGAGAAATAAACTTCTATCAAGGTAAAGGGACATAGTTTGTTCTATTAATGCATCTTAACTTAATCCTTACTGAAGGATTTTTTTGGGTGTTGAGCTCTTATTAGAGTAAAAGCCATTGATGCTACCAACTTAAAGAATATGATCAAGAAGTAATATGTAAAATAATTGATTATGAGTTTGTTACATAAAAAAGAGTACCTTAAATTTGTAGGGTGACTTACATTTCACAAAGCACTTCTTATATTATCCTTAAAATGCATGTTTACTTTCAAGCTGAATTGTTTAAAATACGACTTTTAAAAATAGCTAAAATATATGTTCATGTTATTATGGTGATTTCTAGTTTAGCTGCTTGTTATTACCTGTGTCCTAGGAAACACAAAGTATTTGTCAGAGTCCCTGACACACTGTGAGGGCTGAAGAAGTGTTAGTGATTTTCCCCAAACTGGCTCATATAGAACCTTGATAGTCAGGGCCACTCACCAAACTATATTGCTCCTGTTGTGCAACCTCTGCAACCCTTAGACATCTCAGAAAAATTCTTATATCATGGTGAGTATAGGAGTAAGTGGAGGTTTTGGCTCTGCTCAATGATCCCGAGAACAGGAGACAGGCCAAGGCTGGAATTAGAGGAAGAACCTGGCCACCTGCCACACCCCTCTTCTGGGCCAGGGAGTTCTGAGCCAGCAAAAGAGCTTTACATACCCGCAGGCGAAAAACCGTTTTGTTCTGCATCCTACATGCACCCCAGGGGCATGCTAGAGTCACAGACTCAGACTACTATTTGGGATTGAGTCAGCCTCCAAGATCAGAGAGTAATAAAATCTCAGGGGTAAGTGCACCAGTCACCCAGACAGGACCAGGGCAGATGGGGAAGCCAAACACAACCCCACGAGGACAGGATGACACTGTTGGAGCCAACAGGAGATGGGCTCCCGCAGAGGCAGGAGACCCTTGAAGAAGCACATGCATATACCAGTGGAGACAAGGAGCCCGGGGCGTCTGGGGATCCCAGAAATGAAACCAGATCAAGGCAGTGCCAGGAATGCGGATTGCTTGCCTAGCGCTGGGGAGAAGGCTTGCAGAAAGCATCTGCTGTGAGGCTATAGCAGCTGTCCTGAATTCTCAAGGAGGCCCCTGCCTAGGACCCCTGCATTATCATTTATGGAGGTGGGGGGACCTTAGGTAAGTCACTGAGTGTACAGAATAGGGTTGCGCTCAATAGCAAAGCTTCTGGAACTGGATTCAGGCCTAGATCTAATTCACTAGCTCTGTCACCTTTATTCAGCAAGTTACCTAGCCAGTGGATGCCTCCATTTTCCCATTCATAACGTGGATACCATGACACCTGTACCTACTTACGGCATTGCTTTAGGGTAGCACTGGTCAATAGAACTTTCAGTGATGATGGTAACGTCCTACACCTGCATAGTCCAGGACTAGCCACTAGCCACATGTGGATACTGAGTACTTGAAACATGGCTAATGTGATTGAGAAACTGAATTTTAACTTTTATTTCATTTGAATTCATTTAAATTTAAATAGCCACATGTGACTAGTGGCTACCTTATTGGACAGCTTCAGGGACTAAATGAGATAATACCCTTTAATCAGTATGCCTGGCATCAGAGCCCAAAAACTACTAGCTAGTGTTGATATTAAACTTCTTAAAGTCTCAGTTTTCTCATCTGTGAAATGGGGTTTAAGATAGCACTACCTTGTGAGGTTGTTGGGAAGATTAACACATTGACTGCCACACACAAAAAAACCTGGAAAACTTTTCCTTGGAGCCACAGTGTTTTATCACGAAAATAGAATAAAAACTTCAAGTGTACTTTAAAGGTGAACATATATAGAAAAATGAAATTTACTGACTTTTATTCATTTAGCCCACGTTTTTAGAATTAAATTGCCAATATTAAGTTGTAAAAATAAGAACATCAACAAGTAAGATTTTATATATGCTTCACATGGCCCCGGGGTCAAAACTAGAGTGAGTTAAATACAACTCTCATGGCAGTTAACGTGTTAAAATATCCTGGATGAGAGAGCTAGCACAGTGCTGGGCACATTGTAGGTGCCTCACAAATGTGAGTTCCTTTCCTCCTTCATTTAAAGTTAAGACTATGAAATAATTGTCTGATAAGGTACAAGGCCATTGAGAACCCACAGTGAGATTCTCACCAAGCAATTGGATTGTTCAGCAGTCATGTGCACCTCTCTAATGCTGGCTTTGGCTGAAAAAAATAAAGTCTGTTTGAGCAAGAAAGAAAAAAAAAGTTGGCAATGATACATGCACTACGAGAGTTCCATAAATATGCATTTGGCAGAAGCCTGACTATCCAGACAGATCACAAACCACCAGGCCACGCACCTGCTAGACGACAGGGAATGTTATTACTGTTATAAAGATATGATTTACGAGTAATCTATACCCCAGGCAAAGACTCACTTATAGCAAACCTATTGTCCAGACTAGTCATCAACCCTCCAACTGGGGAAATGACAGCACTGATTGAAGAGACAGCAGAGGCCATGGAATTGAGCAAAACACTTGACCCTGTGGTCCACGGGAGGCTGAGCCCCAAGACAGGAAAAGGCGCTGTGTTGTAGCTACTTATCCAGATGTTGCACAATGGCTTGTGTGGCAGAAGGAAACCGAACAATTGCAGGTGTGTTGGTCTCTAAAGGAGTGGCTGCTTCAGCCTTCTAACAGCAAGGGGGATTTTAAGCAATGTCTTTTCTGAAAGAAATAAGAAAAAGAGAAGATATGTGATCAGAGAGAGTTTTGGGAGGAGGAACTTTGCTTCAGCCCCCAAATTATTTCCAGTATCTACTCACTGGTTCCTGAAGTTCCAGCCAGAGACTGGGTTCTTTTGTTTAAGGTTGCCCTGTCATAGGTAAGCTGATGTTAGATTTGATTCCAATTACAATTTTTAATTCTTGGGCTGTGGTACCTTCAAACCTTACAAGTGATTTACTAAGTTTTCAGATTTTTCCTAAAAAATAGGGAGAAGTGGGGCACTAGCCTAAGTAGGTGGAGGTATCGAAGTGATTTGTGTCGTGGAGAGATGATATTTATTATGGGAATGGTAGAAAGGTATTGAAAAGGAGAGGTTTCCTATCAGGGTTGGACTGTGGAAACCACATTTATTTCATGGGAGATGAACAAAATGCTGTAATAGTCATACGAGAAGCTTTTTGAGGACAGAATTTGAATCCTCTCCTCCTACTTCTCTATCATCACCATCACTATCATCATCCCCATCACTACCTACCATCATCACCGTCATCATTATCTACCTTGCATCAGTCAGGTAGGTGACTTACAGACATGTAGTTTATAATTCTCACAGCACCCGTCACTAATAATGTAGGTATTGTTAGTCCCATTTTACAGATGAGGAAGCTGAGGCTCAGATGGTATAACTTGAATAAGTCAAGGTCACATAGCTAGTGACAGAGCCAAGATTCAAATCCAGATATCTCCCATATAGGTCCATGGTTTATTCATTACCAAATTGCCTCTCATAATTAAAAAAACACAACCCTCTTTCTGTCTCTAGCACCCAGCTCTGTGCTTACAGTAGGTGCCTAACATGGCTGATTTGAGGAACTGAATTTTTAATGTTAATTAATTTAAATAGCCACATGTGGACAGTGGCTACCTTATCCAGCATGGCTCTAGGAACAAAACAAGAGAATGTCCTTTATCACCATGCCTGGTATCTAGACTAGACTGAAACTGCTAGACCTTCATTATGTTCTGCTGTCTAGAATTTGTTGGCTATAATCCACGGACAAGTTCACCCCAACCCAACTGTTATTTCAATAACCTAATTGAGACCAGACAATAGTACGTAACAAGTTACTCCTGCTGTGTGGTTTTTCATTCTCTCATACTGATTTACCTGTCTTTTCCCTGTTTTGAATTTCCTTGTTTCTTTGTTTATAGCTGCTGTAGTAGCTATAAACTCTGTGGTATGAAAACCAAAAATAGTCCTTAAACTATTTTTGGTATTAGGTAGTATTAGGAAACTAGATGGTATTAGGAAGGTATGCAAAATGATGTGATGATGCACTAACCAAAATATTAATACAAAACTGTAGATATTGATGAACAATAGTTTTGCACAGTGATTTATGACTTTAACACTTTCATATGCTTTAAAACATTTAGTACCATTCATTATGTTCTCTACATTCTCTACCTATCCCCAACTTCACCAACTCTTTTTTACCTTTATTTCAATGGTCTTTTCCTATATGCATCTTTTGTCATAGGCTACTTCAAATACTTAAAGTCGAACTCTAACCATATCACACTAATCAAAATAAGTAAATGTACCTACAAATAAAATGATACACAGACTCATTAAAAACAAGGAGAAACATTAAGATTGGACATTGGAAGAAACCCCCCTTGAACTTGCTTCCGTAGGCAGCACCAAAATAATGTTTACTGTAGCGCGCAAATGATACAGGCAAAATCTGTGTTGTCCCAGCAGACGAACCAACGCAGACAGAGAGAATTCTGAGTCAGCCACACGCAGACCGGGTTGCTTCTACTGACATAGCCGCTCAGGCATCTGGATGGATTGGGGCCAGAGCTCCGGTGTCCATGCAAACTTGTTTGCCAGGAGGACAGAGATGTGGCCCTAAACCCACAGATCACCCTCTGCTTTGTGGTTAACTGCCCAAGCTCCCCTCTGCATTGACTGTGCCATAAAATTGGTTGTGTTTTAAAGTTAAACTTACAAAGAAGTAGAAAATGCTCCTTTTAACTACTTCTCAGATTTCAATTTTTTCCCTTTTGTTATACTTCAGGTCACTAGTTCCAAACCATTTATTCTACTTAATATCAATATTATGAGTGCTAAGTATTCTTACATGCATTATCTCATTTAGTTCCTCAAAAGCCTGTCAAAGATGTACAATTATTTTATATTATTCAGATGAGAAAACTGAGACAAGAGGTGAAATAGCTTGTATTCATTTGCTTCATTGAACATGTAGCTGAGCCTACTGTATGCCAGGCACTGAACTCACTGCCTGCCCACGTTACCTCCTTTGATGTACAGGAACTATCCTAGGAGGTGGGCTTTATTCTCTGTAGTTTAGAAACTGACACTGAAGGAATTTGTTAATAAATAGCATGCCCACAGTTATCAATCACAGCAAACTACAATGATAGAATTCCAGAATTCATGGAACCCATGTCTACCTAACTCTAAAGGCCATGGTTTATTTATGTGGACAGATATGAGGTGGAAGAAATACAGTTTTATAATTTTTTACCCATTCCTTTACTTAAATAAATATTATGCCTAAAATTTCCTGCAGTAGAGGAATAGGCTTCTCTCCCACTAGCTAGCAATATTTTATGACAAATCTGATATAGCCAATTACTTCATTATAATTACTTCAGTTCAATATTTCAGTAAACATTAGACATCTATTTCCAGTGTGGAAACTCTGAAAATTAAACTGAGGCTCAGAATGGCCTTAGAACCCATTATTTGAAATTGCAAAGCTCAAATCATGCTAAATAAATATTATGACCAACTGTGCTACCCAGAATGCTAAAATGACCATTGAACTGGGTGATAAAGACCAGAAGTTCACACAAACCTCTGAAAGTAACTGGATGCAGATAACAAACTTGGCTGCCAGCCCGTCCTTCAAAGTAGCTGGAAGCTTTGTCCTCTCTCTGCCCTTCCCTCCACCCTCAGCCCTTCACCCCTGGGCCAGTGCAGGAGTCTTGGAGGGAGCCCTGCCCAAGTCTAGGCCCCTGGAGCTCTGGCCCTGACAGTCCATGGTGAAATCCTTCCTCTTAACCTATGCTCTTCTGATCAAGAACTCCCAAAGGAAAACCTTTGAGTAACACCAGGGTTTCATACAAGGTGGATGGTGTCCAACTCCAGTGGACCCCATTCACCTTGTATGGAAGGAGAAGTGGGTTCTGTGACCTTGGCCCTTGCTTATAATGGCCCCATTATTGTTTTACCTGCATTGTATATTGGGGTACTCTGTGAGATTTAGTTTGCAAAAAGAATTGTTTGAAGGCCATAGCCTCTGGCATCATGTTCCGGCATCTTCATTTGTCCCTCAAGGCCCTCCCTTAGCAGACCTTTTCCCACAGTCATTAGTTATGACACACAGTACTAAGACTGATGTTCCTTTGCGGCTCATGGAAATGACTTCTAATATTCTAATATTTTGGGATATATCTAAGCATCTTATATCTTATTACCTTCAGGCTGTTTCCCTGGGAGCAAGGCAGGTCTTCAAAGGTCCACAGGCTCCCATGGTTGGCTCCAAGCCAGAGCCTCCTCAACCTGTGGGTCTGCCAAAGTGCCAGCTCCAGCCCTTCCATGATCAAGGACCTGCCTCCACTGTTTCTCTTAGTTCGAACTTCCTAGAAGAATTCATTGATGGTTTATATTCACTGCATTGGTAGGTCTCAGGTTTGGTATCCACTCTGTTCCAATCATCCGTGGCCAGCAGGTAGCAATGTGCTATGAATATGGCACCTGGGCTTGTCCCTTTAACAGGAGCAATGGGAAAGGAAAGTTCCCAGTGTTGGACACCATTGTCAAGGTAGATATCCAAGATGAGTCTATTATGAAATTGTATGAAATTGTACAAAACCCCATGGCCTGAATACTTGTCTGTCAACTTCATTGTCCTAAAAATGCCTTTATTGTAGAGTCTGTATCTTACTCATTGTTTCACCCTCAGCACCTAGCATGAGCCTTGTATGTGGAAATTCAGTACACGTCGGTAGGACAAATGAGTAGATGAAGCAGTGACGGAGGAGCTGAGTGGTGAGGTGGACAGAGTATTCACGAAGGGATGGATGGAGACAATGCAGGATAGTGGCTAAGCAATGTGAGCTCTGGAGCCAGACTGCTTGGGCTCCAATCCCGGCTCCATTGCTCACTAGATATGTGCCCTTGGCAAATAACTTTGTCGGGGGCTCAGTTACCACATCTTAAAACAGGAATAATAATAACACCAACCTCATAACGCTTCTGTGACAATCAAAACAAGTTAATTCATAGAAAGCACAGAGAATAGCACATGGCATGTGGGGATTCCTCAATCAATTTCTGCTATCATTGTTATTATAGCTATTATTATTGATGGCTGAAGTCTTAAGGCAGCAGGCATACTTGAAAACCAAAAAAAAAAAAAAAAAAAAAATTGATGAAATGGCTTATGAAAATCAGAAACAACCTCAAACTAATGACAAAGGAAAACAAAACAGAAAATTGGCTCCGATATTAAGGAAAGTATGAAATTGAATCTGTAGCCCACTCCTCAGGGGGGCAGAAATTGTTAGGAAAAAAAAGTCATGGAGGAAAGAGAACCTAGGCAAGGATTTGTGTCCAAAGAGCTGGTAGTCACCTACTTGAACAGAACAGCGTAGCTGAAATCAGTGTTGTTCCCTGTTTGTGCGTCTGTTCCATGTTGATGTTCATCAGTATCTCCGAGGAATTCTGAGTGTGCGGTGCTTGTTAAACACAGAGGGTTAAGAATACAGACTTCAGCAAAAGGACTTGGTTAGAAGAAAGTGCATTCCAACTATGGAGACTAGTGTCAGTTTTGTGAGCCACAAAGGGATGACTTGGGGCCATATCCCCTGGGCACAGAGAGGTCTAGCAGAGGGAACTCTTGGGGGCCTGGCTGCTGAGCCACACATCCCAGCCCAGTCCCGAGTCCGCCTGGAAGAAGGGGCCTCTTCACTAATTGGTCTGCCCAGAGGGGTGTCTTTCTGCAAGCCTCCCTCCCAGAGGGACCATCTTTTTCTAATTAGCACAGAGAGGCTCTTCCCTGCTAACAGCAGTCCTGTATGCAGCCCTGGGAGGTTTTTAAACTAATTGCAAGATAAGTTGGTTTTCAAGAAGAGGACAGATTAATGGGGCCACAGAAAGAGGGATGTAAGCTTGGCGCTGCCCCTGCCTCCCCTCACACACTGTGGCTAGCGGCGAGGCCGAGGGGAATGACCCTAAGTAGAGTTACATACTTTTCACACCTCCTACTAATACTCAGCAAATGCTTGACTTGCTGTTCCCAGCATAATTTTTCTTCTTGCAAAACGTGTTGGGATTATCGCTTTTAGCCGCATATGTGCTGGAAGTACTTTGTAGGAGCCCCACGGGCTGCAACTGTTCAAGTCCCCATCCTCGGGAGGGAGCTTGGGGAAGCAGGGACCCAGAAAGCCTGTCCAAGAGCTCCCACATAGAGGGCTAGTTCCCACTAATTAAGTCCAGTTTCCAAGACTGAATCAAAGCTGTCATCCAAATGATTTGGAGAGTCAGGAGGTGAAACACACAAGTTTCAACCCCAACACCTTCCCCTTATCCATCTTCTTGAGCCATTTCAGGACATTGGGTAACATATGACTTTTCTTTAGTCAATCCTAGATATTATCTGCTGAAATAGCTCTACTGGTATGAGAGGGAGGTTTCAAAATACGTAACAGATGCACAGCTGCCACCTGAGATGATGCATTATGAATTCAGAACTGTCATCACCTCCCCCACCACCCTTACCCACACCCCCAAGCACATATTTGTTCATGTGGTTTACACCTGTGAGACTGTGGGATGCAAGACAGGAATCTGATTACTGTTTGGGAGACAACCCAGTTTCTAACACTGATCCACATATCCTTGTTTCCCTGGAGAAGCTTGAAACCTCTTACTAACTCTTCCTGTGGCCCAGCTGGGTTAAAGCTCTAGTCCAATTTTTCTGGAATTTGGTACCAATGACTAAATCTGAGGCCTTCATACAATGAGTCTTCTAATGTCTTCCCATTTCAGTCTCTCTGTCTGCATCCTGCCGTAAGGACAGAGCAATTTTTCAGTGCCTTTGTAAGTAGGTGCTGTTGTGTACTCTGGTTATTAATAAAAGGGAAGTGGAGAGCTCTCGGCCTGTGGTCGTCTGAGGCGAAAGACTTTGTTTCACTATATTTAGGGGGAGGGTTTTTGCCACTGACTGATGAAAAACATCCCCTAAGTAAGCACTAGCAGGGGAAAAAATAGCTCATGAGAAGAGGCTATTTTAAGACATTAGTATGGAAACAGAGAAAGCCCTTCTGCGAGAAAACAAATTGAAAGGATTTCTGCTCACCAAGACCTTTTCACAGTTTTTAATTATATGTTGATTAATATTGATTAACTTGATTAATATTGGTTTATTCCACTAGATTATGAATTCCATGAGGGCAGAGAATCTGTTTGGCTCATCATTGTATTGCTTGTGCCTAGAATAGGACCTAGCACATACATAGTAGGTGCTCAATAAATATGTTCTGAATGACGGAATACTCTCTGAATAAAAGCTGCATATGTGAATAAGTGATTTCTAGGATAAACTTCCCATTCTTTACAGAGGGAACTTTGCCTTCAGATGCGATTGTGGAGCAAACTTGGTAAGGTTAATTCATGTCTGTTATTTCATGCATGCGCTGGTGAATACTGCTGATCCCCATGGGGTCTTCTCCCAGTCTGGGCTCTGCAGATGCCACCCCCACTTCCTCCTCCTGGAGAGGGGTCTGATACTGACCCGTGCTGGAGCCGAAGCTCTTCCCAAGCTGTTCCTACTCTTCACTCCTAGAGCAGGGGCAGGAACTCTCTCATCCCTCGTGCTTGGCTATCTAAGCTGCTGTTTCTCATCAATGCGTAGGTTTGGTGTGGTATCCTAGATTGGGCAGCTGAGGCTCAAGCCTCGCTAGTTGAGTTCATTGAGAGTCTGAAGGCATGTGTCATGCCTGGCCTCCCTGAAGCACCTTGAGTATGTATGAAGTCCCTGCTCTTGTCAACAGCTCATACTCTTAGTCTATAAACCTAGAATTTGGTTCTTATCTCTTTGATCCTGGTCCCAGTCCTATCCATCCCTTTTTTTAATCTATGTCAGGAGAAGGAAAGTTGGTGGCAGGCCACCTCTGAAGACCTCAGCAAATATTTACAAGAGCACTGCAGGCTAGATTTTCCTCCTTCCACAATGAGGAGATCAAACTAAAGGTTTGTCTTGGAATGTCAATAAATAGAGGGGTCAGAAGTCAGACTAGTGATTTGACTTAGATGCTCAATTATTAAGGCAATGAAGATAAATGTCTCAGTATCACAAATATATTGAACACTCATATACCCCCTAGAAGGGGGTCCCACCCAGTCAAAGCTATTTGAAAGATAGGGATTCCAAAGAAGAGAGGAAGAAATGTATGTTTTCATCACAAGCCCTAGATGCAGAGATGAGCTTTTAATTAACCCTCTGTCCTTTAGTTTGTGTTAACCTTTGGTTCCATATTCTGACTGCCTGATGATGAAGGATCCTTAGTTTTGTCTGTTGAGGAAAGCATCTAACTCTGACAGTGATTATCAGAACACCGGCAATGTGGCATGTTCAGAGCAGCACCTTGAACCACATACTTCAGCTTTGCGGGCTTTTATTTGATTAGTTCTCTCAGCTTCTTGGCTTCCAACTTTGTAAAACAGCTGGTAGCTAAAGTGGGAAAGCAGAACCTCACATCCTTTGCTTAGTGAACACATTGTGCAATGTATCTTCAGTCAGACTCTCTCCTGCTTCCCATCCCCAACAAAATGTTGGGAGGTGAACACGTGTTTCTAATACCTCCATTGCACAACGAACGCTTCCATCCCTCATCTCATGCACACATCTCAACACACCACACTTTGGATGACTTAGCAACTCCAAACCTATGCTTACACAAATATTAAATGTCTGCAAGAAGGGTCCGAATTCTGAAGTCTTCTCCCACTTCCACTCTCATAGAACGGAGAGGGTATGATGTCAGGTGCAAGTGGACAAGCTAGGCTTGGCCCACTGTTTCGGTATGCAAGAATATATTTATTCCTATGCAGGCCCGATAGCTGATATTCATATATATTGCCACAAAATGCTCCATTGTTGCCCATATGCTCTGAAGAGGTAGACTCTCCCCAGATTTGATAAAATAAGAGGAAAATGATTGCAAATATTTTTGCTTTAGGTATCATAGGACTCCAATAATTTTTTTGAAATTCAAAATATAACTATTTATTAAAAGAACTAAACATAATTACTAATGTTTCTTAATTTAAAGATGAAGCATAGTTTTTTAAAACAAGACCTAAAGAAATTCAAACACCTAGGAATCAGCAAATTCTTTACTCATTAATCCCTATCTGGTATTAATTGTCCTGGTTTCTCCTAAACTTGAGTACAACATTGTTCATCTCAAGTAGACCCTCTAAAGTTAGGGTAAATAATTACTGGGCCATATAGATCATATAGATAGATCTGGAAGTGTGGCGAGCAATTTGATACTAAAAGCCTTCACTGGAAGTTGCTCTCAAATTTTCGTTGCTTTCCTTCGTCACCGGCATGTGATTAAGTCACTTGCATGACTGCTATAGGCAATTAAAGGGCTCCGTGTACTTCCTGAATCCTCACCTCTTCCCTTTTTTCTTACTTTCCCTTTGATACCAGTTGCACAGCACTTTCTCCCACAAGCAGCAGGAATGGCCTGGTCCCTTCCTTCCACACAGGTGTGGCCCCACCTCGTTTACTGTGGCAACTTGCCCTTTGCTCTCCAGCATCCTGTATAAACAAGCGGTCTCCATAGCAACACGTTCTACTTCACAACTGAAATATAAAACTGTTTTGTTCTTTGAAGGGATCAAATCCCCTTCTTTAGTGCAATTTCAAATGTATCAGAACATGATTTGAACCCATTAAATCTGAACATGACAGGGTTGCTGTTTTACCAATCCAAATGTCTGCCAAAACTGAGCTAATTACGTTAGTTTTATACATACACTATATACCTTATGTATATGTATGTTTTCAAAAATACCCTAAAATTTTAATAAAATAATTAGCCTCCAGCCATATTTCCTGCCAGATATCCTTTGTTAGTGTGTGATGCTAACTAGGCAAGTGCTGGATCTCAGTTCTTCATTCATAAAATGAGGGGGTTGGACTAGATCAGTGGTTTTAGAACGATGTTTCTCGAGTTACAGGACTTCACAAGCATATCCTCAGTGGCCACAGAGTGGGGTAGGAGGCTCTGGGGAGTTGAGAAGGCAAGAGTCACAGTTCCAGTCCCTTACTTTACCCAGAGGAAATCTACTTTTCACCTGTTTCAGACGTGTAGTTTCTTGGTAAGATTTAATAAAACCAAGTGCTTTATAGCTTAATTATTTTTTTGAAAACCACTCACCCGTATCATCTCTAAATGTTGCCATTCTTGCCCTAAATTTGCAAGAGACTCATTAAAATTATAGTCTTCATTATACCTTGCTGGTATAAGCCCAGTAAGGTCAGAGTGAATTAGGGCGATGGAGGAAAGAACTGGGCAGCATTAGAGAACTGGGTTTTAAGCAGCAAGGCTTTAGAATCCTCAAATAAATCTGGTCCATGAAATGTGAGTAATGCTTAACTACTAAATATTTTTAATTGTCAAAAAAAAAAAAAAAAAAATCTTGCAGCTACTCAAGAAGTCCCCCAAACCCTCCTTAGTAAACATTTCTTACTGTTGTTGACAAACACGGAAACCAAGCATTTCAACAACTTCCGAGAGAGAGGACTTAAATTTGTTCTGGAGCTTGAAGCATTCTTCCACCTAAAGAAAATAAAATGAAATGTCAGTTATGTATTAGACAAGATGCCCTGCCAAGTAAAAATAAATAAATAAATAAATTTTAAAAAATAGCATTTTCGATGCTTGAGGTCAGTTTTGCATACGGTGATGTGACAACCTGTTTACCTGAGTAGCTCAGCCTTCTCATCCGGAGTCTCAACTTGAGCACACAATGCACTGCGTCTCCAGACAGCCCCACGTGGGCCCTTTTGGTTGCTAATTGGCCCTTCCCACTTGTTCAGCCCTCTGTAGTAATAACTGAACCCTGACCTCTAGTGGCGGGAAAGAATTAGCAAGACGAACAATAGGGTGGTATCTGAACTAACCAAGGGAGGTTCCCTGTGCTCCATGGGTCCTGTGTGGCCCAGTCACAGAGGCAGAGAATCTGGGAAACTAGTAACACACAGCAATGAATAACCTGTGGAAGCCTAAGTCTAAGAGACTTCAGATGTTATAATCCTGGCTCCACTGAGAAGGTGGAGGTATAACCCTAGCACGGAAAACTTTATTTCTCATCGAGTAGCACTAACCCACATGGAACTGGACGATGGGATTTGGGGATGGATAGAGAGGAAAAAAAATTCAGCATAAACCAACCTTTATACAAGGCAATGAAATTTGGTCAATAATTTTAGAAAGAAAAAAATATTCTTTTCTTAAGGGGACAAAAAACTTCATTTGAAAGGATAGTACCTGCTGCATAATTCCCACAAACAATGTTAAACAAAAAGAGTTAGATACAGAAAATACATGGAAGATTCTAATCATACAAGGTTCAAAACTAATCTCTGATGATAGAAGTCAGAATAGTGATTAACTTTAAGGGGAGTATTGACTGGGTTGGCATGAGAGAGCTTGTAGGAAGACTGGAAATGTCTTTTGTCTTGACCTGGTGTTAATCAAACAGGTATGTGCATATGTGAAAATTTTTCAAGCTGTACACATAAGATTTGTGCACTTTGATGTATTTAAATTATGCTTTAACAAAAAAATTATAGTAGTACTGTAGTCCCTCCTTGTCCACAGTTTCCCTTTCCACAGTTTGTTTCAGTTACCCATGGTCAACTGTGGTCCAGAAATATTAAATGGAAAATTCCAGAAATAAATAATTAATATGTTTTAAATTGTGCACTTTTCTGAGTGTTGTGATAAAATGTCATGCTGTCCTGTTCTCTCTGCCCTGGGACATGAATCATCCCTTTGTCCAACATATCCACACTGTAGATGATACCTGCCTTTAGTCACTTTGTAGCCATCTCAGTTATCAGATAGATTACAAGTAGGAGAAGAGTGGGTACAGAGCAATAAGATATTTGGGAAGAGAAAGAGAGAGACCACATTCACATCTTTTATTACAGTGT
Organism: Eulemur rufifrons; assembly: GCF_041146395.1. Taxonomy (NCBI): domain Eukaryota; kingdom Metazoa; phylum Chordata; class Mammalia; order Primates; family Lemuridae; genus Eulemur; species Eulemur rufifrons. The sequence continues at coordinate 63,469,966 of NC_090985.1, read as the reverse complement.
TGTTATACTTGTTCTATTTTATTATTAGTTATTGCTGTTAATCTCTTACTGTGCCCAATTTATACATTGAACTTTACCATAGGTATGGATGTATGGGGAAAAACATAGTAGATACAGGGTTTGGTACTATCCAAGCTTTCAGGTATCCACTGAGGGTCTTGGATCATATTCCTTGCTGGGGAGTCTACTGTAAAAATGTGCCTGGCAATAGAATGAACTTCCTAAATATTGGTTAAAGGAATTAATTAACTAATATTTCAGCCTCATATTATCACCAAAAGAAAAGAGACTGGGTTAGAGAAGGAATGGGAAGAGGAGAAAGAGAAGGAAAAAGAAAGGAAAGAGAACAGTCTTTTAAAAACAAGGTGTGGAAGAGAGTCTGGGGGAGAGGATAAATAAAGAGGACAAAATTCAGAAAGAGAAAGGAGAAATCAAGAATTATGTGATGGTGGGGGAGCTTTTCTCACATTACTGCTTTTCTCTATGGTTGCCCTTGAAAATTATTCTCTCTTTGTTTAGAAATAGCCCTTTTAGATCTTAAGAAAGATTTAGTCTTCTTTTATGCTTAATTTCAAATTTTGTTTTTAAAATATTTTTTGTGAAATTTGAAAGGTTTATATTTTAAAAGGAATAACTAAAGTTGTAGATTTACACTTTGAACCATAAATTCTCTCAATTGTCTATTAAATTTATAAGCCATTCCCTGAAAGATAATCTAGTTAACACATATTTATTGAACACCCACCACGTGCCAGACACCGCACTAGCTGCCAGGAGTATGACAGTGACCAAAGCGGACAAAACCCTGCCCGCCTGGAGCCCATGTTCTCAGTTTCCTGCCCTTATTCTTCAGACGCTTAGGAATGTCTAATTCACAGTATCTCACAGTTGCCTTAGAAGCCACCATATCGCTCTCTTAGCTGTTTTGTTGTTGTTTGTTTTAATTAAAGTCAGATGTTATTTTGTTTGATGATTTCGTATAAAGGGAGTAATAATATTAACAAAACAAGAACCCTTCTGGAATATATGAGTTAACCATTTATGTTTTTGGCTGCCAAGCAGCCCTTATTAGCATTCTGGTTCTTGTTCCTCTCGGACTGCAGCCAGGGTGGAAGTTACAGCTCAAGCTCTGTGGCCTGAGCAAGAGGCTCTTAACTGAACAGGATGACAGGAAGCAGTAAGCCCAGGACCGGGTGTGGGCTGGCAGTACTCCACCCTGCTCTCAGCTGTCAACAGTTAATAACCATCCAAAGTCTTCTTGAAGGTCTTCAGTGACAGTTTTCTCCCTGGTGTAATGCATGTGTTAATAATAAAGATAATAGTAGCAAACTCGTGTTTATCGAATGTTAATCACTGTTTTAGGCATTGAACATGTATCAACATTTAATTTACAGCCACCACCCTGTGAAGTGGATAGACATGAGGAAACTGAGACACAGAGAATTTGGTAAGTGGCAGAACCAGGATTTGAACCAAGCAGTCTGGATTCAAAGTCAGCTTTCTTTATATCACTTCATTAATCAAGAAGATGTTCATAATTTCATGAAATAAGTGAGAACAGGATGGAGAACATAGGGTTGCCTGGGTTGTAAACTACTCCACTGCCACTTACTACCTCTGTGACTGTAATTTGGCCTCTTTGGGTCTCGGTGTCCACATGGTAAAATTGAAGGTGTTGCTCGGTCACTTCCAGCCTTTAATACCCTTGATCCTATGGATCTTAGATTTTTGAGATGCCTTAAATGTCATCTAATCCGACAGTGATTTCACCTAGATGACAGAACAATCTAGAGAGCCTTGAAAATGTATAAAATCCTGAGCCTTATGCCAGATCAATTGAAGCAGAATTTCCAGGGGCCAGGCCCCAGGATGTTATTGTTTAAATCTACCCAGATGAATCTGACATGTTTGAGAACCATTGATTTAGTTCAACTTCCTTCAGTGCTGGTGTCCTCTCCACATCATTTTTTCCCCTTAGGTTTCGAACATATCAAACATACAAAAAAGCAGAGAGGATAAGATAATAAATCCATCATCTAGCATCAACAATTATTAACTCGTGACCAATCCTATTTCATTTTTATTCTCATTCACTTCATAGAATCTTTAACAGCTGATACTAGCCCTGTTTCTCTTACACACCTCCAGAGATGGAGACCTTACCACCTCCTGAGACAGCTGGTATTAGACTCCTTTGAATTGAAAATAACAAAAACTCAACTCATTTAAAAAAGAGAGACTACCCCTTGGAATGCTACTAAGGTACTTCACAAACTCCATAAAAGAGTTTACTGACCAAGTTGTGGGAAGATAAGAGGATAGTGAGCCTCAGAAATACCTGGAATTCAGACCTCAAGTACCCCTCCCTCTGTTTTCCATCTCTCCTCCCCTCCCCTCCCCTCTCCTCTCCTCTCCTCTTTTTGTCTGAATGCTAGTATCATTTTCTTTCTTGCTGTGTATCATCTTCTCCTCCTGGTGAGAAATTTTTCCCTAGTTTTGCCTCTTAGAGCCACAGGCAACTCAACTCTTCCTCACTCCCAAATCCCAAAGTCCCAGAGAAAGGGCTCGTTGGCCTGACTTGGGTCAGGTGCAGTCTGCAATGTATTCCTGTGAAGCGATTCTCCAGAAGCGGGGGTGGGGGTGCTAAGTGCTAAAACACTTTCTCCGGCACCCACCATGTGTCCAACCCATAGATTTTTCAGATTTCACTGGCTGTTGGATATGTCTTTCTTGTGGAAGGCCACCCCCACACCCCCCTTTGTTTAACTCTTCCACCTCTAGATCTTCCACCGCCCCCCCCCTCTGGAAATACACAGACCAAGTCTGTTTCTCCTTTCACGTGATTTGAAAACAACTATCAAATCCACCACTTAATCATCTCTCCCCCAGGCTAAACAGCCCTGGTTCCTTCAATACTTCCTGGCCTAACATGACTGTGAGCCCTTTCTTTGTCCTGGTCACTCTCCTCTGGATGGGCTCCAGTTTGTCACTTAAAAATTGGCACCCAGAACTGAAGGCAATAAATGTTCCAGATGTGGATGGGCCTGCAGAGCCAAGAGCAGGACTAAGTAAGCCTACACAGCACACACATGTGCACACATACACTGTGGACATGACACTGTGTCACCACGCTCCAGCTTGCACTCCTCTTGTGGAGCTTTGGAATGCTCAGCTCATGTCAGGTTTGTAGTCGGCTAAATCCCAGCTCTCTTCATGTGAATGGCTGCTGACCCAGGAAACCCTCCCCTTTAACAACCCTTTTCTTGCATCCAAAGTATTGATCCTAGGTTTTAAATGCATCTTGCTAATTCGGCCTGCTTATTCCAGGCTGTCAGAACATTTTGGAACCTGTATTTTACTCTCTCAAATATTAGATGCCCCTCTCTGTTCTGTCAGCTGCAAGTGTGGTAAGCAGGTCTTCTTTGTCTTCAAGCCACTGATAAATTATTGAAGAGAACCATTCAGAACCCTGGGACACAGGGACACACTGTTGAAGACCTCCTTCTTGTTAATGTGGCTCTATTGATCTGCTTCCTTTGCATTGACTGTTTAGTCACCTTACTGAACTATAGGTCTATAATTCCTTATTCACAGTCTAAAATGAAAAATTGAATGAAATTACATTTAAAAATAGTTTCTTTAACAAAATATTAGTAAATCAAATCCAACAATACATTTAAAGGATTATACAGGATGACCAAGTGGGATTTGTCTCAAGAATGCAAGAGTGGTTCAGCTAGGAAAAACAATCAATGTAATACATCATAAGAAAGGAAAAAAAAATATGGTCATTTCAATTGATGCAGAAAAGCATTTGATAAAACCCAACATTGTTCTATGACTGAAAACTCTCAGAAAACTAAAAGCAGAAGGGAAATTCCTAAACATGACACAAGGTATTTATTTTAAGAAACCCACAGCTAACATCACACTCAATGGAGACAGACTGAAAACCTCCCTTCTAAGATCAGGATGCCGATTTTCACCACCATTATTCAACATTGGATTGAAAGTTATAGTCAGAGCAATTAGATAGGAAAAAGAAATAAAAGTCACCCAAATTGGAAAGAAAGAAGTTAGATTATCTTTATTTGCAGATGATACTATCCCACATACAGAAAAACCCCAAGGATCCATTAAAAAGCTATTAGAGCTAATAAATTCAGCAAAGTTGTAGGATACAAGAGAGATACAAAAAAATCACTTGTACTTCTGTACCTCAATAATAAGCAATCTGAAAAGGACGTTAGGGAAATAATTCCATTTATATTAGTGTCTAGAAGAATAAAATATCTAAGAATAATTTAACCAAGGAGGTGAAAGACTTATATGCTAAGAATGATAAAACATTGATGAAAGAAAGTGAAGAAGACCTAAACAAATGTAAATACGTTTTTTGTTCATGGATTAGAAGATTTAATATCATTAAGTTGGCAATACTATAAAAATGTTCTACAGATTTAACACAATCCCTATCAAAATTGTTTGTTTTTGTTTTTATTTGCAGGAATGGAATAGCTGGTCCTCAAATTCACATGAAATTGCAAGGGGTCCCATATAGCCAAAAAAATCTTCAAAAAAGAAGAACACAGTTGGAAGACTCACACTTTCCAATTTAAAAACTTACTACAAATTTATAGTATTCAAAACAGTGGGGTTCTGGCATAAGGCTAGACATAGAGACCAATGAAATAGAACTAAGAGTCCAGAAATAAACCCATACATCTATGCCAATTAATTTTTGGCAAGAATGCCAATTCAACTCAATGGTGAAAGAATGGTCTCTTCAACAGATGGTGCTGGGACAACTGAATTTCCATGTGCAAAAGAATTAAGTTGTACTCCTACTTCATACCATATACAAAAAGTTACTCAAAATGGATCAACAACATAAATGTAAGCACTAAAATCATAAACCTCTCAGAATAAAACATAGGGGTAGATCTTCATGATCTTGGATTTGGCAATGGATTTTTAGATATGACACCAAAAACCCGAGAAACAAAAGAAAAATAAATTGGGCTCCATCAAAATTAAAAACATTCATACATCAAAGAATATTATCAAGAAAGTGAAAAAATAAACTACTAAATGGGAGAAAATATTTGTAAGTCATATATATGATGTGTCTAGTCTCTAGAATACATGAAAACTCTTATAACTCAAGAAAAATAAGACAGACAACCCAATTAAAAATGGGTAAAGGAATCGAATAAACATTTCTGGAAAGAATATATGCAAATGGCCAAAAAGCGTTAGTCATTAGAGAATTGCAAAGTAAAACCACAGTGAGATACCACTTCACACCCACCAGGATGGTGATATAATTAAAAAATAAATAAATAAAGTACCAGGTATTGGTGAGGATACATACCCTCTTCCCCCACACATGCCAAACCTCCCCCATTCTCAACATTCCCCACCAAAGTGATACATTTGTTACAAGTGATGAACACATGACACATCATAGTCACCCAAAGTCCTTAGCTTACATCAGTGTTCACTCTTGGTGTTGTACATTCTCTGTTGTTTGGACAAATATATAATAACTTGTATCTGCCATTATAGTATCATACAGAGTATTTTCACTGCCCTAAAAATCGTCTGTGCTCTGCTTATTCATGGCTCCTCTACCCCCACTCCAACTCCTGGCAACTACTAATCTTTTTACAGCCTCCATTGTTTGGTCTTTTCTAGAGTGTCACATAATTGAATTGTCATACAGTATGTAACCTTTTCAGATTGGCTTCTTTCACTTAGTAATATGCATTTGAAGTTCCTCCATGTCTTTTCATGGCTTGAAAACGTATAGCTCATTTCTTTTTATCACTGAATAATATTCCATCTTCTGGTTGCACCACAGTTTATTTATCCATTCACCTACTGAAGTACATCTTGGTTTGTTTAGAAATTTTGACAATTTTAAATAAAGCTGCCATAAACATCTGTGTGCAGGTTTTTCTGTAGACATATGTTTTCAACTTCTTTGTGTAAATACTAAGAGGTGCTATTGTTGGATCCCAAGAAAGAATATGTTTGTGTTGTAATTAACTGCCAATCTTATGACAGAAATACAAAGGTTCATAAGAGACTACTTTGAACAATTACACGCTAAATTGGACAACCACAAGAAATAGATAAATTCTAGAAACATACAAGACTGAATCAATGAAAAAATAAATCATCCAATCAGACCAATAACATGTAAGGAGATTGAATCAGTGATCAAAAATCTCCCAACCAAGAAAAGGCCAGGACTACATGGCCTCACAAGTGAATTCTACCAAGCATTTAATGAAGAATTAATGCTAATCCTTCTCAAACTCTTCCAGAAAATTGAATAGGAACAAATACTTCCAAAATCATTTTATGAGGCCAGCAAATGCAGATAAGGTTACTACATGAAAAGAAAATTGCAGGCCAATATCCCTGATGAATATAGATGTAAAAATACTCAACAAAATACTAGCTAACAAAACTCAACAGCACATTAAAAAGATTATACTCCATGATCAGGTGGGAATTATCCCTGGGATACAAGAATGGTTTAACATACACAAATCAATAAATGTGCATTAACAGAATGAAGGATAAAAATCATATGATCATCTCAATAGATACAGCAAAAAACATTTGATAAAATTCAGCATCCTTTTATGATTAAAAAAAACTCTCAACAAACTAGGCATAGAAGGAATGTACCTCAATGTAACAAAGGCCATGTGTAATAAAGCTACAGCTAACATCATACTCAACAGTGGAAAGCTGAAAGAGATTCTTCTAAGATCTGGAACAAGACAGGTATCCCCACTCTTGCCACTACTATTCAGCATAGTACTGGAAGTCATAGCCAGAACAATTAGTCAAATAAAATAAAATAAAATAAAATAAAATAAAATAAAATGAAGAAAAGAAAGAATATGTATCTAAATTAGAAAGGAAGAAGTTAAATAATCTCTGTTACAGATGGCATGATATTACATATAGAAAACACTAAAGATCTCACACACACACACACACAACCTGTTAAAATAATAAAAAAATTCAGAAAAGTTGTGGGATACAAAATCAACATACTAAATCAGTTGCATTTCTATGCAGTAACAACAAACTACCTCAAAAAGAACTTAAGAAAACAATCCTATTTTCAATAGCATGGACAAAATGAAACACTTACAAATAAATTTAACCAAGGTGGTGAAAGATCTATAACAAATTTGTAAGACATGGATGAAAGAAATTGAAGATGACACAAATAAATGGAAAGATATTCTGTGTTCATGGATTGGAAAAATTGATATTATTAAAATGTCCACATTACCCAAGGCAATCTACAGATTTAATTTAATCCCAATCAAAATTCTGATGGCATTTTTTTCCCACGGGAATAGATAAAACAATCCTAGAACTCATATGGAATTGCAAAAAATCCTAAATAACCTAAGCAATCTTGAGAAAGAAGAATAAAACTGGAAACATTACATTCTATGATTTCAAACTTACTACAAAGCTATAGTAATCAAAACAGTATGGTACTGACGTAAACACAAGCACATAAACCAAAAGAACTGAATAGACAGTTCAGAAATAAACCCAGACATTTATAGTCAACTAATCTTTGACAAGGGCACCAAGAATACGCCATGGAGAAAGGACAGTTTCTTCAATAAATATTGTTAGAAAACCTGGATATCCATATGCAAAAGAATAAAATTGGACCTTTGCCTTACACCATATACAAAAATTAACTCAAAATGGGTTAATGACTTAGACTAGTGTAAGATCTGAAACCATAAGATGTCTAGAAGAAAACAAAGGGGAAAATCTTCTTGATATTGGTCTTGGTAATAATTTTTTGGATATGACACCAAAAGCACAGGAAAAAAAAATAGACATAAACAGGGGGGCTACATCAAACTGAAAACTTCTGCCCAGCAAAGGAAGCAATCAACAAAATTAAAAGCAACCTACAACTGGGAATAATATTTGCAAACTGTATCTGGTAAGGGGTTATCATCCAAAGCATATAAGGAACTCACATAACTCAAGAGCAAATAAAAACAAAAACAAAAACCTGAAATAACCCAGTTTGAAAAATTAGCAAAAACCTGAATAGACATTTTTTCTAAAGAAGACATACATATGGCCAAGAAGTTTATCAAAAGGTGCTCAACATCACTAATCATCAGGGAAATGCAAATCAAAACCACAATAAGGTATCACCTCACACCTGTTAGAATGGCTACTATGAAAAGGAGAAGAGATAAATGTTGGCAAGGGAATGGAGAAAAGAGCACCCTTGGCCGGGCGCGGTGGCTCACGCCTGTAATCCTAGCACTCTGGGAGGCCGAGGTGGGCGGATCGTTTGAGCTCAGGAGTTCGAGACCAGCCTGAGCAAGAGCGAGACCCCACCTCTACTAAAAATAGAAAGAAATTATATGGACAGCTAAAAATATATATAGAAAAAATTAGCCGGGCATGGTGGCACATGCCTGTAGTCCCAGCTACTCGGGAGGCTGAGACAGGAGGATCGCTTGAGCTCAGGAGTTTGAGGTTGCTGTGAGCTAGGCTGACGCCACGGCACTCACTCTAGCCTGGGCAACAGAGTGAGACTCTGTCTCAAAAAAAAAAAAAAAAAAAAAAAAAAAAAGAGCACCCTTGTACACTGCTGGTGGGAATGTAAATTGGTACAGCCATATGGAAAACAGTATGGAGGTTCCTGCATCCCCATGTTCAATGCAGCGTTATTCATAATAGCCAAAATATGGAAATAACTTAAGTGTTCATCAATGGATAAATAAAGAAAACATGGTATATATGTATAATGGAATAATATTCAGCCTTAAAAAAGAAGGAAATCCTACTATTTGCAACAATGTGAATGAAACTGGAGAACATTATGCTAATTGAAATAAATCATACACAGAAAGACAAATACTGTATAATATCACTTATATGTGAAATCTAAAGAAGCCAAACTCAGAAGTAGAGAGTGGAAATGTGGCTCTCAGGGCTGGAAGTAGGAGAAATGGGGATATGTTTGTCAAAGATTATAAACTTTCAGTTATAATATTAATAAATTCTTGGGATTGAATGTACAGCATGGTGACTATAGTTAATAAGACTATATTTTTTACTTGAAATTTGATGAGAGCAGATTTTAAGTGTCCTCGTCACCACCCACCTCCACACAAATGATAACTATGGGTGGTGACAAATCCATTAATTAATTTAATTGTGGTCATCATTAATGTATACATATGTTAATATCAAATCATCATGTTGTACACCCTGAATATATGCAATTTTTATTTGTAAATTAAATATTTTAAAATTAAAAAAAAAGAAACTGCCAAACTGCCTTCTAAAGTGGTTATATACCATGTTGCATTCCCACCAACAATGAATGAAGGTTCCTGTTGCTCCACATCCGCGTCAGCATTTGATGTTGTCAGTGTTTCAGACCTTTGCCATTCTAATAGATGTTTAATGTTGTTTCACTGTTGTTTTAGTTTGCATTTTCCTGATGATGTATGATGTGGAGCATGTTTTCATATGCTTTTTACCATCTTTATATTTTCTTGCTGAGGTGTCTATTAAGGAATCTGACCCATTTTTAAGTTGAATTGTTTACTTGTCCTTGAGTTTTCAGAGTTCATTGCATATTTTGGGTAACGATCCTTTACGTGTCTTTTGCAAATATTTTCTACCAGTCACTAGTTTCATCCTCATTCTCTTGACAAAGTATTTTGCAGAGCAGAAGTTTTTAATTTTAATGAAGTCCAGCTTATCAATTTTTTTTTCCCCATGGAATTTGCCCTTAGTGTTGTATCTAAAATGTCATCACATTACCTAAGGTCATTTAGGTTTCCTCCTATTATCTTTTAGGAGTTGTAGAGTTTTGCATTTTACCTTTAGGCCTATGATCCATTTTATTTTATTTTGTTTTTTATTTTTTACTTTTAATTTTTTTTTATTTCAGCATATTACAGGGGTACAAATGTTTAGGTTACATATATTGCCTTTACCCAGCCCAAGTCAGAGCTACAAGCATGTCCATCCCCCAGACGGTATGCACTGTACCCTTTAGGTATGAATATACCCATTCCCTCTCCCGGCCCCACCACCTGCTGGACACTCAATGAATGTTACTACTATATTCTATGATCCATTTTAAGTTATTTTTTGTGATGGTGTAAGATCTGTGTCTGGATTCATTATTTTGCATGTGGATGTGCAGTTTTTCCAATATCATTTGTAAAGATTATCTTTTCTCCATTGTATTGCTTTGCTCCTTTGTCAAAGATCAGTTGACTATATTATATGGGTTTATTTCTGAGCTTTCTATTATGTTCCATGAATCTATTTGTCTATTCTTTCACCAATACCACATTGTCTTGATTACGATAGCTTTATAGTAAGTCTTTATAGTATCAGTCCTCCCTCCAACTTTGTCCTTCTCCTTCAATATTGTGTTAGCTGTTCTGGATCTTTTGCCTCTCCATATAACTTTAGAATCAGTTTGTCAATATTCACAGAATAACTGGGATTTTGAGTGGGATTACATTGAATGTGTAGATTGAATTGGGAAGAACTTACATCTTGACAACATTGAGTCTTCTGTTCATGAACATGAAACATCTCTCTATTTAGTTCTTTGATTTCTTTCATCAGAGTTTATTAATAGTTTTCTTCATATAGGTGTTATACATAGTTTGTTAGATTTATATCTCTGTATTTTATTTTGGGGGGTTCTAATGTAAATGATATTGTGTTTTTAATTTCGAATTCCACTTGTTCATTGCTGGCATATAAGAAAGTAATTGACTTTTGCATGTATATTGACCTAGTATCCTTCAACCTTGCTATAATTACTTATTAGTTGCAGGAGGTTTCTATCTTTCTTTCTTTTCTTTTTTTAGAGATAAGATCTCACTATTTTTTCCCAGGCTGGAGTGCAGTGCTATTCATAAGCACAATCCTAGTGCACTGCAGCCTCAAACTCCTGGGCCCAAGCTATCCTCCCACCTCGGCTTCCCAAATAACTGGGAATACAGGTGCACAGCACTGGCTTTAGTTCCAGGAAGTTGTTGTTGATTCTTTAGGGTTTTTTTGATTTATGATCATGTCATCTGTGAATAAAGACAGTTTTATTTTTTCTTTCCCAATCTTTATATCTTTTATTTCCTTGTCTTGTCTGATTGCATAAGCTAGAACGTCCAGTAGGATGTTGAAAAGGAAGAGTGAGAGAGGACATCCTTGCTTTGCTACTGATTTTAGTGGGAAAGCTTTGAATTTCTTATCATTAAGTATGATGTTAGCTGTAGGTTTTTGTACCATGCTGTTTTCCTTATCTTGTGAGCTCTTGACCAGGGCTACATAGCCCCAGAAAAATTCCCTGAAATTTGGATTTCTGTGGAGGATAGGTCTATTACTCTTAGTAGATTTTCAAGTGCCTTCTTAACTTAAAAAAATCACATCTTCGTAAAATAGAATGACAGCATCTAAATATGCAGAAAGTTTAATTACCAAGAATTTTTGGTTATTTTTAGAATAAATGGCAAATATCAAGCAAGCAAACTCATACTCAGGTTTTATTAAAAAAATGTGGCACACTCACCTCTGCTCTTTCACCTCGCACCAACGTCTACAGCATAGGACCATAAGCATACCTGATTGTCAGCTGGAGCATCCTGCCCCCCAACCCCACAGGTGTTTCAGGTTGAGGTTTATTATCCAAATAACCTTTAAGTTAGTCACACTTTTTAAAAACTAATTAGTGAAGCTAATATCAATGCTGATTGCTAAGTCTCCTCTTCAGGAGGTAATTGGATATTTATCAGTTTTATACTTTGGGGAGTCACGGGGAACAGGAGCTGAGGAAAGCTACACTCAAAGGAATGTAGCTGTCCATTTTCAAGGACTAATGGGATTTATATAGCTTTTGGCTCTAACTATGCCCATTTCAATGTATTTGAATATGGAGTATTCCCAAGTTTCCTGTGCTGATGAAATAAACGTACTAGAAGCCTATTGTATATTCTTTGCTTACCATGAGTGATTGTACCTCTGGATCTACTAGATACCTGTGTAGTGAAAGAAAAACTCAGAGGATTCTAATTGATTAATTCTCAGCTGTGTAATAATATGCTTTTCAAAAAGTCCTCTTGACCATAGCAAGTACATAAAATAGCTTTTTTTTTTTTATCCTATTGACTATAATCCTAAGGCCATGGGAATTTTACTTTTATAACATGAAGAGAATAGTTAGCTACAATTTATACAATCAATCCAACAAAGTCAAAATAAGAACAAAAACTCAAGTTTTCATATTATGCCATAAAAGATAATAATTAAAACATTTCCCTACCCCTTTGTTCCCCTTCAAAAAAAAAAAAAACAAAAAACAAAAAACAATCAAATCAATCAAGTAGCATCCTTACTGGAGCATCACTGATATTGAAAGAAGTAGGATTATTTGTTACAGATCTGGTCTTCCATGGAGTCTTGTCTAAACTTTATCAAGAGAAAATCATGATTATCAAAGATTGTCCAACAAATTTTAAGAAATTTTTTTTACTCATGTGAAATAAAGTGATTTTATCCTTGCCCATGGTCTTTCATATGGCCTAATTACAAGTAGTCAGTGAACAAATAGGTCATTATTCTGCAGAATCCAAACATGCAGGCTTTGGTTTTATTGCTGAGATCCTGGTAAGTAAAATGAAAAGTCTTCCCTGGAACCACAGCCTTGGTCTTTGCCAGTGACCATTGACAGTGCTCTCCTTCCCCTGTAGGTGCCTCAAGACCTTGTCAGCAGACTGAACTACTGGGCATCGATTAGCCAATAGTAATTTAGTAGCTAGTGCAGGCAGACTTATTAGGGATTGTCAGAAACTAGAATAATTACCACACACAAATCCAAACCATCTGGCCTATAACAGAGTATGTCCTTCCATAGGTTTTATCTTGCCTTTCCAGTAATAAATTATTCTATCACATTCCCAATAAAGTTCTGGAGAGGAAAGGTCAGGTGACCTTAAAGTCTGATTTAATTCAGACTCTGTAGCACCACACTTTATCACCATCTCCAAAGCAGAGGAGCATTCTTTTCATTTCCCACTGGCCTGACAACCAAGAATGCTACTAGCTGAGTTATAGGAACTATGGATGCATTAGTCAAGCCCTGTTCACATAGGCAGGTGGCAGGAAGGAGAGAAGGGTGTATAGGTAGATAGTCCAGGAGAGAGGTATAGGTAGATAGTCCAGGAGTGTATAGGTAGAGAGGTATAGGTAGATAGTCCAGGAGTGATTCTGATTATCAGAATCACATAAAAAACTTTTTTCTTATGTTTCCTTTTTAAAAATTATTTAAAAATATTACAGGGGTACAAATATTTTTGGTTACATGGATCACTTTTGTTATGCTTGAGTCAGGATTATGAGTGTGCTCATCACCCAGATAGTGTTCATCGTACCCATTAGATAGGTTTTTTCCCATCCCTTCCCCCTCTCCCTACATGATTTCCAGTGATTTTATTTCCCTCTGTGCACATGTGTGCTCATCTGTTAGTTCCAATTTAGTAGTGAGTATTATATGGTGTCTGTTTTCCATTCTTTAGATACTTCACAATAGGATAATGGTGTCCAGTTCCATTCAAATTTTTGCAAAAGAACTTAATTCATCCTTCTTCATGGCTGAGTAGTATTCCATAATATACAACATTTTGTTAATCCACCCATGAATTTATGGACATTTGGGTTGATTCCACATCTTTGCAATTCAAGTGCAGGTGTCTTTTTGATAAAATGACTTCTTTTCTTTTGGATACTCAGTAGTGGGATTGCTGGATCAAATGGGAGGTCTACTTTTAGTTCTTTGAGGAATATCCACACTGTTTTCCATAGAGGTTGCATTAATTTTCAGTCCCATCAACAGTTTATAAGCATTTCTTTCTCTCTGCATCCACACCAGCATACATTGTTTTTGGACTTTTTAATAAAAGCCATTCTAACTGGGGTGAGGTGATATCTCATTGTGGGTTTATTTTTATTTTTTATTTCAGAATATTACGGGGATACACACATTTTGGTTACATGAATTGCTTTTATACAGTTTGAGTCAAAGTTATAAGTGTGCCCTTCACCCAGCTAGTGTGCATTGTATCCATTAGGTGGAAATTCACCCATCCCCTCTTGCCTCCTCCTACCTACTTGATTTCTGTTGAGTTTTACTTCCACATGTGCACATAAGTGTTGATTGATTATTTCCACTGTGATTTTAATTTGCATTTCCCTGATAATTAGTGATACTGAGCATTTTTTCATAGGTTTATTGGCCATTTGTCTGTCTTCTCTTGAAAAGCTTCTATTCATGTCTTTTGCCCACTTTTTAATGGAGTTGTTTGTTTCTTATTGATTTTCTGGAGTTCTTTGTAGATTCTGGTTATTAGGCCTTTATCAGATGTATAACTTGGAAATATTTTCTCCCATTCTATAGGTTGTCTATTTGCTTTGTTGATTATTTCCTTAGTTGTGAAGAAGCTTTTAATTTAATCAAGTCCCATTTATTTATTTCTGTTGTTGCTGTGATTGCCATTGGAGTCTTCTTCATAAATACTTTGCCTAGGCAAAAGTTTTTTCAACAATTTCTTCTAGCATTCTTATGGTTTCATGCTTTACATTTAAGTCTTTTATGTATCTTGAATTGATTTTTTGAGTGGTGAGAGATATGGATCCTGTTTGATTCTTCTGCATGTGGCTATCCAATTCTCCCAGCACCATTTATTGAATAGGGCTTCTTTTCCTCAGTATATATTGTTGTCTGCTTTGTCAAAGATCAGTTGGCTGTATGTGGATGGTTTTGTATCTGCATTCTCTCTTCTGTTCCATTGGTCTATGTTGATCTATGTCTCTATTTTTGTGCCAATACCATGCTGTTTCAGTTACTACTGCCTTGTAATATAGTTTGAAGTCTGCTAATGTGATGCCTCAAGATTTGTTCTTTTTGTTTAAGATTGCTTTGGCTATTAGGGCTCTTTTATGGTTCCAAATGCAGCATAGAATTATTTTTTCTAGATCTGTGAAATATGTTGTTGGTATTTTGATAGGAATTGCATTGACTCTATAATCATTTTGGGTAATATGGACATTTTAACAATGTTGATTCTACCAATCTATGAGCATCATATGTTTTTCCATTTGTTTCTGTCATCTGCAATTTCTTTCTCAGTGTTTTGCAGTTCTCTTTGTAGAGATATTTCATCTCCTTGGTTAAATATTGCTAGGAATTTTATTAATATTTTCATTGTGGCTGTTGTGAATGGTATTTAGTCTTTGATTTGACTCTCATCTCAACTGTTATTGGTGTATAGGAATGTAACTGATTTGTGTGCATTGATTTTGTAACCTGAGACTTTGCTGAATTTATTTTTCAATTCCAGGAGTCTCTTGGTGAAATCCTTGGGGTTTCTAGATATAAGATCATATCATCCACAAAAAACAAGAGTTTGACCTCCTCTTTCCTGATTTGGATAACCTTATTTCTTTTTGTTGCCTAATTGCTCTGGCTAGGACTTCTAGCACTGTGTTGAATTGAAGTGGAGACAGTGGGCATCGTTGTCTTATTCCAGTTCTTAGTGGGAATGCTTTCAACTTTTCTCCATTCAGTATGATGTTGGATATAGATTTGTCATATATAGCTTTTATAATTTTGAGATATATTCCTTCTATGCTTAGTTTGTTGAAGGTTTTTATCATGAAAGAGTACTAAATTTTGTTGAATTTTTTTTCTGCTTCTATCGAGATGATCATATGGTCTTTGTTTTTGCTTCTTTTTATGTGGTGAATAAAATTTATTGATTTACATATGCTGAACCATCCTTGCCTTCCTGAAAGCTCACTTGGTCATGGATTATTTGTTTGATGTGCTGTTGAATTCCATTTGCTAGTATTTTATTGAGGATTTTTGCATCTATATTCATAAGGGATATTGGTCTATAGTTTTCTTTTTTTGTTGTGTCCTTTCCTGGCTTTGGTATCAAGGTGATACTGGCTTCATAGAATGAGTTGGGGAGGATTCCCTCTTTCTTGATGTTGTGGAATAATTTCTGCAGCCTGGGTACCAGCTCTTTGTAGGTCTGGTAAAATTTGTCTTTGAATCCATCTGGTCTGGGTTTTTTTTTTGTTGTTGTTGTTATTGTTGTTAGAAGCTAGCTTTTTTATTACTGCTTCAATCTCCTTGCTCATTATTATCTGTTCAGGAGTTCTATTTCTTCGTGATTGAATATTGGAAGGTTATTTGTTTCCAGGAATTTGTACATTTCCTCTACATTTTTGAGTTTAGGTGAATAGAGATTTTCATATTATTCACAGATGATGTTTTGTATTTCAGTGGTATCAGTTGTAATATCTCCTTTTTCATTTCTGATTGAGCTTATTTGAGTCCTTTATCTTCTCGTCCTGGTTAATCTAGCAAGAAGTCTATCAATTTTGTTTACCTTTTCAAAGAACCAACTTTTTGTTTCATTAATCCTTTGTAATTTTTTTGTTTTGTTTTCCATTTTGTTTAGTTCTGCTCTGACCTTAATTATTTCTTTTCTTCTGCTGGCTTTGTGTATGGTTTGTTCTTCCTTTTATAGTTCCTTGAGACATGTCATTAGATTGTTGATTTGTGATCATTCTGTCTTTTTGTTGTAGGAATTTAGGTCTATGAATTTTCCCCTTAGTACTACTTTTGCTGAATCCCATAGATTTTGATACCTTGTATCCCCTTTTTTGTTCAGTTTAAGGAATCTTTGGTTTCATTTTAATTTAATTATTGACCCAATACTTGTTCAGCAGCAGGTTGTTTAATTTCCATGACTTTATGTCGAAGTGAGTGTTTCTTTTGGAATTGATTTCTAGTTTTAGTTCACTGTGGTCTGAGAAGATACATGGTATGATTTCTATTCTTTTGACTTTATTGAGACATGTTTTGTGGCCTAAGATATGATCAATCTTGGAGAATGTTCCATATGCTGATAAAAAGAATGTATATTCAGCAGTTTGGGGTAAAATATTCTGTAAATGTATGTTAGACCCATTTGTCCTTTAGTACCATTTAAGTCCAGTGTTTCTTTATTTCCTTTCTGCTTGGATGATCTGTCCAGTTCTGTCAGTAGAGTGCTGATGTCCCCAGCAATTACAGTGCTGCTGTTTATCTCTTTGCTTAGATCCAGTAGTGTTTGCTTTATGAATCTGGGCACTCCTGTGTTAGGTACATAAATATTTAGGATTGTTACGTTTCCTTGTTGAATTTTTCCCTTTACCATTATATAATGACCATCTTTGTCTTTCTTTACTATTTTTGGTTTAAAGTCAATGTCTCTATTATGAGAATGGCTATACCTGCTTTGTTTGGGTTTCCATTTGCATGGAATATTTTTTTACATCCCTTCACCTTGAGTCTGTATGAGTCCATGTGGGTTAGATGTGTTTCCTGGAGACAGCAGATATTTAGGTTATAGTTTTTCATCCATTCAACCAGCCTTTGTCTCTTGAGTGGATCATTCAAACCATTCATGTTGATTGATAGAATTAATATGTGGGATGCTGTTCTGTTCATCTTATTGGGTATACCTTATTGCTTTGTTTTTCCTCTTCTATTATTTTATATGAGATCTGAGCTTTAGATTTTGGTTAGTTTTACACTGGTGGATGTCTATGGTACTGCTCCATGTTTAACATGGTTCCAATTATTTCCCACAGGGCATGTCTGGCCTCGACAAATTCCCTCAGTGTTTGCTTGTCTGGAAAAGTCTTTATGTCTCTTTCGTGTATGAAACTTAGTTTTGCAGGATACAAAATTCTAGGTTGGAAGTTGTTCTGTTTAAAGCTGAAGATGGGGCCCCAATCTCTTCTGTATTGTAAGGTCTCAGTTGAGAAGTCTGCAGTTAGCCTGATGGGTTTTCCTTTGTGAGCTACTTGATGTTTTCACCTCATGGTTCGCAGGAGTTCCTATTTTGTGTTGACTTTGGCCAGTCTGATGATTATGTGTTTTGGTAATTGCCTCTTTGCAATGACTCTCCCAGGTGTTTGTTGAGTTTCTTGTACCTGGATGTCTAAATCTTTAGCAAGACAAGGGAACATTTCCTCAATTATTTCCTCAAATAGGTTTTCCAGCCCTTGTATGTTTTCTTCTTCACCTCCAGGGATGCCTATGATTCTTATATTTGGCCATTTTACATAACCCTATATTTCTTATAGGCTTTGTTCATTCCTCTTAGTTCTCTGTTCTTTATTTATTTTTATTTTTTTATTGATACATAATAATTGTACATATTCATGGATTACATGTTACATCTGTTCTTTATTTTTGACTGACTGATTAAATTTGAAAGAATTTAATTGTCTTTAAGCTCTGAGATTCTTTTTTATGCCTGGTCTCATCCACATGTACTCACCAGCAAACTGGTTTCCCTGATCATCACGTAAGTGCATATTTGGGAATAGCACCAATTGGGTGTCGGACAGATGTGGGGGCTAGGGGGAGGGGATGGGTGTATACATACATAATGAGTGCAATGCGCACTGTCTGGGGAATGGACACACCTGAAGCTCTGACTCGGGGGGATGGGGGGGCATGGGCAATATACATAACCTGAACTTTTGTACCCCCATAATAAGCTGAAATAAAAAAAAAAAAAAGAAAAAAAAACTTTCCACTGTGTTTTGTATTTCCTTAAATGAATTTTTCATTTCCAGATGTTCTACTTGTTTTTTTTTAATATATCAATATCTTTAGTGATTTTTTTCATTCATTTCCTGAATTGTTTTTCTTGTTTCTTTGAGTTGGTTTGCCATTTTCTCTTGGATTTCATTGAGCTTCTTTACAATCCATACTTGGAATTCTTTATCTGTCATTTCAATATTTTCATATTGGTTGGTATCCATTGATAGAGAGCTGGTGTTCCCTTCCAGAGGTGTGCTTTCATTCTGAGTATCTATATTTCTGGAGTTCTTCCACTGATTCTTTCTTGTCTGGGGCAGCTGTCACTTCTTATTTTTGGATTTTCTTTTGTGTAGATGGGGCTTTCCCCACCTCACTTGTAAAGGAGTGTCTGTAGCACATGTTGGGTAAGAAACTCAGGCTTTGCTTGTGGGTGCTTTGATGGTGATCTATGTTCTGGTTGGATGCCTTGGTTATAGATATCCTAAGTGTGGTGGTTTTCTCAGTTGCTAGTTGTTTGTAGGCTGTAGCAGTGGTAAGCTATGTGTGTGGGCAGATTCCCTGTCTCTCTTTGATGAGGGAGGATGGAGGTCTTTGAAATCCTTTTTCTTTCCCCAGTCCTGTGGTCCTCTTAACAGTGTGAATTGTATTGGCATGCCCAGTTTAACCTCTGAGACAGTGGGTGGTGCTTGTGGGTAAAAATCAACCACATCCTGTATGATTTAGTCAGTAAATGCTGTAAAGGGCTGTGCAAATTGACATCCCTGTCAGTAGGTGGTGATTGCTGGAAGGAACAATTTCTGCAGTGTTGTTTTGGGGACCTGTGACCAGCTATATCCCCTCAGGAGAAGCACTTGAATGCCCCAAGTGGTGGGTGGAGCCTTGGAACTTCTAGGTGAGTCATTCTCCATCCCAGTAGAGGTGGGTGGGGGAATGAGGCTGGGCAGGGCTGGGTTGGGTGAGCTCACACTCAGGCTCCACAAAAGCTCATAAGGTAGTTGTTTCAGCAGGGGTCAAAGGTCTGCTCCCAGCTTCTGGAGAAATCTTCCAGGGAGGATCTGAAGTGGCCCCATCCAGCCAGAAAGTTTGCTTGTGGAGGCAGGGCCATCTGAGGTTGACAGTCTGGCTGCCAGGAGCAGGTTTCACCCTTCTCTGTCCTTCCCTGCTTCATAGTCTCCCTCTGGCATCTGCTAGCAGATAGGAGCTCAAACAAGCGAACTCCTCCACAATGGCACTGCAGGCTGGGAGCTTCCATGTCCAGGATTCCACCCTGGGCTGAGAACATGGCCTTCCTGTCAGGGTAGCATGCTCCACAAGTGCACTTGTGGCTAAGACCCACATTGTGCTCTCTTTTCAGTTCTGCCCAAGCAGGCACCCTTGCCTCCTGAGATTAGTTCAGAAGTCTCCCCTCTGTGACCCCGAGTAACATGATCAAGTCCTGGGGGTACAAGATCTGGCATGTGGACCTGTACCTGGGTCCCCAAAGATCAATCCCTCACCATTCCAGGGGGAAGCATGCTGCTCCTGAGTTCCCTGTAGGGTGCTCAAGCAGGTTTTATGTCCCTCCACTTTTGGGTGTGCTCTGCTCTGATGGAGCAGCTGGGAAAGCAGCACTGGGAGGGCCAGTGAGCAGGGAACTCACAGTCTGAGCACTCCTTAGACCTCTGCAGGTCTTTAAGAGGAAAGGCTTGAGTTCATCTCTCTACAGAAGCCCCAGTATGGTGTATGTATTAAAGGAGGGAAGCAGAAGCTCCTGTGAGCCCTGGCTCAATCTTCTTTCTCCACAGCCATGGGTTGGGTAGTGGAAGGGGAGGATAAGAGTCTGCATAGAGGAAAGCTAACACTGTGGTCATCTCTGTCCTTCTCCCCAGAAGGCAGCCCACCGGGAATGTCCAGGCTCTGGGGTCATGCAGATCCCCCAGGGATCCACTGGCCTCCTGTGGCTCCTTCAGTGTGGGCCAGAGTTGGGAAATGTTTGTGTGGGAACAAGCAAGATGAAAACTGAGGTGATGAAGGCCCCTGGGTAGGACAAAGGTGCATGGTGGGTGGAGAAGCCATTTCAGCTCAGGTCTGTGGTGATGGGAAGTGATCCTGCGGGGGCTGGCAGGCTGGTGCTTTGTCTTCAAAAAGCTCTCAGTTAACAAGCTTTGGGCTTGTGAGGGTAGAAAGGCTCTCCAGCAGCTCAGGAGCTTATTGACTGTCTGAGATGTGAGGGAAGGAAAAACAAACCACTCCACCTTTTCATGGGCTCCAAGCCTCTCAGGGGTTGTCCTCTGTTGATATCTTACTCCTTCTTGTTCTGCTCCACAACTTCTTCCTCCTGAATCTCCTGTAGGTTCTGGCACTTTCCCCTCGAAATTACATCCAATCTATGATTCTTTGTTTGTTTTTTCTTTTTCATCTAAAACTTTCCCTACTTTCTGAGATGAGCTGGCAGCTGGTCAACCATCTTGTCGCTCCCTTCTATAAAGAGCTTTTTAAAAACACAGATTCCTGAGTCTCAAAGGATATACTTCAGTGGGTGTGGAGTGGATCCTGGTGTATTAGTTAGTTTTTGCTAAGGTAACACACCACCTGGACATCTCAGTGGCTCACACAAATGTTTGTGCTCATGTTTCATGAGGGCTATGAGTCTGCTGCAGCTCTCTTGGGCTTGCCTGGGCTTGACCTAGAAGCATGTGTATTCTCATTCCAGAACCCAGGCGGAAGGAGTATCCACTAACTAGGGCATGCTGTTCTCTTAACTGAGGGCAGAAGCCTAAAGGGGTGCCAAGCCAGACCTTGCCAACACATCTAAGGTTTCTACACTGGTGTGGCATGCATCATTTCCACTTACAGTTCATTAACTAAGGCAACTCTGTGGCCATGCTCAGTGTTCATGGGTGAGGACTAAATTCCACCTACAACAAAGCATAACATATATGGCAACCCAGGGGGTGGCAAGGGAGATAAATGATTATGAACAAGTAGTACAGCTATTACACTTAAGAATATATAGTTTTTAAAAGCTCCTTAGAGGATTCTGATGAGTTCCCTGATCCCTGCTATTTCATGGCAAAGGCATCTTCCTTTATGCACCTACTATGACAACTAAGCATCCATTGGTAGCCTCTTTAGCAGACAGATTTAACTAAGTAATTAGTTAGTGCAATTCAGTCTCTCATTCTATTACCAGACATGTATACCAATGCATGATGAAGTCAGTCTGATGTTTTTGTAAGTCTTCGCAGTTTTGTGCAAAGTACATTTACATCCCTAATCTTATGTAATCTTCATAACTATTTTATTAAATAGCTATTGTCATTCCCATTTTGCAATATCAAAACTGAGCCCCTGGGGAGATTAAATGCCTGATGGCAACACATCTAAAAAAGAGTGGACCTGGCTTGATCCCTTGCCTGTCCAAGTCTAGACAGCCTTCTATATCACTTCCTACCATCACTTCATCTCTAAGATATGTTTGCACAGATATTGGGATCTGTAATGTAAACTTTAACTAATTCATTTATTTTTCAATTGTTTATTAAGCACTGATCACATTTCAGGCACTATTCTAGGCACCAGGGAAGCATCCTGAACAAAACTGACAAAAATCCCTGCTCATAATCTAGCCAAGGGAGATGAAAGCTAAACAGTCAAACAAGTAAACTCATTTTAAATAGCAGCAGTTGGAACATATGAAGATAGTGCCATGAGGAAAAATAACAGCTTTTTGGCATGGTCAGAGTTAGTCATAGCTAGATATTATAGGAAGTAAATCCCTTTAAAGAAATGCAGAAAGAATTATTAAACTGTTCTGGTCTTCAGACTTCATCAGAGTGCAAAATATTTCTAGAACCTCCCTGAAATCACTCCCATGCTTCAAAATATAAACAATAAACTCACACTGAATTTTATGGAATAAATCATGTTTCTTTTGACAGATCAATTACTGAAATGTAATTCTCATTATTATAAAATGATCCAAGTGGCCATTTCAAATCCTTCATTAATTAGAAATAGTAAAAGTAAATATAATAAAAATGAGCACATTTGTCTTCATCTATAATGTCTTATAATCTGGAAAGGACATCAGTTACTGCATTGCAACCAAACTTCAGAATAAAGAACACCTATGACAGCCAGGCATAATGGCTCACATCTGTAGTCCCAGTGCTTTGGGAGGCCGAGGTGGGAGGATCTCTTGAGGCCAGGAGTTTGAGAGCAGCCTGAGAAACACAGCAAGACTCAAGTCTCTACGAAAAAAAAAAAAAAAGAAAGAAAAAAGAAAGACAGAAAAATTAGCCAGGCATGGTAGTGTGCACCTGTAGTCCCAGCTACTTAGGAGGCTGAGGTAAGAAAATTACTTGAAGCTAGGAGTTGGAGGCTACAATGAGCTATGATTGCACCACTGCACTCCAGCCTGGATGACAGAGTGAGACCCTATCTCTAAAAACATAAATGTACTCGCCATCAAATTGGCACTAACTGATCAACACTAAGGTGCTCACACAGTAGTAATATTCTTTGTTGGTTGGGAGCATAGAGGTGGGTAAACTCACAACTAATGTGTGCGGTGAGCATTGTAGGGGGGAAAGGGTACACCTCAAATCATGGTTTGGGTGTGGCAAAGTCATAACATGTAACCAAAATGTTTGTACCCTCATAATATCCTGAAATAAAAAAAAATAAAAAAAGAAGAAACAAGAAAATAAAAATAAAGAGCACATATTATAAAGGTAAGCGGTACCCTGAAGTATCTCATGTTTTAATAAAGCAAATTCCCATAATCAGCATATTCACTACCTGTTTATTTCTATTAAAACTTTTCTTCCCTTGAGGAGAACTCAGGAAAGACATTACTGTTAAAAACTCCTCTTATTCATTCATTCAACAAATATAAACTAAGGTTTATTTTCCAACTGTTGCTATTTAACATGAGTTTACTTGTTTGACTATTTAACTTTCATCTCCCTTGGCTAGATTATGAGCAGGGATTTTTGCCAGTTGTGTTTATACAAACAAATATAAACCTGTTATATGCTAGGCACACATCTAGGAGATGGACATACAGCAATAAACTAAACAAAAAAGTGTCTTGCCCTTATGGAGCTTATCGTCCAGCTAGAAGGCGACAGGTAATTAACACAATTGTTTGCTTGTTTGATGGAGGTGCGTGGGATCTCAGGATGAAAAGTCCAGACATGCCATTGCTCTCCAGCCCTGAGGCCATACACAGACAGGAAGTGGGGAGTGTTCCAGCACACAGGCCTCGTTGCCACTGACACAGTTGTTAGGTGTGGGCCCCAGGCACAGCCCACGCTGGCAAGTCAGCTGGGAGATGCTGCACTTTAAGCCTTCTGGCCCTAGTGCAGGTCAGCTGTCAGGCAGTATTTCTGTCTAACTCTCAAATGTGCTTATGGGCCATCCAAAGGGAGTGGGACACGATCAATCGTTGCAGAATAATTTGTTTGAAGATGCATCATGGACCACAGCTGGAAAGGAGCACACTGGGAGTGACAGGGTCTTGGCAGTGACAGAGCCTGAGACTTCAAGTCTTGCTTTCCAACCAAACGCAGGTGCGTGGCTGGGCATTCACTAGGAAGAAACAGCCTTCCCCATTTCAAAGCTCTCTCATGGCATCCACAGCCCCGTCCCCATCAAGGGCGGAAGAGGACAGCCCCAAGGTTTCCGTTTGCCAAAAGTGGGGCTGGTTGACTTTCATTACAGAAGTGAAATTTATTTTGAGAGTCTGAAAATTATATAAAATCATTACTAATTATGGTGTTTACTTTATTATGAGTAACTTCAAGTATTCAATAAAGATACACAAACAGAAGAAAATTCCTATAAACACCTTGTGTTAAAAATCAACAAATTTTATCAAAATCTTGTTCTATAAACTATATGCCTGAATTCTAGCCATTAGTTCAGTGAAAAAAAAAATAACGAGGAGGTTGGGGGATTGTCTTGGCAGCTGGTTATTTTATGCCGCAGGCAGAAGGATCTTAATATCTGGAACATCTGGGATAATGAA
Organism: Eulemur rufifrons; assembly: GCF_041146395.1. NCBI lineage: Eukaryota > Metazoa > Chordata > Mammalia > Primates > Lemuridae > Eulemur > Eulemur rufifrons. The sequence goes on along the minus strand of NC_090985.1, from coordinate 63,445,241 downwards.
TTGGACACAATTATCAAATGCCTACTTTGTGCCACATATCATGCCGAGAGATTTACATGCTTAACCTTTCAGCCTCTCCATAACCTTATGAATTAGTGCCATCGTGACATTTGACATCTAGGAAACTGGGATTCAGAGAATTTAAGTAACTTGCCCAAGGTGAGAGCTGAGATTCAAGTCTGGGTCTATCTGGCTTCAAAACTAATGTGCTCTTTTCAGTATTTCTAGCTGACCAAAGTCCTGTTTTTAACTTGCAGCAGCAGAGCCCAAGGACAGAACCGCACTCCTTCCCTAGGTAGTTGTCTATTAAAGACCAACAGGTAGTGGTAATACACTAAGGGTGGATGTCAGAGGAATCCCACTCTATCAGATACTATATAATAATTTACTTTTTAAAAGAAAGGGCATATAGCTCTTTTGTAATAATAAGAGCGTAGTTTGTCTTTCATAAAGAACAAGGCTCAGTGCCCTGCAATCTACATCTTGTCTCTCCTGTCCTTTGACCTTCCTCCTCCTGGTGCTGCCTTACCCAGGTAGCCAGGGCCAGGAAAACCCAGGGGTTGTTGTGTGGTGATTCAATCACTAAGAAATCAGTGGTGTAAGGAAGACTTGGCTTGCAAATGAGAATTTATGTTCAAAATCTCAGAAAGGGAGGTTGGGAGGCTTTTTTTCCCAGAGGCTTTGGGAGAAGAAAGGACAAACATCCATCCTGGAATTCAGTAATTCATCTGAGGGGCTGGACCAAATGATCCCTTATCAGTAAAGTGGAGATAACACTTCAAGTCTTAGAGCTGTGGTGAGGATTAAATGGACTAAGTCATTTAGAAGAATAATTAATGTCATGGCTGACACATACTAGTGGCTCAATTAATGCTACTCTTTCCTGCCGTTGACCGATGGATTATGACATCCAAGAAGTCATCTCTAAGGGAAGAGGTCATTTTAATACAAAGCCCTCCATCCTTGCCCACTTGTGTGGCTCAAAATTCCTTCAAACTGAATTTGATTTTAAACTTACTTCTTGGGTTAAAAGTTCACATAAACTAAAAGAGGCCAAAGAGGAAGCAGAGCAGGGACGTTTTATTACTGTTACTTGCTTGTCTTTGTCCTGCAGATGGGCCCTGAAATTGCTTGGTTTTAATCTGTCCCTCTATTTTCCAAGACTGTGTCACTTGCTAAACACTCTGAAATTTCACTGGAGCAGGATTATTTTGTGTGTGAAAATCCTCAAAGCAAGGACAGTTCGTATTTCTGAATAGAGACCCCACTATTAGTCAAAACAACACTTTGGATCATTCCAATTAGTTATTTACTTAAAGTTCCACATCTTCTTTCTATGACTATAGATAGTCTCAGGGGAACATGACTTGTTTTTTCCTTATGGTTATTATATTAGGTTACTCAAGTTAACGTACTACATCAGGAATGTTCCACTTGCTAAACTTTTTGAGGGTTTCTTCAATTCACTAACATATTCATCAGCTAAATGTGAAGTCCTCTAAAGAGCTTTTGTCTCTCTCTTTCGTATTTCTCTCTTGGCTCTGAAGTGGAAATAAATGCTCAAGTAATAATTTCATTGTAAGGCTGTTTGGGGGCACCTATAATTCTGTCAGAGAGATGCTTCTTGAGGGGCTTATGTAGTTCAGCTTGACTTCTCTTTCTGAATATCGGAAAAGTTCACAAAGGAACCATTCTGACACAGCTGCCCATCTGCGTGCATTTGCTCCTTCAGAGAGGAAGAGAAAAAAGTCAAAAGATGAAAGAAGAGAGGATGGAGGGAAAGAGAAGGCTCAGAGGCGAGAAAGGAAGAGATGGAGACAGGACAGACAGAGTATCCCAAGCCCTGGGACCTTCCTGGTGTGATGTCGAATGGAATTGCTTCTGGCTTTACCCTGCAAACCATATCCTTCCTGAGCCCCATGACTAAGCTGACCGGGATCAAAACTGCCTGTGAGTAGCACAGTCCCAAAATTACCCACATAATCTTCAGGTATGCAAAGAAAATTAGCTACCTGATCTAGTTTTATTTAATGAGCCTTCCACCTGCTTTGGTAGCAAGAAAAAAAAAATTATATTTAGTCTGATTCAGTTTAGCATTAGTTTGGCCCAATCATTTATGCAGAATCTTTATATTAGCTAGTTTTCCCTCTCAGTTCTTCAGAGTCCTTTTCTTCTTTCTTACTCCTCTCTCCAGGTCCCGTGGCCCATGGTGCTGGGGGAAGGGCGCCCCTGGGTTTGCACTTGTGCTTGGGCGTGAGGTGACTGGTGTCTGCTGAGGAATGCCTGGCACCACCCTATGGCTGGCATCCACAGCTGGCGCCTGCAGCTGACATCTGTGGCTGATGTACTTGTGGTATATTTCTGTTTGGCTCACTCAGAGTGTGGGGGCCCCTCCCTGAAGACGTACCCCACGCCCCACCTCACGCTCGCTGGTGAAGACCCCTTTGAGTCTCTGCCACACCTGCAACCCTGGTCCTGAGGCTGCAGGTCATCTCAGCCTCCACCCCAGCAGCCTGTGGCAGGTCTGTGGCTTCTCAAATTGTCACCCATACTGCGGCAGAACAAGGGGAAACTCAGGCGCACAAATCTACAATCCTGTCCCTTTCTCAACCTGACATCCCACTCCACACTCTGAATTACATAAGGCCCCTGTATACTTCCAGGGCCAGCTGTCTCCACCCAAAATAAGGGGTGGGTCAAGAATCCGTGTGGTCTCACTCTGGTCCCAACTTGTCCATTTCCCCCTCCTCACCCCCTGGGTCCTGAAGATCCAGAGAGGAGATAGTCAGCTGCCCGTTTTCTTCCTCACCTCTTTCTGCTCTTTGCTCCACCTTCCCTCCTCCATAATCCCTTAGGTCTGGAAGGTGCAAACTTTTCTTTTATGTCCCCTTCTTCTCTCCCTTACATGAAACTGTATAATGCATTCCACCAACATAGTCTTGATATGTTAAATTGGCACTGCAGGAATTTAGAAAATTCTCACTCAATAATGCTTGCTTTCAAGACCATTGTCTTGGGGCAAAATCCCATTTTGAATGTCAAAACCCCAATAATAATTTTCCTTTATGTTTTCATTACTTTGCAACAATATGACTTTGTATTGATTAGGAAGCTGATAATGATTACATAAAACAAAAAGAGAAATAATATTAATATCATTCAAACTGTTATGTTATTACATGTGTTCAAAGAAAGAAACTGAACCACCAGTAAGGGGATAGAGTGAGGGAAGAGATCCCCTCCCTAGGTTGTGCCTCAGAGTGGCTAACGAGTCTGATTGGTGTTGGGGTTTTCAGGGTAGCAGCTCTCATTCCATTCTCTAGAAAGTGTCTGTCACCATCCATCCTGGCTCTAGACTAAGGGTCCACCTTCCCCCACCCCAGGACACCACCAAGATCCTGTGGCTGAAAATGAAATCTCTTTGATCTTCCATCTATTCATCAAGCATGCCTTAAGCACCTACTGTGTAATACTGGTCCAAATGCTGTATGGCACAGAAATAAAGAAGATAAGATAAGATAAAATAAAATTGCCAGAAAATATTTTAGCTAAGAATTCGAGCCTCTCTTCCAGTGCCACTTATCCAAACCATCTCAGAGTGGTAAAAATAGTTGATTTCAGTTTCCTCTTCCAGGCTTTCTAAAGATCAAGAGTTATTTTAGCCTCATTCATTCATTCATTGATCTTTTCAACACATGCTTACTGATTATCTATTATATGCCAGGAGCTTTGCTAGAGTCTGGGGAAGCTGAGATGATTAAAATATATTTTCTTACTCAAAGAGTTCTAGTTCATAAGGAATATAGACATTTCAATGGCAAGTGTAATGCCAGGTTGCAGGAGTTCCCATTACCCTCTGTCAATGGACTCTACACAGGGTTCATGAGCCCAGCTGCAGTGAGCACCAGCAAAGGCTTGGTCAAGTCATCCTGTGGTTGAAGGGGAAGGTGCTTGGGAAGACTACATGATGATGAAGGCAACGACTTAATTGCAACTTCAAATATTCACAGTTTATTCTTTTTCTGTTTGTTTGTTTTCTTATAAGCAAGTAAAGATTTGCAAGCAGAGGGAACAGCAAGAGCAAAGGCCTGAGGATGGTCAGCAGCATGAAGTGTCCAGGGAGCCACAAGCAGTTGCAATGAGCATAGAAGAAGCCGGTGGGGCAGAAAGAGGTAGAGCCCAGCTCCTTACGCACACGCCAGACACTGGGAAGACAGGCCATTTCTGGGTGGAAGCTTCCCTGGTTCTTTTCGCATCAGACCCCATAGGAAACCATCAGCTCATAAAGCCGATCACCAACAAGCACTTCAAAGGAAGACCACATGCAAAGGGCCAAAGAGAAGGGAAAGCTGGTACTCCTGTTGTGGACAGTCAGGCCTCATAATTGGGAAAAATCTAACTGTGGCATCAGCTTCTTTTTAGTACATCACTACTTCTATATCCCCTGTCCCCAGAAACTTCAACAAAACCATCTCCCTGGAGTGAAAGCCAGTTTTCAGTACTGTGGAAATTTCCCCAAACATTTCACTATCCATTTGAATCATTGTGACTTATATATTATTTACCAATTTTGCTTTTTACTTTAAATCTGCTTTATATTTGATCCTCACGAGCTGCTAGTGCCTGCACATGTAGGTCCTCTGTAAATGCCTTTTCCTCCCCACCCCTGCCAACAACAGAACACGATAAATGCAGTAACTCTCAGAGTTCCTCTTTTTACAGATCCAACCCAAGAAGACAGGGGCGAGGACTAGATAAGGAAGAGAAATAGCTGATGATTACGGAGCACTTGTATAAGCTAGGCAATGTTCTCAGCAGTCACGTGGATTAACTCTTCAAAGCCTCAAAATAATTTTGTGAGGTGGGTACTATTATTATACTTATTTTACAGATGAAGAAACCAAGTCACAGCAAGTTTAAGTGACTCCTAAGTGTCACACAGCTGGTAGTGACAGAGCAGGCATGTTCATGTAGGCAGCCTGTTCCATTGTCCAAACTCTTACGGACCACTTGGGCAAGGGATCTGCCCTTGAGCAGAGACCAGAATAGTGGTAGGGGGAAAACACCCGAGATTAATTTATATATATTAGGTCTGAGACAAAATAACTCATCAGTCATCAAAAATATTGTGAACAAAGAGGGAATCGAAGTTAGCATTTGTTAAGTGCTTTCCATGAATTGAGGCCTGTGCTAGGTGCTTAGAGCGGCTGCCACATTGCATGTCCACAACAGCCTGAATTGGCATGAGAAGGTGAGGTGTCCTGGGAGTGGCAGCTTGGATGTCCTCGAGTGTCACCCTATGGTGTGCCCCACATCCACTGCTGCATTCTACCTGCACACAGTGCAGAGATCAGGGAGACACCAAATATTCTGCCGAGTCCCTTTGTGGCATTAGGTAAACAAAGGGAAGAAAGAATGAAAAAGGGAAGATTCCTCTGCAATAGTTCTAGTGTTTAATGGGTAGGATCCAACCAGATGCCAAGTCTTAGCTCTGTATTTCTTTATTTCTGTGGGGTTGATTAGCCCACAGGCAACCTGCCAGGTCCCTGTCCCCTTCCAGCTCAACTTGCTTCAGAGGAAATGCCACACATGGAAGAAAGGTCCAGGAAATGACAATTTGGTTACATATGCCTGAGGTACAATATAAAGTAACGACAGAACGACGTGGTGCTCTGTGACTCTCCCCCGACTCACTCTCGCTGTCACTGTCCTGGGGAACTGAGAAAGGCAGAAGATGTTTTTGCAGCTAATTTCTACAGAGCCCAGACATACTTAAGTGTCTGTTTACTTCTGTCACGCAAATGTGACCTGTGTCTGCACAAAGCAAGTGGGAACAACTCGATCCCTACCCTCTTTTAGCCTCATTATTCAAAACAGGCAGGAACAGCAGAGTGTCACCCACAAACTGGAATCAACACCCAACAGTCTCTGGGGTCTTAGGAAAAGCACCTACATGGGCCTGTCAGTTTCCCCCTCTGTAGGTGGAAGGCAAATGAGATCAACCCTAGGGCGCTTGGAGAAATCAATGATTCTAAGTAAATATAGTAAGAAGAGGCAGAAGAGTCCAGCCTTCAAGAGTACCAGGGAATCAGGTCTAATTGAATCCCAGCATTTCATTTGCAAATCACTTAGAACCTCCAAGCCCCAATTCCTCATCTTTACATGGACATGATAATAGTGTCCACCTCACAGGGGTGTTGTCAAGTTCTAATGAGGTAATATATTAAAATGCTGAGCCCAACTCTATGCCAAAAATAAGGGAGCACTAACCATTTACTTTTTTGACTAAATATGTCATCTGTTTTGTCTGTATCAGCAAAGAACTTTTGTTTGAGTAGGAAGCACTAAGGAAGCCATGCAAGCCAGATTATTAGGATACATTAAACGGAACACCTGACATTAATAAAAATGAACATGCACATGCAAAAAATCTAAAAACAAAGCAAAAGATTTTTATTGGTATTTGAGATGATCATCATATTAAGGGTAAAAAATCCTCAAATTGGGTGATTCCCCCAAAGGAAATATATAACTGAGCGTCACGGTCAAGAGAATAAAAACCTGGTTTTGACATGCAGCTGAGGAACGCTGCACAGAGGCGGGAGTGAAGGAAAGGCCGTGGAGAACTAAAGGGCTGCAAGAGCACAAGTCGTTGAAGAAAGTACATGAGCTCCTTGAAAAATTTGACTTGGGTTGGTCTATCAACCAGCTTTGAGTTTTTATCAAGTGTCCTCTGGTTTCAAAGTAAAAGGCATTGACTGGGGACCTATTAGGTGCCTGAATAAACATCCTCAAGAGTTCATATGAAATTTGCACGTAACTAACTCAACCATTGAGGGATGCTGTGATAAATTCCTTAATGCAGACACAGCAAGATCACCCATGGAGCACAAAGAGGAGGTTGGGATTGGGTGTTGTCAAGGACAGAAAAGGACGACAGACAAGTCTCTGACCTCCAGAGGATTACAGTCCAGTTAAATAGACAAGACAAAAGGATTAGAAAAAGTTTGAGAACTTAAAGACAAGTTATAACTATAAAAATGGGTAAGTTGCCTTTAAGTCCAAAGTTAAGTGTCTTCCTAACTTACTTTCCAATTTGTTTGCCAATATATTTATGCATACAATTTTGTGTTGATTAAAAATTCTATTTCATTCACACACACACACACACACACAGACACACACATATGTAACTATATTAGGTGATGGGTATGTTAACAGCTTGATTGTAGTAATCATTTTACAATGTCTATGTATATCAAAATATCACATTGTACACTTTAAATATATATAATTTTATTTGTCAATTATACCTCAGTGAAGCTGGGAAAAGTAAATATAGGAAGATTTGATTCTAAAAATCAAAAACAAAAATGCTATTTCATGCATGAGTTGTTGAATCAGAAGAAAATATCATTTTACATACCCATTCTTCCCAATGCACTAGAAAATCTGTATTTCCTGGGCTTAAGGAAATTTTTTTTTAGTTAGGAAATATTTACTGAGAACCCATTATGAGTATTTCACCTTGCTATTATAGACCTTTTTGTTTTTTTGAAGTCATATTAGTACAGGGCTAACCTGCATGTGGAGGTGGAAGGTCTCTGTACGTAAGGGCTGCTGTGTCTGGCTGCAGGTGTGAGTTCAGGGCGTGAGGCCCTGCGACAGCAAACCTGATGCTCCTATTCCCTAATTCTGTGATTTTGAGCAAGTTGTTTAATCTTTCTGGGCCTCAGGTTCATCTTCAGTAAAATAAGCACAGTAATGGAACCTGATTTACAAAATTGTTATGAGGCTTAAATAAGGCAATGTATTTAAAGCTTTCAGTAGTGCTTGGTGCATAGAAAGTATTCAATAAATGAAGGAATAATAATATGATTACAGCACAATTAATACTATTAGAATGCTCACAATCTAGTTTTTTTTCTATGCACATATAACATTGACAATTTTTATACCATCGCAGAATGAACAGAACTGACCATCCCCAATCAGTCCTGTAGGGGCCTTCCAAATCCCCTGCAAAACCAGGGTGAGTGGCTCTTCTGCATGTCCCTGTGGCACCATATACTTAGTCTGGCCATACAATGTGGTTTTGGAATGCGTTATGGAATGTGATGTTCTGTCCATTCGTCTGTCTCTTTCCCCACCACCACTGCTCCTGAAAAGGCAAGGACTGCAGCTTGTTTGCATTATTTCTCCAGAACGTAACATGGTGCCTGACATGAGAGTCAATAAATATGTGTTACATGGAAAGAAAAGGAAGGAAGGAAGGAAGGAAGGAAGGAAGGAAGCAAGCAAGCAGGGAAGGAAGGAGAGAAAGAGGAAGGAAGGAGTAAAAAGGCCAGAAGTGTGAGTAGAGGTGCTCTGGTCCTGGCAATGTGACACTTGTCTGAGGCTGCACACCCTCTTCCCTCTCCCTCCCCCGTCCCTCCTGCCCTGTAAAGTGGAGGGAAGTTTGAGCAATGAGAATGTTTACTTACCCCGAATCACCACTGGAGAAATCCACTGCATTACTGAGCACTGGTAATGGGTTGGCCCCATTTCAGAATATAGGGTTCTGCTGCCCCTGCCAAGCAGGTTTACGCACGTGGAGCTCAGACGGTGCCTTTGCCCACACCTGCCTGGCTCAGGGAGCCTGCTGGGCTGTCAAGGGGAGAGCTGGGTATTGAGACAGGCTGATGGGCTTTGACGAAAAAGAGAACCGGGCACACAGGTCTCATTTATAATCCATTCCAGCTGCTCCTCTGCTGGGGGAAACTGGCATTCTGTTTTGTTGGCCCCTTTTCCATCAGGACAGCTGTGAAACCCTACTCAGTGAAGTAATCGCAATAACAACCACCACTTTGCATGTTGATGCTTTTCTTCCAAGGAACTCAAAGTTCTTTGGAGACATAACCTCATTAATCCATCCTGCATGAAGTGGTGGCTGATGGGGAGGGGTAGGAATTCTTACTCACATTTCCAGGGCTGGGGGATTTAGGAAGGGAGAGTGAAAAAGGAAAATAAAGAGGTTTCAGAGCTAGGGAAGATAAGGGATGGTATCTTTTTCCCCCTGAACCCCACACTGGGACAAAGATAACACTTCATAGGACAATACTCAGCTAAATGTGTGAGTAAAAGACACACACAGTATACACACCATCCCCCAAAAGGAAGAGAATTCTAGATGAGGAGTTAGGAAATCTGATTTCTAGCCCTGATATTGACACTAAATAGCTGTGTGACCATGAGCCAGCCCCACCCTCGGAGCAGTAGTTTCAGATTAGAGCGTGTGACCTCCTGGTAATATCTAGAGAGCACAGAACCAACAGTCAGCAGGCGGATGCCTGCCTCTGCGGGGGCACGGTTTCAGCTCCCAGCTCTCAATTTTCTCATCTGCGAGATGAGGAAGTCAGTTTGGGTTATCTCTAAAGTTCTTTTATTTTTTTTCAATTGCAATAAAACCTATCACTTTTGAACTGGTGGGCTGGGGTACATCAACTCCGATTGGGGCTTAGACTTTAGAAAAACCAACTATTTGTATCAGTTTTTTTTATTACTGCCACCCCAAAATGCAGAGGCTCCTATGAAACAATAATTTATGTTTTCTCACAATTTTGTGATGTGCCTGGACAGTTCTGTGGCTTCACCTGGGTTCTCTCCTGGGCATCAGTTCAGCTTGAGGGTGGGCTGAGCGTTGGGCTTAGCTGGGACACCTGCAGTAGCTGGGCCTCGTGGCCTGTTGTCCTTTCATCCTCAGAGAGGCTTCCTCACGTGTGGGGCAGCCCTCCAATAGCTCGGCAGGCCCTTTCTGTGCTGAGTTTACTGCTGTCTTGTTGGCCAAAGCAAGTCACATGGCCCAGACTCAATGAGGGAGTGAACAACACAAGGCCACTGTTATGGGCTGAATTGTGTCCTTCTCAAAGAGAAGCTCCAGTCCTAACCCAGTACTCAGTACCTCAGAATGTGGCCTTATTTAGAAACAGGGGCTTTGCAGAAATAATCAAGTTACAATGACATTGTACTGGAGTAAAGTGGGCCCCTAAACCATATGACTAGTGCCCTTATACGATCAGGGAGAGACTCAGAGACACAGAGGGGAGATGAGCACGTGAGGGTGGAGGCAGAGGCTGCAGTTATTCTGCCATGAACCAAGGAGCACCTGGAAGTGCCAGAAGCTGGAAGAGGCGAGGAAGGATCCTCCCCTGGAGCCTTCAGAGGAAGACGGTTCTGCTGACACCTTGATTTCAGACTTCTGTCCTCCAGAACTGTGAGAGAATACAATTTTGTCTGAAGCCAGCCAGTTTGCGGTACTTTGTTACAAAAGTCCTAGAAAATTAACACAGGCCATAAACACTGTGGAAATATATATATTTCCAAGTTACATTCTAGACAGACATGGCTCTTTGAAGACCATTAGTGTAACCATCTACCACGTCATCTATTTATATAGGCATAAATACACAAATATTATGTGATTATTGTCCAAAATATGAGAAAATGCAGGGGTGGTGGATTGCAATAATGATCTTCATTCTTTACTCTCCCCTAAGTTCATGTCCACATGGCTTTACCTGCAGGGCCCCCAATGAAGAAGTGGAGTGTGTTTTCCCTTCTCTTCACTTTGTTATGATCATGTGACTTGCTTTTGCTGACAGAAAAGGAAGATACGCCATTATGCTATTTTCTTCAGAGGCCTTTCATTTTTGCGCACCAAGCTGCCTGGGGTCACTGTGGCCAAGTTTGCCCTGCCCAGATGCTCTCTCCGTTGCTTCCAGAGCTCCTCAGGTGTGAACTGGACACCTCCATTCCCAGCATGCTCAGGGCTCCAGAGCCGTGTGCTCCTTTGGGCTGACACTGGAGAGAATGCCCTCCTCCCTATAGAGTCTGGCCAAGCCTTCTCGCCTGCTTTCTCCTTTTCCTCCCCTGGGCACAAGTGTCCCTAACACTTCTCTGTGGTGTCCTTTTCTCCCATGCTAAGCATGCATGCCAGTAGAAATGGGATCCAGCTTTTCTACTCTGGTTACATAAATGCAAATGCCTTTATTACCAAATGGGATATACTACACCAATTACTCTGCAACGTGCCGTTTTTACTTAACATTATATCATCAATGTTCTTCCATTACTGTAAACACAAATTTAAGTCATCATTTTCAATAGCTGTGTATATTTCCATATGCACATAGAAACTTATTTTATTTAAACAATTCCCTATTATTGAATCATCTGTTTCAATTTTTACTTATAGATAATGCCACAATAAGCACGCTTTTATATTAATCTTTGTATACTTGTTCAGTTTTCTCCAGATAAATTCATAGAGATAGAATTGCATGTGCAAAATGCTTTTTAAGGCTTTTGATATATGTACTTCCAGTTTACTTTCCAGAAACACTGTATCAATTTATACCCACTAGTGTATAAGAGTGCAAATTTATTTTGTTTCCACGTAAATACCATTGTTTTTTTACAACCTTTGCCAGGTGGGAAAAAAGTTCACATTTATAATGTATTCTTCAGCCCATTTTATGTTTCTTTGGCTCTCTTTTAAACAATTGAGTAGCTTAAAAATGCATTTCTAAAATTGAATAGGACAGGGACAACAGGAATAAAGAATATTGATGAAACCAAAAGTGAGTTCGCAAAAAGCAACAGAGAGCAAGGAAGAAACAGACACAGTATTGGGGCATGGTTGGTAATGGTAGTGTCTCATAGGTATTTATCTGGCACATTAATTTAAAGTGGCTCAAATGTGAGTGGATTCATACTGTGTAAGTCAACATGCTCAGAAAGGTTGGAAAAGTGGTATGGAAATACCAAATAAGAGCAGATCTGGGAAGAAGTCAAATAATATATTAGGGAAGAAAATTATTCCGACAACATGATACTAAGCAGGAGGAAAATGTAGTACTAAAAAAAAAAAAAAAAAAAAAAAATGCCAGGGAATAGCCAAGTTAGATATGGGCTTGCAGAGTGAAGAGGAAAAAGACCAGCCAAGATTCATGATTTACGCATGGGGTGGTGCCTGCTATCCTGGTCTAAGTTGGGACCAGGGCTGCAAACCACAGACAGGTCCACTTGGTTTAATACCTCCCCATTCTTTACAGTGGGTGGTGGCTTTAGAAACGCAAGGGATGTGCTATCTGGGATGTCAGCCAGCAGTTAAAGGAATTAAAAGAATAACATTTTTATCTGTCACTTTCATTCGGTGCTGGTAGGAGTAAGTGGGTTCAGTCCCTCTAGAGGGCACATAAAAATATATGTATGGTGCATGTCATAGGTCTTAAACATGTGCCCACCATAAGACCCACAAACCCACTTCTAGGAACTCATCCTAATGAAATTATTTAGCATATACCCAAAGATTTTGCTACAAGGGAGTTTACTAAACCACCATTTATACATAAATTGTGGTAAAATTTATAAAAGTTAGATTTTAAAAAGCAGATTACAGAGTACAACATGGTATTTGCATGGGAGGGGCATGTCAGCAGTCTATGGAGGTTCCATTAAGGTCAATGACCACTACTGCTGACTTCTACCAGCTCCTCAATTCTCTTCTTATGCTCTCAGGTAAAGGAGCCCTAACACAAGGTTGTTTGGAATCCTAGATTTTAAGCTCTTACTTTTGCTTGCTCAGTGTCTTTGTCCCCAGAGTGCAGAACCCTAGGAGGCTGGGGCATTGGCAGTGGGGTGGGTGGGGGCTGAAATCATAGCTCTAGGCTGAATCCAGAATCATGGCTTTCTCCTGAAGTCCCCATTTCTGAATTTGGCCCAATGAACCTGACTCTTAGGATGCATTTTTTTCTCAGGAATCCCATAGATCTTCTTTGATACTGGGTAAACACCATCCCAAACACACACACTGAGTTTTCCAGTCATAACTATTATATGTATGTCTGAACCTCTAATTTGAACATGTTTCTGATAAGGCTTTTCAATGTCCATGTGAATCATGTGGAAGCAAATAGATATTTGGGAAAAGTAGAAGGTGACACTTGATGCGATGTACGAAGTGTACCTGAATCTGAGCTCTGACTTACTTAGGATACTTACTCACATCTGTTTGTGTATATAAGTATATTCTATACACATACATTAGTATGTTCAATATTATAATACTATTAAGTCGTGAAGAATATGTACCAAAAACATCAATGGTCCAGTGATGGGGTTATGGGTAATTTTTTAATTCTTTTATCTACGTGTTCTAATTTTTCTGCAATGATCATGTATTTCTTATGAACCATTAAGCAGCAAAGTAATTTTTGAAAGGTACCCAGAAAAAAAAAAAGAATACCATTTTGAATAGCCACTGAGAAGTATCTCTTAGTATCTCTTAGTCCACTCATTCTGTAGTGACAGCTGTTACATTGGTTTTTGATCCCAGTGCTATCAACTCAACTGCTTTTATGTCATATAGTAACTTTTAGTCTTTCTAAGGATCTAACCTATTATTTCACAGTAAACCTACAGATGGTCTATTTACTTGGGATTGATAATTCTGATGAGCAATGTGGAAAGAATAGGTAAGGTATCCAGGTTTGAAAATGCAAGAGAAAGCCTTACAAAGAAGCTTCATGAAACATTTGGGCAAGCAACTGGGTATCATTGCAGGATTATAAGGGCTGTACAAGCTGAAAGGTTTGTAGTGTAATGGAAGTGGCCAGATTTATGATCAAGACACTGGCTTAAATCTGGGAGATGGAATAAAATATGGTTGCATGCAGAGAACAAATACAGACTCCAGAAAAGACTGGGGGGTGTGGTAAAAGAGATAAGGGTGGATTCCAAATTTATTGTGGAAGAAGAGGAGGAGACACTTGGCAGCAACCATGGATTGACTCCTTCAGGGTCTGTTCAATTTTTCCCCAGCATTCCAGCCCCTCCCACTTTAGGTGGTGCACAGTGGGCTACCCCACCCTTCAGATCCACCCAGCCTTGATGTCAGGCGCGACCTCCATGTTCATCAAAGCATTCTGCCACTATTCAGTCCTGTCTCAACCCCACCAGCCTCCTCAGAGATGGGGCATGCCAAAGTTCTTTTGCAAGTATGTAGTGAGAGCTTGAGTCACACTCTTGCTTAAGAGGATACTGTATGCATTTTCAGACATATGACTAACTGGGCAAAAAGTTTAAAAAATATATAATAATTCAGAATAACAGTTGTTCAGCAGAAGAGTTATTCTTTGCTTTTCATGTTGCTTGCGGGGCGGGGGCGCAGTTAGGAAGGGGATGGAGTACGATTGGCCTGAAATATGGAACACCATAAAGAGACAGATACAGAATCAAAGTCCCTGAATGGCATTTAATTCCATGTTGCTGTTTTTCCTGGTCTTGTTTCAGAAACCCTCTGACAGTTGGACTATTTGCTATTTAGTCACTCTACTGTACTCATTTTACTGACAATCAACAGGCATTGCCTAATTTCACACTGAAATGAATAAAGAAGACCAAAGTAAACTACAATGTCAAATATACACTTAATTTTATGGTATTTTTGAATATTTTCAAAATAACACATCAGTAGTAACAGCAGCAAATATACAGGGTTGGAAGACATTTAAGTACATTCGGGTTTTAGCCAAAACAGCTTGCAATAGCTAGATTAAAAAAAAAAAAAGAAAGAAAGAAAGCCTAATTGGAGGCTTTCACATTAGGTTCTGAAACACATTTTTCGGTCCCCTTGTGCCTTGTTTCCAAGATGGTAGCACCTGGAAAAACATGCAGCTTGATTTTCGTAATAGATATGAGCTCAGATAGTAAGGACTGCATTACACCAGTTTCTTTGAAACGGGTGGCAGTTATTGCTGGAGTCCAAGTGGCTGAATCGCACGCTTGAAAATAGGAGTATATTCATCTGTTTGTGAAAATCACCAGGCATAGACCGTTTCCACCCAACACACCGTAGAAACCCGCAGACCTCCTGTTACCAGCAAGAATTGAAGCCAAAACTCAGAGAAAGCAATGCCAGATAATTGCTGCTGTTTTCCTTAAGCCTTTATTTTGAAGGCTGGACCTTGATTTACTATACATTCTTTCCTAAGTGAGAACCTTCTGCCAGACTAATGACAGTGTCCTTCATGAGGCAGTGGCAATTTCCACCAAATCCCTGACCAAAAAATGTGTCCAGTGTGTGTTCGCTTTTCATCACAACTTGATTAATTACCCCAGGAAACTTCATTTCATTCTGCTTGCTAAAGTGAGAGTAATTACAGAAGGTTTTGACCCTTTCTTCTCTAGCTCTCTCAGTTTATAGTTAGCTGTGAAATGTGATAAGTTAATTCTTAAACATATATAATACTTTTATGCCAAGAAGAAGTATCTCCGATTTGACTTGCTCTTCCCCCACAGGAACTTGGTATTGTTTATTTAAGAATTTGACATCCAGCCTTTTTGTCAGATGAAATTGAGAAGAAATGTCCTCCAGATGACACAACTGCCCTATCCATAGAGGGTTCATGAACTTGCCCCTTATCTTAATATCTGTAGGAATAACTGGACCCTTTTGCTCCATGTGGAAGGTACTGTTTTCATTACTAGTTTGAACTAAAAGTGGAACAGGGCTAGATCCAGTTGGTAAGGATTCATTGTAATAAAATACACAAGCACCCCAAGAATTACATTTGGAAGTCAAATATCTAATTGATCGGATGCTTTGAAATATAACCTCTGATACATTTTGAGGTGCATTGTGGGCTAAATGAAGCTATCTTGAATTGACCCAAAAGTATGAATTTTTAGATTTTATTAATATACTGTGTATTCCAGATTACATGGACAGTTAATGTGTACTGCAGAAAATCTAGGAAATAAAGTATAAAGAAGAAAATTAAAACTAAAATTATTTTTAATTCTACCTATGCAGAGAATCACTTCTAAAATTCCAGTATATTTCTTTCCAGTCTACTTTTTATACAATTATATAAATACGTGTTTCACAAAAAAATAAATCTTGTGCTATTAACAGCTTAAAACATTTTTTTCCAATTGACATTTTTGTTTTGTTTTATTTTTTGAGATGGAGATGTCACTCTGTTGCCTAGGTTGGTCTCCAACTCCTGGATTCAAGCGATCCTCCTACCTCAGTCTCCAAAATATCTGGGACACCTGTAGTGTTCAGCATCCAATTGACTATTTTCATGAGAATTTTCCCATGTCATTAAGCATGTCCCCAAAACATAATTTTTCATGGATGCAAAGGTTTCATAACACAGGAACTCTTTCCAGTAGCACCCAGGGTAGCCTGCATTCTCACTGAAATGCAGTGACTTTTATCTTTGTCCCTTATCTTAATATCTGTAGTAATAACTGGACTCCATGTAGTTGTCAGGACTCCTCAGTTGCAAGAGATATAAACACAAGTAAGTATGAATTCATTGACTTCCATTAACTAAGAGCTCTCTTTAGGCAACCATCTCTCCAGGGTTTCAACTATCACTTTCAAGTCTCAATATTTCTTCTTTCTCTCTCTCTCTCTCTCTCAGTGACAGACCACTATCATCTTCAAGCCTATACTTGCTTCACAGATTGAGATCAAAGATAAAGAGAAAGTACCTTTATTAATGGTTCTGGCAAGGCCCAGGAAGGTCTCTGGTTGGCCTCACAGGGGTTACATGCTCATCTCTGAACCAAACTCCATCCCTGAGGATGGAATTCTCTGACTGGTCAATTCTGGACCACATCAGGGTCATATGCAGGGGTCAACATCCACAGGATGGGGCCCCAGGAAGTGATGCTGGGAGAAAATCCTACATCCTCTTTCCTTTTCCTAAAATTTGTCCTTACTAAACATTAGTACCAGTTGAGCAGTCTAATTTAAGTCTTGTCATATCTTCAGATAAATATATGAAGTATATTTGTGAACAGTGGACTAAAACCCAGCAAAATTGTCATGTCTGAATCTAGAAGAAGAATTAATTCCAGAGTCATTATGAGAAAACTGTTTATCATTGCATTTTCAAACCTTGGGACTGTCACTGGGATTATCACTCAATCTGGTAGGTATCAAGTGAATATAGCTTGAGTTTAGGGTATTGAATAGAAGTTAAAAAAATAACGACTTTGAAGGAGAGTAAATACCTAGAATTACAGGCATGCTTCATTTAGTGTTGCCACCATCATCACTGATTCACTACAGTGCTACTATTTTCAAAAAAGGAAGTTAATACACAGCTTTTCCCTGGCTTCCCAGCCAGAATGAGAGAATACACAGTCTTAGGCTCTCAGCTATTGTAAGTTTTCCCCATACAATGCTTTCCCCAATCTTAATGATGCCATCTTTTTACTCCTCTGGGGATAGTTCTTTTTGCATTTTGACCCATAGTGCCTGACAAAAAGCATGCATGCAATGGTTTTGGAGGTGCTAGATGATATCATATTGGCAAATTAAAATGCAAATTCTACAGCAGGTTGAAGTACCTTCATGGAAATGGTCATGACATAGGGACTCAAACTTGGCAAGGTTTGAGGGAAGTCCTTTGACCTTGTAAAAGTCATCTTCATAATGGAGACTGGAAAGATTGGCCAATAACTGTAAGCTGGAGGGCAGCACTGGTGGTGGCATGTCATGGCTTCAGGGGCTTCCAAGAAAACAGAAGAGGAATTACCAATGTATTATGCCAGGAACATTTCCTCACAGGGACTGACCCCGCGGTATTCATCCCAGATCTCTGATCCATTTAGCACTTCCATTTCTATGAGTGAATGCTCTAAACTAAACTTAATATATCTGGGTGGCTAAGAGGCTAATCATTAACCAGTGAGGATGAAAGAACCCATGTGCAATTAGTTCTTTTCTGACTCAATTTCCTAAAGTATTCTGGGCAACTGGTAAGTGGTCTTCTAGGGTCACCCAAGGAGAATACATTTTATGGTCATCTGGATGGGTGGAGGTAACGTTGATTGTGATAAATTCTAATGAGATCCGAAATGTGCAGCTATCATAGCACTTCCTACCCTCTGCTGGAATCGTCTACTTCTCTGTCTTCCTTACTGGACTGTGAGTCACTCAAAGGCCAGGGTGGAATCTTATCAATCTTTGGATTCCCCTGTCTTGCAGACTGCCCCACTTGTAGTAAGCACTCAATACATACTTGTTGAGTGGGTGAATATATGCTCAAGATGTAATTCCCACTTCCTCCTCGTCCTTATACCTCATCCACCACCACATTTTCCTGAGGGAAGAATAGCTCTTTATTCTGCCCCTCGGCACTTGTTTTCTCCATCTCCACTGTCATACCTGAGTCCAAGCCACAAACACTCCTTCCCCAGACTGCCAGGACTACCTTGGAAAAGCTTCTCTGCTCTCCCTAGTGCAGAGTGCAAATTTCTTTTTCATAAAAACTGTAGAGAATTTTCAAAAAATATTAAAATACCTCTACTGGCTTTTCATCCCACTCAGAGTAGAACCCATAACCCAACTCCCTACCTCTCCTCTCTCCCACTTCCTCACTCTGCTGAGTCACACTGGGCTTCTTTCTGTTTCTATGACTCTGCCTCCAGTTTTTGCAAAGGCTGTTCTCCCTGTGATGTCCTTCCCCACCTCTCTCTCCTAGACATCTCTTGCTCATTCTGCAGTTCTCAGCCCAAACGTCACTCCCTCAGGGAAGCCTCCCTCATCATCGCAATTTAAGATGATCTTGCCTATTAGTCTCTCTTCTGGCACCTGCCCTTTTTTCCCATGGTGCTTCTTAAAATTTGGGATGACAAAGTTTGCTAATTTATTGAATAAGTCTCTCCCTTACTAACCTGTAGGCTTTTTCTTGACACCAAGGACTGTATCTACTTAGCTTACTACATAAGACATCTTACTCACCACCTCACATCCCCTCAGCTTCAGCTCATGGCTCTGGAAAAGAGTTCCACAAAGCTTCGAAATGCTCTCCACTGACAGTGAACACCTCAAGATTGCACCACACACCTCTGCTTCCTGCAGAGGCTTCTCAGACTTCTCTGGGTGGGGCATCTGCAAGGAGCCTGCTTGACATGCGTGAAGTGTGCAAATCTTAATGCTCTGTGGGGTATCTCCCAACCAAAGCCCACCAAGAGCCAATAGATAAATGCTTCTCTCTCTGACCCCTTTTATGCACCCCTCAAAAGGCGCCAACAGGACTGATCACCAGCCACCCGCTCTTGTGGCCAGCTCTATGATGTATCCTCATATTGGCTCCCCACTTCTCCATTTCATTCTTCCTGGCCCCTAACTTTTTCTCTTCAAGATCACTTCCCAAAGAAACCATCTGCATGCAAGCCTTAGTCTCAGGCAAAGTTTTAGGGGAAACTCACAATCACTGCACACCAACTGCAGGCACAGTACCTGGTATAAGTATTTAATAATGTTTTTAAGTCAACAAATAAGTCAAGTATAAATTAATAAAAATGATTGCAAAACCAAGGGGTAAGAGCAGAAGCAGAATATAAAGAAATAGTTTCTTCATTAGTACAATAAAATTCATCATTCCTTAAATTTACCAACTCAGCAGAGGCCCTTAACATGCAATGCTGGGAAACTCAGAAATGTGCTTTATTTTTAAGCAGGTGAATTTCTGCCAAGACCTATGTACTTAACCCTCTATCCTCCAGATTTAGATAGCTTGGGATAGTGGGACAAGAATGAGGTTTGGAATTAGACCTAACTGGGCCTGACTTCCACGTTGCCATCACTTTTATCACCTTACCAAGCTCTTCAACTTCCAGTTTGCCTGTCTATAAAATGGGAACATGAACATTGCCTTACAGAGTTTCTATAAAGATTTAAAATTAGATCCTTAAAAATAATGGTTTTCTTTACCCAAAATATCTACCTTTCTTTTCTTCCCTCTCCAGTGAAACATACATATTAGGTTTAGGAATTTGTTTTTAAACTTGTGGCCCATGGCTCTGAACTGAATGCTTGGTGCAGGAATCTTCCAGCTAACTTTTTTTTTTTTTTCTTTGCAATCTCAGCACTCAACTGGATGTTTCATCACTTGAAAGAAAACCTTCAAGGTAAAGACCTTTATAAGGACACAAAAAACTTTTCGAAGTCATTGTTGTCCTAAGGGACTTCCCTTGAGGGACAGCACAGTATGTGTCAGGCCCTGACGAGAGGTGAACATGTGAACATGGGTGTCCTGTGAGCCTGCCGCTCTCCCTCCATCTCCGGCCATGTGTGCCTTTTGTCTGCCTGTACTCTCAAAGTTCAGACCCTTGTGAGAAATACTTGCTCTATTAATCATCTTGGAAGACTGCTCCAGACACATTTTCAGAAGGGATGCAGTAAGTTTTGTCTGCACAGTGCACCCTGGGAAAATAGTTTCCCTTCCGAAAAGCAATCGTCCCTTCAGCCAAGTCTTTTCTGCCCTCCTTCCCCTCCCTTTTAACCCTTTTTTTTTTAAAAAAAAAAAAAAAAAAAAAAAGCAGTGAAGTTATTGCATGTTCTGAAGGCGTTGTGAGGCATGGCCACTCCTTTGGCATAAGCATGTCTGTGTGCTCAGGAGACATATGCCCAATTAGTGGGTTTCACATGACTGCTGGTGTTGGCAAACATCTACACCCAGCTGGTGCTCAGACTTTTGGGGAACAGTGGAAGGTTTAACCATTTCTGACATGGACTCATTCAGTCAGAGACAGAGTGGTGTAACAGAGAGCTAAATGTCCAGAACTAATGAAAGATGACCAGGTGATTGGGCTGACTCACAACCTGGGTAATAATTTTTGTATACACATTTGGACCACAGAAATAAGCAGAGTGGGACTGATTCGCCCACCGTATTGCATATGAGGGGTGGAGAATATCCTGTCCTCCCTTTTCTGCATCTGGTCATTATAGCTTTTAGACCTTCAAACAGGGCAGAGGTACTTACACCCATCATCGGAATGAAAGCCATTTTCACTTCTCTGTCTTGCCATTCAGTGGGGAATCCCTTCATGTGTGCAATGATGAAGCAAGCAAAGAGGATGGATTCTTCAGGACTTGCTTCTGTTTCCTGCAGAATTTCCATCTTTTGATTTTTTCACTTGAATCTTCCTAGTCTTCACATGATCTAATATCCTATTCCCCATGGCCAAGTCTTGATAACAGTGAGAAAAAAAGTCCTGATAAATGTGTCATTCATTCATCAAGCATTCCTGTCTTGTAAGGGTAAGACTTTTTTGTTTTTGTTTTGTTTTTTGCAAAACCATGACAATATCTTCTATATTTTAGTTGTTATTTTAACAGATCTGTGTTCTGGATAAAAGCAGGATTCATTTCTATAGTGATTCTCATGTTGAATGAGGAAAAAAAATGATAAACAGTGTTCCACTGGGAAGGGCCCCTCCAAAACACCATGCCAAAGGAGGTAGACCACCATGTTCAGTGAAAGTATTTAACATCTTGGACTGTTTCCCAGTGGGATGCAGACCAGACAAGAAGATCATGAAAGCTGCTTAGGTGACTGTTTGGAGATTTTTTTTGAATGGCATTTGCAATAGATAGATATTTCTTCCCCCTCAGATTCCTGCTCCTGTGTATGTGCACAACTTACAACTGAGTCATATTTTGCAAGAATGAATGTGGGTGCCATAGTCAGTGATCTGTGGTCTATAACTTCATAAATAGATTTTTCCAAAAGTACTGTAAGCACAGCTGAGCCCAGACAGTCCCTTGAATGGCTTAATTCCAAGCCCATTTTAATATGCCTCTTTTCATATCCACACTCCTTTCTACTACCACTGCCTTGAACAATCCCGACAATCATATAGAAGAGCTTTCAGTGAAAAACCATCTTTGAACAAAAGGAATAAGTGCTGGGAAGTGGTAACCATATTGCAACTGAGGTTTTCTGAAAATAGTCCTAACACAATGTTCCCCAGGCCTAACCATATGAGGTAATTTGGTAAATCAACAATGACCTCTCATGCAACAGATAGTTCTGGGCAACAGAAATACAAAAGAGAACATGGCTTGACACTGCCTCATAGGAGATCTCAGGGACAAAAATGTCAAGTCAACAGCCTTCTTCAATACAATGACTTTTGAGTGACTATCTCTAGTGAGAACTGGAGAAGGGATCATAGGAGAGCCGGTCTTGAAGAAGGAAGAGGAGTTGGTCTTCTTAGAAAAGAAAAGGCATAGTCATTCCAAGAAGAATGGCTCTCTTGGGCAAAAGCATGGCAGTGTGAAAATCACGGCCTGTTCAAAAGACTGTATAGCTGAGTGTGTCTGGAGAGGGTCATGGGTGGGCCAGGGCACAAAATGAATTTCTCCATCTGGCAATTGCAAAAACCTATAAGTTCTGAACTAGAAAAATCAGGAGAGCTTTGTTATAAAGAGGTAGGAATATTTCATTGAACTCAAGGATAAAAGGTACAGGTGTGCTTAGGAACAGGAACACTATCAGGAACTGAGCCTGGTGCCACCCTCTCTACCTCTCTTTTCTGGGCCATGAGGTCACTTATTTCCTCAGCCCAGTTCATTGATAGACAGTTCTGAATTGTTCATTCACTCATCTGTTCATCAGGAAGGTACACGCTCACCCTCTGCTCAGTGTGCTTTGTTAGCACCATTATATTACAGTAGAACATGGATCAGGGCTGGCTTCATGGGCACAGACTTGTGCAATCAAATGGCCCCCACATTTGGTTTAATGTACTGCTGTCACCATCTTGCAATTCTGAATAATTTTTACAAAACTTGTGTTTTGTAAGGAAGTCCAATGGGACAATTGAGCATGCACATGAGACAGAGGAGATGTCCACAGTTCCGTGCCTTCCTATTCACGTACAGCATTTGCGATGATACCCCATCACAAAGGTGGGGAGGAGTGAGGTGCTGACATCCTAGAGGCCACACTTTTGTGTTCAAACCAGAACAAGGACCAAGGGATCCTTTCACATCCTTTCTTATCCATGTTACTTCCCTGTATTAGCCAACCAATTTAATATCAAAATAATGACACAGAAGGAAAGAGAACATCACAGCAACGCACAGTTACTTTTTCTTTCAGTCCTTTCCTACCCATAAGTAAGCTGAAGGTAGAGAGTGGTGGTAGAACGTATCAAGAAGTGAAATAAAAACTATTCAGTTTCACGCAGCATGTCCACTGGCCTGGTAAGAATGAAGTAAATATGCATGTGTGAGCTACAAATATGAATTGTGTAATTAAATGCTCTTACATTTGCACTTAAAACTGACATTGCACAATAGAAAGATTAACAGTAACTTCCATACTAATAATTTAAAATTTTCTGGCCGGGCGCGGTGGCTCACGCCTGTAATCCTAGCACTCTGGGAGGCCGAGGTGGGCGGATCGTTTGAGCTCAGGAGTTCGAGACCAGCCTGAGCAAGAGCGAGACCCCATCTCTACTAAAAATAGAAAGAAATTATATGGACAGCTAAAAATATATATAGAAAAAAAATTAGCCGGGCATGGTGGTGCATGCCTGTAGTCCCAGCTACTCGGGAGGCTGAGACAGGAGGATCGCCTGAGCTCCGGAGTTTGAGGTTGCTGTGAGCTAGGCTGACGCCACGGCACTCACTCTAGCCTGGGCAACAGAGTGAGACTCTGTCTCAAAAAAAAAAAAAATAAAATAAAATAAAATAAAATTTTCCTTTTTTTTTTTTTTTTTACTTAGAATGCCATTAAATAGCAAATTAAAAAACACAATGACAAGTTGAGAGAGAGAGAGAGAGACTATTCAAGAAAAAAAAAATATTAGACTTTAGTACCTTTGGCAGGACTTTTTTGCCTGCTTTTTGAACAAGGCACCCCACATTTTCATTTTGCACTGGACGCCCCAAATGGTGCAGCCAGCCCTGTCCTGGAGATGAGTGGATAAACAAAAAAGACAGGGCCCCTGTCGCCATGGAGCTTACTTCCTCTGGGGAGAACAATGAAAAATAAAAAATAAGAAACCTCACTGTTCCAGACTGTTTTGAGGAAATGGGTGACATGGTGAAAAATATCAAGGGAAGGAGATCTACTTTAGTTTGGGTGGCAAAGAAAGTCTCCCCAAGGAAGTGACCTTTGAGCTGAGACTTGAAGTAGGACAATCAATCACTTTGTTGAAGCAAAATCTTCCCCTTCATCCATGTACCCTCCATTCCACACTCTGCAGCCAGCCAAAGGAAGCCTGTTTCCCTTGCACAGTTTCAAAGATGGTGGCCTGGTCTTCCCTAGGTTTTCACACTTCTATTCACTGTGCCTTAGCCCCCTGGGTGACCTTTTTCTGGACTCCCTGTTAACGGAAGTTACAGAGACTTTTCTTATCAAAGCTATTGATAGACCAGAACAGGCTGGGGAGAATAACACGAGGTGCCCCTGTTTCTTCCTAAAAGCTTTGAGGAGCCCAGAATAACAGTCCCTGGAATAGGAATTCCCTTCTTTCCCAGTAAGTCCTAGGAAAAGCCACCTGACCAAACCTCCTGCCTTTGTTAGTCATGGCAAAGAAAGTCACATCAGAAGGAAGGGAGATTTGAATGAGGCCAGATATTTCCCTTAAAACCACAACCAGGCATAGCATTTGAGCAATTTTTATTTTGCAGTCATTTCTTTTCATGTCATGCAAATGCTCAAAAGTGGTCTAGGGAGACAGCATGTCTTAAAAGATGACAATTGCAAATGGCAGCAAATTGCAAATGCGATAATAACTTGTCATGTTTAACACAAAGTTACAGCAAAGGCAAGCTGTGTAGCAGGAAGCAGATGTGGACTAAAAGGTAGTTTGCAGATAGCTAAATATGAGCAGGTCACAAAGCATTTTGGGGAAAGGATTATAAAAATACTACCTATGGTAGAACATATACAGTAAATATAATATTTCAAGAAGGATTTAGAAATGTGCAAGATTTACTATTTGAGAATTTTAAAAAGCACAACTGATGTAGCAATCAAAGCAGTTAAGAGATTTGCCAAGTGAAGTAGAATATGATTATGTAGGAGATTTGAAACTAGCATTTACTATTTTTTTTTCCAAAAAGAATGCTGCACTTGGCAGTTCTCTCAATTCCAGTGCACAGAAGTTAGTAAACTGAAGAAATAGCAGGCAATTCTTCTAGAAAGAATAATTGCTACATCAATTTCTGCCAAGACCATTTGAAAATAAACCCCTCTGTCCTTTTTGTGCTGTTCTGGAAAGAGATCGGAGTTGACAATTAAATGCTTAACAAGTGAAAGGCAAATTTTGGCATTTAGGTGTAGTATGTTTTTGCTAAATATTTGTTGAATGAATGAATTAAAAGATAAAGAGAACTTAGAAATTGAGGTTATAGGACAATCTTCTGGAATGTCCTGTATGTAGGGAGCTATAAATGTGTTTTAAGAGCATAGGTATAGAATATCAACATAAGCTTAGACATATACATGTGGAATTATCCAGCATACATGAGCTAGGAAGTCCTAACTCATGCCGGTAATGAATTTGAGTAGTTTGGTCTAAACGTAGAAGAGAGGCATTCACTTGTCAATGGGCACCTGTTATACAAAAGGGGAAGAGGCCGCTTGGTGGCTTGTTGCAATCCGGCAGTCAGTAGCCCAGGCCGGCGTGCTGGGATGCTGCTGCCTCATCCTGTGAAGTTTGCGACTATGACTTCTGTGGGCACGTCCGTTGTGTGATATGACGCAACAAATGATTCCAGTGGTGACTGTTCTTCAAGCCAGTCCCTATAGCCATTGCCAGTTTTTTAGATATTTGGAAGCAGTTAAAGTGATGTGGGCAGATGCCGTTCATTTTCATGTCCTCAGATGGGGAAACTTGATGCAATTCGCTGAGCTGACTCCTCACATAAAGAGCTTTCTGGAATTGGAGGACTGAGAAACCCAGCTTGTCCAAGTGCTAGTTGTTCACATGATGACGCTTTCTTATGGTTGTGACACAACATGGAAATATGTTGAACTCACAATTTCAAGAGAAAAAGAAAGAGCACAGAGCATCACTGATAATTTCAGAAGTGCAGTGTCTATGCTAAAACTGGATGGACCTTTTGAAGAAGGCAATCTTCATGCAATAAAAATTTTGAGGGATTATAGAACTATTGATGAAAACAGAGTCATAATTTCACAAGTAAATTGGAAGCTTTTTTGGATTAGAATCATAAATTCAAAGAATGAACAATGATTTATTCTGAAAGGGTAGCATAATTTAAGAGCCTCTTATAGGACTAAAAGCAAAGCAGTTTCCACCGACAATTTTGTTGATAAGTATATGAATTCCAGGACTGATATTCCTATGTGTCAAATTTTGGAAAATATTTGGACTCTCCTGGGTCTGTTAAAATGCATTATAATTCTTCATGCTTCTGAAAATTCAAACAGAGAGTCACCATAGATGATACCAATCTGGAGTCTCAATCAGGAAGTGGGCTATAATTAAATGTTAGGAATGATTCCTTATGTTAAACATCAGCATTCTCATCAAAATGTTCAAAATCAGCCTGGGCAACATAGTGAGACCCTCCCTCTCTATAAAATAAATAAGAAAAATTAGTCAGGCATGGTGGCATGTGCCTTTAGTCCCAGCTACTAGGGAGGCAGAGGCTGAGGATTGTTTGAGCCCAGGAGTTCAAGCCTTCAGTGAGCTATGATCATGCTACTGTACTCTAGCCTAGGTGACAGAACAAGACCTTGTCTCAAAGAAAAAAAAAGAAAAGAATGTTCAAAATGAATCAAAGATATAGTTGGGTATATGCTCTGTATGCATGTAAGAATAAAACTGATTAAAATCTGTTATTTGGAGGTACTTTTGAAAATTATTATTATTGTTATTACTGTTTTGAATCTCACATAATTTTGAATCACTTGTGATTTCTAATCATGTGGCTTACTACCACATGTTCACCTCCTGGGATTTCTAATCATGTGGCTTACTACCAAAAGTAAACACTCAAACAAACAAACAAATCTGGGTTTTCTAGCTCTAGGACATAACATTCGCTGAAAGTGAACACTGCCTTTGAATTTGGTTCTTCCTCCTGAGACCACTTTGTGCTCCTTCTGGGCAGGCAGTAAGATCCATCTGTTTATCTTTAGCCTTGTCCTCGCTGGCAGACCTGTCACCTTGCATTTCATGGAGGACTTCGCCCCAGGCTCATGAGCCTTTGTGACTCAGACTTTGACGGTCTATTCTCTGCCACGCTCTCTGGGTCCAGCACACTGGGGAGTGACATAAATGGCCAGTCGTCAGCTGTTCTGAGAAGACTTCCAAGAATAACTGCACAAAACTTTTAACAAAACTCTGAGTTTTAAAGATCTAGAATGTTGTCCATCGAGTGGTCTAGAATGGAGGCTATAAACTGGTGGCCAGATCATCCCACAGGCATGTTTTGCTTGGCCCCACTGGAGTTGGCCTGCAGAGTGTTTAAAAAATATTTAATTAGTTCCCAACATTTAAAAATCAGGAGATTTCACGTAAAAATCCAGATTTTTGGCATGGCTTGATTTGGTAGCACAGAGGCTGCATCCGCACCTGGCAATGATCTGCTGCAGCTAGAGAGCAGTCGCCCCCGCTAGGTGGGGCAAGCCCAGCCGGGCCCCAGCACCCCTGCCACTCCCCACCAGGCCTGCTTCACCCGTCTCCGTAATGTGCTTGGCCCTGGCAGTCCTTTGAGGCTGAGATCTTTAGAAATACACTGTGCCTAGCACTGTGCTAAGAACCGGGAGTGGGGGGTTGGGGGAGAAACAGGAAAAGGGTAAAGCATTTGTAAGCCTTCCTGGGTTATCATCTGGTTAGAGAAAACAATTACACAATAACAATAGTTAAACTAATTTGTGGATCAATTAAGGTCTTCATTGTGAGGTATCAAGCACAGAAGTGGCCTCTGACCTATAGCACCACTAGTGCATGGCCCACCCATAGAAGTGACAGCCAGGAAGAGCCAGCCCTGTAGGTCCACTCATGAGACCAGGTGAAGAGCCCAACAAAGAATTTGTCCAGTTAGGCCATGCAGGCGCCTCCAGCATGGAGTTCAGAGAGTCATCACACGTTTATTCACTCATTCTCTTCTTTCAACAAATACCTAGGCACTGCTGGCGAGACCATGGATTTCCTATTCAGATCCCTCTTCAAGTGAACCTGTGTGGGGAGCCTCGTGGACTGTAGCCCCAGATGCTGCCCTCTGGGGCCAGGCTCACTCTTAGCTATTGTCTGAGTATGGTGGGGGTCCCGGAGCCAGGACATTCTTGCCCAGCAAGGGACTTCTCTGCTGCTCAGCCTTTGCATGGGCTGTCCCTATCAGCCTGGCCAAGACCTTCTCAGAACTGCACTGCGATCTCTGCTCTTCCTACTCAACCTCCTTCTTTCCTCTCTTTTTTCACAGGTTTAGATCCGTGTCCCAGTCTGAAATTTGTCCCTGCATACTCTTGCTCCCTCCCCTTTATTCTTCATAGGCGTTTCTCCTAATCAGTTTCTTGTATGTGTCATCCCATCTTGTTTTCTGCTCCTCAGAGGACTCAAATTCCCAACTGCCTACTATGTGCCAGGCATTGTGCTAGGTGCTGGGGACATAGAAATAGATAAAACAGACATGATCCCTCCATTCATGGAGCTTGCATTTAGGTTTATGGACTAAATACCCCATAAACAAGCAAACAAATAAATAAAAAGGTAGAGAATGACCTGTTGTAGATTGATTGGATGGTCAGGGGAGGTCGTCTAAGGAGATGATGCTTGCACTGACACCTGAATGATGAGAAGGAGCTGGTCAAGTGAAAATCTTAGGTGAGAATAAGCCAGGCAGAGGGGAGAGTAAGGACAAAGGGTTGAGAGAGGAACTACTTTACATAATTGCAGAGGAAGACCAATGTGGCTGAAGAATAATGAAAAAGGGAAGGAATGGATATTGCAAGTATATTGGAGAAGCAGGCAGGAGCCTGATTGCCACAATGAGGATCTTAGAACAGGTCTAGGAGAAGTCCCTCTCCACCTCCAGAGGCAGGCAGCATTCTCTAAGGTCAGGATGGAGCTCTGAAGGCTGCATTTGCTGCTAAACGTTGCTATGAGAGGGCAAATGCTTTCATCGTACTATGAATGCAAAACTTTTGGATCCAGCTTAAGTTAAGCAGGCTTCATGGGCCATCTGCGAAACTAGGTGCCACACACATATTACATCTACACAAAGCTCAGGGATCCAAGCCGTAAATTCACATATCATCACATTTGTGTGTGTGTGTGTGTGTGTGTGTGTGTGTGCACAAAAGCAGCCAGTCTGTGAACTGAACATCACTCCTACCTGTTTTCAGAGTTCGGACAAGGAACAGAGGACTGTGCACTGGAATAAGTTCAAGAGAACTGGGAAGAATGGGAAGTTAGCTTATCAAAATCATTTTGCCTGTTAGGAAAAGGGTAAAGAGTCAGGCAGTTTCTTTTGCTAAAACTGGCTGAGTGGATTTGCAGTCTAAGAAAATAAGGAGTCAACGGTGTCCACTGTCAATACGCCACTTCACCGCCTGACTCAGTGAGGCTGTGAAAGCTCCTGAACGGACTGATAAAGGACGGTGACATTTACAGAGGAACTCCAGTGCCCAGGTCTAGAGAGCAGATGTGCAGCTGCTTTGGAGAACACTCTACAGATAATAGCTTCAAGGGTTGTGACCGCTGGCATATTGCTCTTGGTGTGGAGGTTGCTGGGGTTATACTTCTTGATGGGAACTGACAGACTATTGTCCACTTCTACTCCTGCCACTGCCCAAAGTGTGGTTTGAGTCCTAAGACGCTTTGCCTTTCACCTTGCCGTCCACCCCATCGGGGACAACACAATGAGAAACAGTCTACAGTGGTACAGCAGGCCTTTCCTTTGGAGAGTTGCTGGGCCGCTACTTATGCTAGGAAAGTTTCCTGAAATAGAATCGCATTATCTGGGTGCTGGAAAAGCTCACTTAGCTATGGGGAAACTGATGAAAGGCCTGTCTGGTTTCTGAGCATCGTCTGGGGAGCTCAAATTCTCTAAATAGGTCCCCAAATGTCCATTATTCAGCCCTTACTAAGGCGAGGTTAACATAAATCCAACCTATCATCTCATGAGAGTGTCAATTGTTCGAAATACAAATTGGATTTAAAATCTCCATCAGAATTTTTTTAAGTTAATTTTTATTTATATATTATAAACAGATAAAAGATTACACATATTATAAGTGAATTTTCAAAAAGTGAATATAACCTTATAGCCACATCAGATCAGCTGGGCATGGTGGTGTATGCCTGTAGTCTCAGCTACTCGGGAGGCTGAGGCAAGAGGATCACTTGAGCCCAGGAGATTAAGGTTGCTGTGAGCTAGGCTGATGCCATGGCACTCTAGCCTGGGCAACAGAGTGATCTCAAAAAAAAAAAAAAAAAAAGAACTAGACATTACCAGCACCCCCACCCCAGAAGTCTCCCTACTATTCCCTTGCTGTAGAGGGTAACTACTATCCTGAATTCTAACAAAGATGGGTTAACTTTGCCTGTTTGTATTTTATATAAATGGAACCATACCTTATGTGCTCCTCATCTCAAGGAAGAAGTTTTTAGTATTTTACCATCGAATACAATAAATCATAATATTTTTTGTAGATATTTTTTATCAAATTAAAGAAGTTTCCTTCTTTTTCCAGTTTGCCATGAATTTTCATCATGAATAGATGTTGAATTCTGTCAGATGTTTTCTTGTATTCTATTGAGATGATCTTTTTTCTGTTAATATAATGAATTACATGGATTTACTTTTCTAATGTTAAATAGTTTTCCATACCTAGAATAAAATCTATTGATCATATTGTGTTATTC
This sequence comes from Eulemur rufifrons, assembly GCF_041146395.1. Classification (NCBI taxonomy): domain Eukaryota; kingdom Metazoa; phylum Chordata; class Mammalia; order Primates; family Lemuridae; genus Eulemur; species Eulemur rufifrons. The sequence continues at coordinate 63,414,536 of NC_090985.1, read as the reverse complement.
TTTTCTATATATCACTGGTTTCAATTTTCTAAAATTTTGTTTAAAAATTTGCATTTATGTTTATGAGAGAGTGAATTTGTAATTTTTTTTTTTTTTTTTTTTTTGAGACAGAGTCTTGGTCTGTTGCTCAGGCTAGAGTGCAGTGGTATCAGCCTGGCTCACAGCAACCTCAGACTCCTGGGCTCAAGTAATCCTCCTGTCTCAGCCTCCCTAGTAGCTGGGACTACAGGCATGCACCACCATGCCCGGCTAATTTTTTCTATATATATTTTTAGTTGTCCATATAATTTCTTTCTATTTTCAGTAGAGATGGGGTCTTGCTCTTGCTCAGGCTGGTCTCGAACTCCTGACCTCAAGTGATCCTCCTGCCTCGGCCTCCCAGAGTGCTAGGATTATAGGCATGAGCCACTGCGTCTGGCCTTAACTTGTAATTTTAACAATAGATTTCATTTTTTAAATGGATCTGATCTTGGACTATTCAAAATTTCTTTAATTCTTTTGTCAGTGGGATAAGTAATATTTATTTGTGCAATTTGTGTGTTTTATCCAATTACCAATTACCAGATGTATTAGTGTAAAGTTTTTTTAATAAAACCCTCTTTTTATAATTTGATGTCTGTAGGATCTATAGTAATGCTCCCCTTTTCAATCCCGACAGTGATAATTTATATTTATTTCCTGATCAGTTTTGCTAGGGATTTATTAATTTTATAAGTGTTTTCAAAAGCATTTTGGTTTTGATGATTTTCTCTATTCTACAGTTGTGGACTTTTTTTATTTTGATGATTTGTGTTCTTATCTTTATTATTTATTTCCATTTACTCTCCTTAAGTTTGATAGGCTCTTTACTCATTTCTTGAGATGGAATTTGAAATCATTGATTTCTTGAATTTATTAATTTCTTTCCATTTAGAGCTATAAATTACCCTCTGAGCAGTGCACTAGCTGTATGCCACAAGGTTTAATATGTCATATCTATCATAATGCAGTTCAAAATATTTAATTTTCAATTTGATTTCTTCTTTGATATGTAGATTATTTATAAATCCATTGTTTAATTTTTAGGTAATTAAAACTTTTCTAAACATATTTTTGCTGTTGATTTTTTTCTTGATTCCACTATGGTCACAGGCATATTCTATATAATATCAATCTTTTAAAATTTGTTGAGACTTGTTTAATGCCCTAGCATATGGTCAATTTTAGTAAATATTTATGTGCACCTGAGAAGAATGTCATTTTTGGTGCAATGGTCCATATTCATCAAATAAACTGTTTGTTAATTGTGTTGTTCAGACTTTTTTATATCATTTTAAATTTGTTAGCTGTTTTATCAGCTACTGACTTAACTATGTTAAAATCTTTTACCATGATTATGTATTTATCTATCTTTCATGTGAGTTATTGCCAAATTTTTCTTGAAATATTTTGAAGACTTATGGGGTGCAATCAGATTTAGGGATATGATATCTTTGAAATAATTGAACCCTTTATTGTTAGGAATTATTAGGAAATATCTGATTCCTTTTTATAAATTCCAATTTTCTGTTGAAATTCTTTCTTTTCATTTAATTTGCCCATCTTCTGTTTTCTTTAATATATTAATCTTTAGTCTTTATCTGCAATTCCAATAGCTGGAACATTTGTATATTTGTTTTTATTTGTTTTTTCCTCCTGATTATCAGTCATATTTCCTTATTTGTTCACAATAAATATTTTAAAGTATGCCAGAGTTTGTGTAAGAAAATACTGTAGAGGCTCCAGGTGATATTATCTTGCATCAAAAAGGGCTCCCTCCTTTTTTGTTAGACAAGAAGGATGAAGGGCTGATTGAGATTAGTTTGACTTAGATTGACTTCAATCTAATTGAGAATTTAGCTGAGGTAGTGCTTGGTTGCAGTTTTAGATTCCGTCTACCTCTGGTTCCCTGCGTGGTCCTCCAGGCACTTGGTTGAAGATCAGATAGGTGTAAATTGCCTCATTCCTGAGAAACTGTGTAATAGGGAGCTTTGCCTTTCAGAGGTTCCCAGTCCAGCTCTTCAACCTTCTGCTTCAGCACTTCAAAATATAACAAATGTGTTGAGGGGGGAGACTGGACGTATGCTCTGGACTGGTCCACTTCCCTAAGCTCTGTGCAATGGAGAGGGATTTCACTCTGTCTTTTTGAAGCTTTCAGCCTAAGTCCCCAGCCATGATTATTATTATTATTTTTTATTTCAGGATATTATGGGGGTACAAACATTTTGGTTACATGTTATGACTTTGCCTCACCCAAGCCAGGATTAGAGGTGTGTTCTTTCCCCATACAATGCTTACCACGTCCATTAGTTGTGAGTTTACCCACCACCTCAACCCCCAATGAATATTACTACCATGTGAGCACCTTAGTGTTGATCAGTTAGTGCAATTTAATTGTGAGTACATGTGGTGCCTATTCTTCCAATCTTGTGATACCTCACTTTGGAGGATGGGCTCAAGCTCTATCCAGGATAATATAAGAGGTGCTAGATCACCATTGTTTTTTTGTAATTGAGTAGCATTCCATTGTATACATATACCATATTTTATTAATCCACTCATGGATTGATGGACACTTGGGTTGTTTCCACATCCTTGCAATAGTGAATTGTGCTGCCATAAACATTTGAGTGCAGATGTCTTTATTATAGAATGTCTTCTGTTCCTTTGGGTAGATGCCTAGTAGTGGGATTGCTGGATCAAATGGTATTTCTGTTTTTAGCTCTTTGAGGTATCTTTGAGGTATCTCCAAATTCTTTTCCACAAAGGTTGCACTAATTTGCAGTCCCACCAGCAGTGTAAGAGTGTTCCTATCTCTCCACAACCTCTCCAGCGTTTGTTGTTTTGGGACTTTTTGATAAAGGCCATTCTCACTGGGGTTAGGTGAGGATTATTTTTTTTGTGTCAACTTGACTAGCCTATAGCCCTCAGTTATTTAATCAAAAGCTAATTTAGGTGTTGTTGTGAAGGCATTTTGTAGATGTGGTGCTCCACCCAGAGGACTTTAAGTAAAGAAGAGTGCTCTCAATTATGTGGGTGGGCTTCATTTAATCAGTCAAAAAGCCTTAAGAACAAAAACTGAGGTTTTCCAGAGAAAAGAATTTCTGCCTCAAGTCTGCAATGTCAACTCCTGCTTGAGTCTTCAGCCTACTGGCTCACTCTTTAAATTTCAGACTTTCTAGCCCCCAGAGTCACATGAGCCAATTTTTTAATCTCTCTGTCTCTCTTTCTCTAAGTATATATAAATAGTTATGAACAAAGTTGTCCTACATATGCATACACACACACACACACACACACACGCACGCACACACACAGATTCATCCCTCCGTATCCATGAGGGATTGGTTCCAGGACCACCTGCTGATACCAAAATCCATGGATGCTCAAGTCCCTTCTATAAAATGGAATAGTGTTTTCATATAACCTGTGCACATCCTCCTGTATACTTTAAATCATCTCTAGATTACTTATAATACCTAATACAATGTAAATTATATGCAAATAGTTGTTATACTGTATTGTTTAGGGAATAATGACAAAAAAGAGGTCTGTACATGTTCAGTACAGATGGAACAATCCTTTTTTCTGAATATTTTCAGTCAGCAGTTGATTGAATCCACAGATGTGGATATGGAGGGCTTACTGTGGGTGTGTGTGTGTGCTAGCTGTCCAGAAAGTATCCACCCATGTAACATGAAAAATAGAGACATTTATTGAAGAAGGTACAAGATGCAAGAAACATAGTCATTCTAGAATATATCTAGAATTTTCTGATTGTTGAAGCTGCCATAATTTACTACATGCTTTCTAGAATTAGAAGCAAAAACATTTAGCAATGAAAATATTAAGGGCATATCTTAGAATAGATAAAATATTTCCAAAGAAAAGGAAAATCCATTATTTTATACTGACATATCTCATTTCAATGTGCACAGGCAAAACCTTGGGTCCTTGTATTTATTTTGGGGTCTAATTGTTCTCATGGGAACTAAAAACTCTTTGACAGCAGGAAAGTCAGTTCTGTGATGTGATTGAAGCTCAACAATTATTTGTGAAGTGGATATATGGATGAATAGTTATGAACAAGGTGCCACAAAAAATCTGAAGTGGTAGTTTTGAAGTTCAGTCATTTACAAGACAAACTGGGCATTACGAACATTGTGAGTTGCTGATGAAAGGCCAGGGAGTTGTAAAAATATATGGAGCATTTAGGATATTGTGAATATATCAGTACATTTTTTAGCCTAGGTTGAGGGTGGAAGAGTAATGGGAGATGAGGCTGGAAAGAGGGTAGAGATGGTAGGAGAGTTTTAGATCCCAGACTCACTTGTCTCCTATGAAATTTTTTATAGCAAAAAAGAGGAGCCATTTGAGGAATTTTCTAAGTGACAATTCCATCTGCATCTGTTGTGTGTTATACATCACTTATGATCTTTCCCAATGAGAGCTTCACTTAAACACGAGTGGTTATTATAAAATTATGAATGTATTCTTTTCCCCAGCCTTACTAGGGTGTGCATCTCTTTCCAACTCCACTTTCAGTTATTTCTGGTGGCTAGCAGGAATATTTACACCACAGAAATCAGCATTCACTGTAAATCAGGGCTTTTCTTTTCTTCTGGAGAGCAAGCTATTAAGTATTTATCATCACATCACTGCCTGCAGGCACCACAGTTGGGACCACAGAGGATCTGGAGCTGCAGTTTTGTTAAGGACACCATGTTAACATACAAAGAGACCTGTGCACTCTGCAAAGTCATGGAGCCTCCAGATGAGGGTGAGTGAGTCTCCTAAATGACCACCAATGCCTGGGGGAATTGCTTGGGACTGAGTCCTTTGGTCCAGCATCTCATCCAATCAGGAATGCAAGGAGTTGGTTGTTTCTTCTCTCTATGTCCCAATCTAACACGAGAAGGGTAATCACCCTAAAGGAGTGGGGTAAGTGTGAGATAACAGCCATTCCTCTGTTTCACCAACTCCAAACTGCAGGAGCCAAATGTCTAACTGGCACTCAGGCTGTGAGAATACTGTGATATTTTATAATGGACGGACCTAAGTTTCTATGCCAGGATGAAGCTTCTTTATCAACTGAAATTATAGAAAAGTTAATTAGACTGAGATGTTGAGTGGTGACAGTTATTCGGAAAAAATAAATTAAATAATCTTATCCTTATACCGAAGTAGTTGAGATGTTCTATATGATGGAAGAAAAATAAACCTAGTAATTCAGAACCCTAACCATCCATACTTCAGGATGATCCAAGTTAACCAGAATCTTAAAATATTACATCAATAATCTGATAGGGATTTTGAGAGATGAGTATTTATGGAAAGGAAGTTTGATAGATGATCCAGGGATTTGAACTGCTTTCCCCAGAGGGTGTTCCCTCCCACTCCTAGACAGATTTGTGCTATAATTACATGGCAGTAATTTGCTCAAAATGCTCATTTGATTTTTCTAGGTTTGTAGTGAATAAATGAAACAAGAAAAGTCAAATACACTTAATTTGCAAGTATCTGGGAGTGAGAATCCAGTTTGTGAATTCTCTCTGTATCCTTTGTCTCCAGGTCTGTACATAGCTGCCAGTCAATATCAGTTCCAGAAAGAAAATTTGCTGAGTTTTGTATTGTGGCAATTTACTTCCTATGATAAATGTTTGGCGAGAGGAAGAGTTCAAAATTTGTAGTTAAAGTGAGTTTTAAGAAGTTATCTATTGATTTTCTGTATGCTCTCTTATCACCAATCACTCATAGTAGCAGAATGGTGGTGGGAGACATAATTACTGTAATAAATTTGTGTTCTGTAGCCTCCATTGGCTGATGATTTCTCATTTCATCAAATCCTAATGAGGACCCTGATGAGGTAGGTGTTACTACCCAGATTACATTTGAAGAAACTGAGGCTCAAGGAAGGTAATGTGACTTGAACAAGGTCAGAGAGTAAATGGCAAAGTCTATTCGAATCCCAGGTGTCCCAGTTTCAAGTCCAGTGGCTTTCCAGCTACACCAGAGTCATCTTGATATTCTGACTTGGTTTCATATTAATTGTACTATTGGTTATGGTAAGAAGATTAAAGAATACAATTACCAATGATTTAGTAAGGGAACAATTTTAAAAGCTTAAGTTTATTAGAAATGGCCAATTTAGTTTTATAAGGAATAGGTCATCCTGAAATAAGTGACTGGATTTTTCTAGGATACAGTTTCCATAGTAACCATGGAAAGACTTATACTATACACTTGGAATTTGAAAAAGGTTTTGGTAACATCTCAGAGATTATTAGCTCAGATCTTGGACTGTGGGTAAAGTACCTTATTAGATAGAAACCAAGCTTAAAATAGCAAGTGGAAGAACAGAGTTTTGTGGCTGGAAAGAAAGCAGAAGTAGAACACTCCAGCATCAGATTGAGTTTTTTTCTTATTCGTGATTCATAGCAATATTTAGAATTATAATGTAATGTTCCCAGTGGGTTGACAATATATAGAAAGAAATTATCTAGCCAAATTCAAAAGAATGTGCTTATTTTAACACACCCTAAATAATTGTTATAATTAATCTAATACATTTTGCAGGAGATAATGGGCCAATTGGCTAGACAAGTGTCTGGATGTACAGACCAGCTCAGGGTAATCCCCACAGAAAGAAAGTACAAGAAGCATTGAGCTCTCCTTTATTTTTTTTTTTTAAGTAGGAGGGGTATAAATAAAAAATATGTAAGAAAGAAAAATAAGACAAAATTATATAGGAGTATATGGAACCCAAAGCCAAAGGAAAAACCTAAATTGTCCTCTAATTTTTAAACTGTGTTAATCATTCTGCATTGACCTTCAAACTTTTTATTACTAATTAACTTTAACTGAGCTATCATCTACCATTGCCATACACCGTCATCTTTTTTATCCCTATTCTCCTCATATAAGCTTGAATTCTTACTTCCATGCCTTTTATACAACCATAAAATACTTCTTCTCTCTGCCATTTGCAATTTGTCCCTTCTTCCTTGAGGTCTGAGCCCAAAGCCTAATCCCATAAATAAATAATAGATGGTTGAATGAATAAATTAATTAATTTTTTCCACACTTCAGAGGTCAACCATACTATCATGAATGATTTTTCTATGTCCTGTCTCTTCAACATTTCTCTGTCCCATTTGCATTGTTTTAATTTCTATTCATTTGTATGTTACTTTATAGTTATTCAACTACTTTCATCAGTAATACTAGACATATTCATAGGGCAAAAAATTTCTAGAGAACAAGGATGATGTATTCTATTTCCTTTATACCTTTTATAGTATCTGGAGGGGAGCTAGGAAAATTATGACCTGTGGGCCAAATGCAACCCTCTACTTGTTCTTATTTTTATTTGACATGTAATTTTTTCAGGTTAAATTCACATAACATAAAATTAACCATTTTAAGGTGTAAAATTCATTGACATTTAATATATGCACAATGTTGTATAACCACATCTATCAAGTTCCAAAATATTTTCATCACCCCCAGAGAAAATCCCATATTCCTTAAGCAGTCATTCCCCAACTTCTCCCCTGCCCACAGATCCTGGAAACCACCAATCTGCTTTCTGGCTGTGCAGATTTACATATTTCTTGATATTTAATCTGCAGGCATATCTCAGAGATATTTTGGGTTCCATTCCAGACCACTGCAATAAAGCGAATATTGCAATAAAACAAGCCACATAAATATTTTGGTTTCCGAGTGCATATAAAAGTTATGTTTATGCTGTACTGTAGTTTATTAAGTGTGCAATAGCATTATGTCTAAAAAACAATTACATACTAAGGTATTTAAGGAGTATTTTATTGCTAAAAAAAAATGCTAACAATCATGTGAGTCTTCGTCGAGTCAATCTTTTTGCTGGTGAAGGGTCTTGCCTCGATGTGGATAGCTACTGATTGATCAGGTGGTGGCTGCTGAAGGTTGGGGTGGCTGTGGCAATTTCTTAAAGAAAGACATTGATGAAATTTGCCACATCGATTGACTCTTCCTTTCATGAAAGATTTCTCTATAGTATGTGATGCTGTTTGATAGCATTTTACCCACAGCAGAACTTCTTTCAAAATTGGAATCAATCCTCTCAAACTCTGACACTGCCTTATCAACAAAGTTGACGGAATATTATAAATCTTTTATTGTCATTTTAACAAGGTTCACAGAATCTTCACCAGAAGCAGTTTCCATCTCAAGAAACCACTTTCTTTGCTTATCCATAAGAAACAACTCCTCATCCATTCAAGTTTGATCATAAGATTGTAGAAATTTAGTCACATATTCAGGCACCACTTCTAATTCTAGTTCTCTTGCTATTTCTACCACATCTGCAGTTACTTCCTGCATGGAAGTCTTGAACCCCTTAAAGTTATCCATGAGGGTTGGAATCAACTTTTTCCAAACTCCTATTAGTGTTGATACTTTGACCTCTTCCCATGAATCACAGATGTTCTTAATGGCCTCTACAATGGTGAATCCTTTCCAGAAGGTATGTTTTTGACTGCTTTCTTAAAGATTAGATGGCAATATGAAGATGGTTTTATATCTAGGTTCTCAGTTCTGTTCCATTGGTCTATGTCTCTGTTCTTGTGTCAGTACCATGCTGTTTTGGTGACCATAGCCTTGTAGTATAGCTTGAAGTCTGGTAAGGAGATGCCTCCCTATTTGTTCTTTTTGCTTAAGGTTGCTTCGGCTGCTCAGGGTCTTTTCTGGTTACATACAAAGTGTAGACTTATTTTTTCTAGATCTGCAAAAAAATGACATTGGTATTTTAATGGGGGTTGCACTGAATCTGTAGGTCACTTCAGGTAGTGTAGACATTTTAACAATGTTGATTCTGCTGATCCATGAGCATGGTATGTTTTTCCATTTGTTTACATCCTTTGTGATTTTCTTCTTCAGAGTTTTGTAGTTCTCCCTGTATAGATCTTTCACCTCCTTGGTTAAATATAGTCCTAGGTATTTTATTTTCTTTGTTACTATTGCAAAAAGTATTGAGTCTTTGATTTGATTCTCAGAGTGACTGTTGTTGATGTGTATATATCACATTTTGTTTATCCTTTCATCCATCAATGGATATTTGGGTTGTTTCCACCTTTTGTCTCTTATGACTAGTGCTGCTATAAACTTTGATGTGAAAGTATTTGTTTGAACACCTGTTTTTAATTCTTTGGGAGTATATACCTAGAAGTAGGATTGTAAGATCATATGATAATTCTATGTTTACCTTTTTGAGAAAGCACCAAAATGTTTTCCTTAATGGCTGAACTATTTCACATTTCCTAGCAGCAGTGTTTGAAGGGCTCAATTTTTCTACATCCTCACTGCCACTTGTTATTTTCTATTTCATTATTGTTATTATTGCTATCCTATTGGGTACGAAATGGTAGCTCATTGTGGTTTTGAGTAGTATTTCCCCAATGACTCGTTCTTGTTGGCCATTAGTATGTTTTCTTTCAAGAAATGTCTATTCAACTCCTTCACCCATTCTTTAATGGGGTTGTCATTCTCTTGCTGCATTGTAAGAGTTCTTTATATGTTCTGAATACACTAGACCCTTATCATATATGTAATTTGCAATAATTTTCTCCCATTCTGTAGGTTGTCTTTTCACATTCTGGATAATGTCCTTTGATGCAAAAAAGTTCTTAAATTTTGATGAAATCCAATTTATCTACTTTTTCTTCTGTTGCTTATGCTTTTGGTGTCATATCAAAGAATCCATTGCCAAATCTAAGGTCATGTAAATTTACCCCTAAGTTTTCTTCTAAGGGAGTTATGGATTTAGTCCTTATATTTATGCTGTTGATCCATTTTGAGTAAAAATTTTTTATATGGTGTGGGGCAGGGGTCCAACTTCATTCTTTTGCACATGGAAATATGGTGCAATCTCATAGAAGACCTAAAAACTGAATAAATTGAGAGATATAACATGTCTGAATGGGGAGACTTAATATCATAGAAATAAAAAAAATAATAATAAATCCTGAAATATTACTTAACATTCTCTCCTTAGAACAACTTTTCTCTTAAATTAAAAGGTCATTAATTCACTCAACTTCCCATTTATATTTCCAGATTTTACTTATCTTCCTATGCTTTTTATTAAGCCAGTAGATAAGTCCATTTTCCATGAGAATACATATTTCAGTTAGTTCACACTGATGGCTTTTAAGGACCATTGTTGCTAATAGACAGAGGTAAACAGCTATGGCCAGTATCTTGAAACTCTAAATTCCCATATAATTTCCAACTTCTTCACCAGGATTCTGGAACTATATATTCAAATACAATCCAGGAAAGTGCATATCAGATGGAAGCTTCATTCCCAAACCTCTCGCTGGTCTCCTACCATATGGGATTCTTTAGGACCCTTCTTGCTTCTTTAGCACTTATCCTAGATCAGAGGCAGAAAAAAGGGGTTTGCTCTAGGTTTCCTATTCTTTGGTTCCACATTGGCTTTGCTTGGACTTCCAAGCTAAGAACACCTCCCTGTTCCAGCACATCATACCACAACTTCATTGTGAAATGAAAGACAGAAGAGAACACTGAGGGAAGAAAGATAAAAGGGAGGGAGAAACTGTTCTCATTCATTTCCATTTATTATTCCTTTATTCCTTCTGCTAAAATCCCAATCCTGGCTGATATGTAGGGACCAGTAAGAACTTAATTTGGCTTTGAACCTCTTCCTCATTCTCTCACCATGTATGTGCAAGGCATCATATTGGACACAGGCGTACAATGATGGACAAGGCAGCAGAGATCAAGCTCTCACAAGACTATAGAGCTGCTCCAGGTGAGAGTTGAAAAAAATTTAGAGGTCATAGAATTGTTCCATATTTATCACATTCTCCTTAATAATTTAAAAAGTAGGATTATCATGCATCCAGCTCAGAGGTAGTGGGATAAGCTTTAAAAATCTGAAACAATAACAGAATAAGATAGATACAAAGCACATGCAAACATTTCTTTCGACTCAACACATTTTTATGAATACTCCCCATTGCTCCAAGCACTGTCACATGCACTGAGGATATAGCAATGAATGAGTGTAACAAAGACTTAGCCCTCAAATAGCCTATCCCCTGATGGAAATAAATAGATAATATAAAAGTACACAAGTAAATGAATAAATCTGGTAAATTCAGAGAGTTATATGGGTTATAAAAGAACTAAAATTGTACTATGAGACAGAGGGACTAAAATGGAGCAAGCAAGAAGGTCTACTTTGACCAGGATGGTGGAGGTAGGTCTCTGAGGAGAGGGTTTATGAACTGAAAAATCCCTCCTGTGCAAAGATCTGGGGTAAGCATGTTTCAGAGGGAGCAGTAATGGTAAACGCTTGAGTCAGAGATGAGCTTGGCATATCCTAGAAAGAGAAATTCCCGAAAGAGAGACCAATGACTAATGAATGATGGGGTGAGTAGTGGAAATGAGACTAGGTGGTAGGAAGAGCTGGATCATATAGGATCTAGTGGGCCAAGGTCTGCCCTTTGGATTTGACCCTAAGTAGGATGGGAACGTTTTGGAGGGGTTATCTGATCTGACATACAAGTTAAAAACATACTGCTAATAGACAATCTAGATAGGCTTATATCTATTTAAAAATAAAATCAATAGTCATCCAAAACCAAAAGCACCAGGCCCAGATGGGTTCACTGGTGAATTATACCAAATATTTAAGGAAGAAATTGTATCAATTCTCTACAATCTCTTTTAGAAAATAGAAGCAAAGGAAATACTCCCTAACTCAGTGTACAAGGCCAGCATTACCCTAATACCAATACCAGACAAAAAAATTATAAGAAAAGAAAACTAAAGACCAATATCTCTCGTGAACATAGATGTAAAACTCCTCAAAAAAATATTAACACATCAAATTCAACAATGTATAAAAAGAATTATACACCATGACTAAGTTGGATTTATTGCAGATATGCAAGACTGGTTCAACATTTGAAATCAATTAATGTGATACATCAAATCAACAGGCTAAAAAAGAAAAATCATAGGATGGCATCAATAGATGCAGAAAATGCATTTGACAAAACCCAACACCCATTTATGATAAAAAGAGATGAACTGTCTCAACTTGTTAAAGAATATCTACAAAAAGCCTACAGCTAATATCATACTTAATAGTGAGAAATTCAAAGCTTTCCTACAAAGATTAGAACAAGGCAAGGATATCTTTCTCACCACTGCTTTTCAACATCATACCAGAAATCCTAGTAATGCAATAAGACAAGAAAAGGAAATAAAATGTACACAGATCTGGAAGGAAGAAATAAAACTGTCTTTGTTTCCAGATGACACAATTGTTTGTACATCAAATATAAAAGAATCACCAAAAATCTCCTGAAACCAGTAAGTGATTATAGCGAGGTTGCAGGATACAAGATTAATATACAAAAGTCAATCACTTTTCTTATACTTGTAGTAAATAAGTGGAATTTGAAATTAAAAACACAATATCATTTACATTAGCACCCTAAAAAATGAAATACTTAGGTACAAATCTAACAAAATATGTACAAGATCTATATGAGGAAAACTATAAAACTCTGATCAATGAAATCAAATAACTATTTAAATGGAAAGATATTCCATGTTCATGGAGAGGAAGACTTAATATTGTCAGAATGCCAGCTCTTCCAAACATGATATATAAATTCAATACAACCTTAATCAAAATCCTAGCAAGCTACTTTATGGATATTGACAAATGGATTCTAAATTTATATGGAGAGGCAAAAGATCCAGAACAGCTAACACAATATTGAAGGAGAAGACAAAGTTGGAGTACTGACACTACCTGATGTCAACACTTATTATAAAGCTACAGTAATCAGTACAGTGTGGTATTGGCAAAAGAATAGACAAACAATCAATGGAACAGAATACAGGGCCCAGAAATAGACCCACATGATATAGTCAACTGGTCTTCGCAAAGGAGCAAAGACAATACAATGGTGCAAAGATAGTCTTTTCACAAATGGTGTTGGAACAACTAAACATCCACATGCAAAACAATGAACCTAGACATGGACCTTACACCTTTCACAAAAAGTAATTCATGAATCATAGGCTTAAATGTAAAATGCAAAACTAAAACTCCTAGAAGATAACATAAGAGAAAAGATAGATGACCTTGGGTATGGTGATGACTTTTTAGATATGACACCAAAGGTACAATATATGAAAGGAAAAAATTGATAAGAATTGATAAAGTTAAAAACTTCTCTGTGAAAGATAATGTCAAAAGAATGAAAAGAGAAACCACAGCCTGGGATAAAATTTGCAAAGACACATCTAATAAAGGACTATTATGCAAAACATACAAATAACTCTTAAAAGTCAACAATGAGAAAACTAACAACCTAATTAAAAAATAGGCCAATATCTTAACAGACATCTCACTAAAGAAGATATACAGATAGCACATAAGCATATGAAAAAATGGTTCACATCACATGTCATTAGGGAAATGCAAATTTAGAAGAATGGGATACAACTTCACACTTACTAAAATCGCCCAAATCCAGAACACTGATAACACCAAATCCTGGTGAGGATGTGGAAAAAAGAAACTCTCATTCATTGCTGGTAGAAATGCAAAATGGTATAGCCACTTTGGAAAACAGTTTGGCAGTTTCTTACAAAACTAAACATTGTCTTACCATGTGATCCAGCAATCATATTTCTTGACATTTACCCAAAGGAGTTTAAAATTTATGTCCACACTGAACCCTGCATAGGGATGTTTATAGCAGCTTTATTCATAATTGCTAAAGCTTGAAAGCAACCAAGAAGTCCTTCAGTAGGTGAATGGATAAATAAACTGTGGTACATCCAGACAATGGAATATTATTCAGTGATAAAAAGAAATGAGCTAGCAGGCCATAAAAAGACATGGAGAAAACTTAAGTGAAAGAAGTCAATCTGGAAAGCCTTCGTACTATATAATTTCAACTATATGTCATTCTGAAAAAGTCAAAACTATGGAAACAGTAAAAAGATCAGTGATTGCCATGGGTTGAGAGGAGGGAGGGATGGATAGGCAGAACACAGAGGATTTTTAGGGCAGTGAACAACTCTGTGTGATGCTATAATGGTGGACACATGTTATTATGTATTTGTTTGAACCCACAGAATGTACACCACCAAGAGTGAACTCAAAGGTCAACTATGGACTTTGAGTGATTGTGATATGTCAATGTAGGTTCATCAATTGTAACAAAGGTACCACTCTGGTGGGGGATGTTAATAATGGGGGAGAGTGTGCACGTGTTGGAGTGGGGGTTATGTGAGAACTCTATGTACCTTCCTCTCAATTTTGCTCTGAACCTAAAACTTCTCTAAAAAATAAAGTCTTTTAATAAAAACAAACAAACAAACAAACAAACAAAAAGCACCCTGCTGGTTTCTGTGCTGCCTGGTGGCAAATGAACATTAGGGAGGAAGAGACAAGGAGATCAGCAGGTATAAGGCACCACACAGCCCCTCTGAAGTTCAATACCTTGACCATTTTTCAAACAGGAAAAAAATATGCTGAGTTTGCCATACCCAGACACAGGTCTACATGGCAAGAGACTTAGCCTACCACAGGATCCCTGGGAGTAACCTCAGGGTCTTTTCCTGTAGAATCTTTCTCTGTCCAAACAACACTACAAAGCCCATCTTATTTAAAATGGGCTTTTAAATAAGACAAGCTTGGCTGGGTGAGGTATCTCATGCCTGTAATCCCAGCACTTTGGGAGGCTGAGGCAGGAGGATCTCTTGAGGCCATGAGTTCAAGACCAACTTGAGCAACATAGCGAGACTCCTGTATCTACAAAAAATAGAAAAATTAGCCAGACACGGTGATGTGTACCTGTAGTCCCAGCTACTCTGGAGGCTGGGGTGGGAAGATCGCTTGAGCCCAGGAGTTCAAGGCTGCAGTGAGCTGTGATTGCACCACTGCACTCCAGCCTGGGTGACAGAGTGAGACTCCTCTCTAAAATAAATAAATAAAATAAAAATAAAGAAATAAGACAAACTTGTATTGGAATCCCAACTCTATCATGTCACCTCTCTAGCCTCAGTTGTTATTTTTTCTGTAAAAGGGGACTAATGGGCTCCTTCTCAGGAAGACTCTGGGGATTAAATGAGGAAACACAGGCAGAAGCACCCAGGAAATGTTAACTTCCTTTTTCTCTGGGGATGGAACCTTTCAGAAAGGTGGTACAAGGAGCAACTCCTGTCCTGTGCATCCCAGATCAGAAGAGATCATGTTTAGAAACAACACTTGTGTTTATCACTCTTCCATAAGAAGCATGAAGGTCACATGACTAGGGGACTAGGCAGTTCACTTCAATCTACTTTATTCAATTGACAAGAAACTAGAACTTTTTCTTGACTAAAAACAGTCAAGAAAAGCAGTCATGGAAAAGGTTCACCCAACTCCATGCCAAAGCAAACCACTGCATCACACCTACTCTGAGACAAAGCTGTGAGGACTAACTTTTGCATAGTTGCAAACTGTTTCAAAGTGCATTCCTTTCTGTAACACGCTCTGGGAATGAGATTTGGACAGGGAAGCAGTTTGGAGAGTTTGGATCTGCATGTAAAGAAAGGGCCAAAATGAAGGTTGGAGTAATGGCTTTCACCTGACAGCCAGTGGAGGGGTTTACTTGGGTAAATGGTTTTCTAATTGACAGTTTTAGGCCCTGGCAACTGCAATTGAAGTGGAGTCCAAATCCTTTTGAGGGACTGTAACTCTAAAAGCTGTGTTAATGCGATAGATTAAATGTACCAAAGCTGCGGCGGGCCGGCGGTGGACACGTGTGCTGGGGATTGCCTTTTCCTGGTTTCACAACTGTTTATTTTGATTGCTTTAAGTGTTGCAAAGCTCCATTGCCTTTCTTTCACATTTCTGGCCCACCTCTACCCATATTGCTGGTTCATTTGAGCTTCTATCCAACTTTTGATTCCTCACAAAGCCTTTGCTAATCATGTGGTCAAAGATTTTGGGTGGTAAAGTTTGGTTACCCTGAGCAGCCTTGTGATCTAGGATTCTACTTTTTTCATGCATTTTCAGAACTTGTTTGCTCATGTTTCCTCTGCCATAGTCAGTTTATGCTGCATCACATACAGCCTCAAAAATCCCAGGGCCTCGTGGGTGTAGGTCAACTATGATTTGGCTAATTTAATCTGGGCTTGGCTGAGTGGTTATGCTCCAGGGTATAGGTTTGTTGGGTTGGCTACAGGCTTTGGGGTGGGCTCAAGTGGGCTCCATGTGTCTGTCCTTCATCCTCCTGTGAACAGCAGCTACCTGAGTCTTGTCCTTGGGACTCAAGAAGGGAAACCAACCACACATTTCAAGCCTCTGCTCATATCACTTCCTCTAACATCCCATTGACCACAGTAAGTCACATCGCCAAACCCAAGGTCAAGGGGCAGAGAAATATACCCCTCCTCTAGAAGGAGGAAGGAAAGTCACATGGCAAAGGCCATGGGTGTATAATCCTAACACAGGATGTGTGAAGAGTTGGGGACCATGAGCCAACTTAGTATTAATACAACCTTCTTCTCCAAGTCCTGATCCTGGTCCTGGTCTTGGATAACAGTGGGAAGAGGAGATATGGAGAATATGGAGCCCTCACAGGGTCTTTTGTTCATATCCTCACCTTCTACTCCATTTACTCTCATATTTGGAGTTTTCCTGGATCTTATTAGCCCTTGTGTAGTGATAAAGTTACAAACATCATACCAACTCCAACTTCACTAGTGCTACTATTGGTATAATGTAAGATTCACCTCAAAAACTTCCCTAGTTAAATTGGGGACTCCCAGGTGTATCTGACATGGTCTCACAAAGACTGCTATCATGTTTTTCCACCTGGCAGCCCCTGACCCCCTCCCTGATGCTGATACTGATGCCAATGTCTGTGAATAGTCCAAGAGAGCGAGCCCCATCATCACCAGTATGACCAGGGCCCCAGAGACAACTTCCCAAGCCCTAAACCTCAGCATTTCAAAAAGGCAATGCATTCCTCGTAATTTCCATTATGAGACTAGCGAAACAGAGCTACATGCCCCACCCCCGACACACACATACACCCTGTCATCCATGTCACATTCTGAAGAAGAGCTGCTTATCCCACACCAAAGTAAGTGTAGCAGGTGCTGTCAGAGTCTCTCGCTCCCAACCATGCTCCTCACGTCTGTCACTGTTCTCCAGATGGTTTCCACCTCCTGGTATCTGCATCTCTGTGGTTAGAGGATTTTTTGTTTCTAGGACTGGAAAAGGCCACTCTGCCTGTGTGTGCAGTAGGTCAGGTGTTCCAAGGGATTAGCACACACGCTCTCAGCAAATGTTTGTTCTGTGAATAAATGCCCACCAAGCACTCCGTGCAGCCCAGAACTGCCTTGGGGAAATCATTTCACTTCCAAGAGTTCCACTGTGGCATGCAAAGTTAAAGCATTGAACCTGAGGGACTCTAAGATTGCTTTCATTTTCGAATGTTCTCTGTGGATCTGTATATTTGAACTATGCTTTCCTAAAGCAAGGTTTTATGGTATCATTTCTAGAATACGTTCTTAGGCCAGAAAGGGAAACTGCTAAATTGTGTTAAGAGTGGGAAAGTCACCCAGCAGAAGTGTAGAAGTTTCCTGTTAGACCGTATTAAATTTGTACCAAACTCTGACCATTGATCAGACTCATGAAAAGAAAGAAGAAAAGCCATGCTTAATTCACAATGTGATTATTTAGGGCCTAGTGTTAGCCACAAGCTGTAACAGTCATCGAGCAGATAACATGAAACAAACAGACATTCTCTGACCTCTTGGAGCTTGCTGTCATCTTGAATCTCACAGTTTCACTGAGTGGGGTTCACTTAGCCACAGATCAGTCCCAAATCCATCCTTCCCAATTCATGCAAAATGAGTTCATTGCAATCTACATTTCTATAATTTATCATTTTATCCTGTAACCTGTGTGGGGTTCAATGCTAAGTTCTTAATATTGCCCAAGCATCACCTGAGAAGGAGAGGAAGGGCCACCCTCAGAGATGTTCTGCAGAGAGCAGTGGCATTGTGTCCAGAGGAGGAGGCTGAGCACAGTTACATCCTGCAGGGAGTGCCTGGGCCATTGCTCTGCTGTAAAAAGCGGTTGTTCAGAGCAAGTTAGAGGAATGTAGAGAGGGTAACACCAATCTACCTGGTTGGCATTTTCCTCTGCAATGTAAAGAAAGAAATATTTAGCAAGAAAAATGGAGCTAGGCAATCCCTCTCAGCAGGGGAGGGAATAAGCAGGGAACAGAAGAATGATTAAAATATCAAAAAGGAAATCAGTAAATTTGAAACCTCAGACCTGGAAGCAATTAGAGGTCAGCTGGCAACTGTCAAGAATCAATATAAGAAAGATGTAATTTTTAATAACTCAAAAATAAAGTGTGCTGTTAGCTTGCTAGGAATTGGGGGAGGGGTGAAAAGCATGGAGGAAAAAATGTGGTCTGTTAGCAATTATTGCGGGTGCCAGGGCCAGCTTTAAAGAGTCACTCTCACCTTCTCAATGCGCCACCCCGTGTTGTGTTTCCACCTCAATGCAGCGCCCACCAGCCTGGCATCCCCAGGGCACAGCTGGCCTTTCTGCCACTTGGCCAGTTCAAAACACACCACATCCATGATTCCTCTAAATGCTATCGGTCCAAAAGCAGAGGTTTCTGTCACCCTCTTCTTCTCTAGAAAACCTGGGGCTATGGGAAACTTTTTTTTATTAAATAGCCCTTGATTTTATTTTTTTTTTAATTTTAATTTTTAAAATTATTTTTAATTTCAAAATATTATGGGAGTACAAATGTTTTGGTTACATACATTGCCTTTGTACCACCCAAGTCAGAGCTACAAGCGTGCCCAACCCCCAGACATAATGCACTGTACCCATTAGGTGTGAATTTACCGATGCCCTCCTGCCCCCTCCTACCTGCCTGATGCCCCATGAATGTTACTTCCATATGTGCACACGAGTGTTGACCAATTAGTACCAATTTAATGGGGAGTACATGTGGTGCTTGTTTTTCCACCTTGGTTTTTAAATAAATAAATGTTTACCTATCCATATTTATGCATTAAGTTTATATCTTTAAATATTAAAAGCTTCCAGGGATAACTCAAAAGTAGCTTCAGCAAGGACTTTCACATTTGGCAAATTTTTGTAGATCTCACCAAGACAGGAGTGTTGAGCCAGATTGGAACACGTGTTTTCAAAGGAACTGGGGATAAGAGCAACTGTAAGATCACTTTGGAGACCGTCATTTTTTCAAAGAATGAACAAAACTGTCTTAAAGGCCACAGGACGCAAGCAGAATCAAGGATCCCTGGAAAGGTTAGACTGGCATTTTCCAAAGTGTGTTCTGCAGAATATTAATTATGAGTGATTTTAATAAGCATTGCATGAAAACAAAACCCACAAAAACCAAGCAAACAAAATGGGTCCCAATATTAAATAAGTTCACAAAATGTTGGGTTTCACAGAGTTAAGCAGACTCTTTTATTGTAGGACTTTTCAGATCCTTTAGGGGATCTGAATGGGAATTTATTAATAAACAGGATTGTGAATCTCAGAGTTTGTACATGGGGTGGAATTTGCTATTTACCATTGTAAAGTTATGTCACCATGGGACCATTTTCGTGTTGATCATCTTGCCAAATTTGGGTATTAGTTGGCTTAGGTTTTTCTCCTTAACTCAGCAGATGTCAATATCTTGAGTACACTGAAACTCAAATGGATCATTACAGGAACAATGATCACAGGGAACACTTCTGTCACCTTTTTCAAATATTCTTTCTTCTAGTAAGATTTCTGGGATA
Organism: Eulemur rufifrons; assembly: GCF_041146395.1. NCBI lineage: Eukaryota > Metazoa > Chordata > Mammalia > Primates > Lemuridae > Eulemur > Eulemur rufifrons. The sequence continues at coordinate 63,394,649 of NC_090985.1, read as the reverse complement.
AAAGAGAACTCTAATGTTGCTCGCTTCTGAATGCCTCTGATCAGTTAGTTTGACCCCATTCAGAATCCCAGCCAGCATCAGGCAAGACTTAATGCCAATTTCATTTGACCTTGGAGTACAAGTAATTGTTCCCTGCTTTGTTTCCCTGTAGCTGAAAGTTATTAGAGCTGAAAGCGGCCTGAGAGATTGCCGGTAACTTCAGCGTACAGCCAAGGAAACTGAGGCCCAGAGATGGGAAACAACTGGCCTAAAAGCCACATGGCCATTTTTGCTAGAAGCCAACCCTTGCAAAGCCACCCAGATGACTAAGCTATGCTCTCCCTCCCTGCACTTCTCAGCATAAAGAACTTCACATTTCCTCCAACCTCATATCCCACTTGGCTCTTCAAGACTCTGAAGTAATTCCAATGAGCCTCCCTGTGCCCTGTCACAGACTGGAGCACATTAAGGGCAGGAAATTAGGCAGGGGCATGTTTGTAGATCCGGTGCCGATTACTCTTCCACTCAGATTGTGCATCTACCAATACGGAATGGATTTATCTCTAATTTATTAAAGGTCGGTCAGCATGGATTGATAAAGGAAAGGCCATGTCTGATAAATTCACCTAAATTGAATTCTTGGGCCACATTACCAAATCAGCAGACATAATTTATCTGAATTTCAGGAAAGCATTTAGTGCTGTACCATATAACAGATGCATTTACTAAGGCAAAGCATTGTGTGACGGTTAAGTGTCAGGTGGCAATTCTGGAAACAGGTTTAAAATGGCCCAGAACCCATCGCTGGGTGCATCGACAGGAGACACTTAAGAGTACAGACAGAGGGGTCAGTCTGGGGGTCATTATTTCAAAGTCCTTGACCTTAATTATAATTTAATTTCCACAATGGTCATATCTCTTGAGAGCAAAATTGGGATGAAGGGGACAGTTTTAAAAGGAACAGACTGAAAACAAGTTCTGAATTTCTTTTTTCAATCAAACTGGCTCAGCAAGAAATGAATGAGTTATTCTTCCACCAAATGAACACAAATAAACAAAAGAGCAAAGGAAGCCAAAGAACTTCTGTCCAGAAAGGAAATGCAGTGAAGAACTCTGAACGGGACAGCGATGGGAGGCAGTGGCTTTCATTAATGCTCCAAACTCAGAGAGTCTCACTGAGACTCTCTGAGAGCAAGAGAAATGGCATTTAGGGTTCCTGAGATAGAAATAGACTCAAATAATTACGTAACTGTGAGTCAGTAATATCCTTGCTACGGCCTCAAAAGGCATGAGCTCCGAATTCTGGTTTGAATTTACCTCTTCTTAAAGTCAAGATTTATGCACCAGCCTTGCCTCCTTATGCAGGCAATGTGGAATAGATTTCTCTCTAATTCATTAAAGGTCAGTCAGCATGGATTGATAAAGGAAAACCCATGTCTGATATATTTGCTTAAATTGAATATTTCCTCTGGGCTACTGCAAAGGTGACCTGAGGTGACCATCCCTGAGAATTCACCCCAGCAGTCACAAACTGAGATCTCTGCCTGACGTCCACACCGACTCCTTGGGAACCCAAGAACAGAGCAGGAGCTGAATGCAGGCTTGTCGTCTCACTCAGGAACAAGCTATGCTGTTTGGGCTTGGCCTCAATAATAGTTCCCTGGTATACACCCATTCCTTCCCCCCAGCCCCCACCTCTGTCCGATACCCAGTTGGTGTTATTCCCAAATATGCACTCAGGGAAACCAGTTTGCTGGGGAGTACATGTGGTGCTTATTTTTCCATTCTTGGGATACTTCACTTAATAAAATGGGTTCCAGCTCTCTCCAGGAGAACCAAAGAGATGCCATATCGCCATTATTTCTAATAGCTGAGTAATATTCCATGGTATACATATACCACATTTTGCTAATCCATTCATGAATTGATGGGCATTTGGGTTGTTTCCACATCTTTGCGATTGTGAATTGTGCTGCTATAAACATTCGGGTGCAGGTGTCTTTTTTATAGAATGACTTTTGTTCTTCTGGGTAGATGCCCAATAATGGGATTGCTAGATTGAATGGTAGGTCTACTTGAATCTGTTTAAGGTATCTCCACATTGCTTTCCACAGGGGTTGCACTAGTTTACAGTCCCACCAGCAGTGTATGAGTGTACCTGTCTCTCCACCCCCATAATGAGCTGAAAAACAAACAAACAAATAAACAAAAAAATAGTTCCCTGGTCTGCCCCCAGGGCTGAAGCTAAGGATGACCACAAATACTGAGCACCTCACAGTGGCATGTGTGTACTTATACACATTGCTCTGTCTTCATGCCTCCGTCTCCCGCTCCACCCTGAGCACCTGTCAAAGCCAGCCAAACACCAGAGCCATCTCTGGCTGACACTTACTTCTCTCTGTGGTGCCCTTCATGTTTCGAACCATAAAGAGTACTATGGTTAATTTTATTTGTCAATTTGTAGGGTGCTTTTGGATGAGATTAACATTTAAATTGGTGAACTTTGAGCAAGCAGATTGCCCTCCATAATTCAGATGGACTTCCTCTAATCAGTTGAAGGCTTAAATGGAACAAAAAGACCAGCCTTCCAAGCAAGAGGAATTTTCCAGCAGATTGCCTTCGGACTTCATCTGAACCGTCAGTTCTCCAGGTCTCCAGAATGTCAGACCACACTGAAGATTTGGATGTGCCAGGTTTCACAATCATATGTGCCAATTTTTTATAATAAACTTCTTTTCATATGCGCACACACATACACACACACAAACACACACACACACACACTCTATTGGTACTGTTTCTCTGGAGAACCTTGACTAATATATAGGGATAATTATACTCCTATCCAGATTTTTGGAGCCTCCATCATCAGGTGAGCTCTCAGCTCCCACTTTATTTCTCTGTTTCTAGGAAACTCTGAATCTACATTTAAAAAAAAAAAAAATGAACTCGTGGAACAGTAATGCTACAGGATTGCAGTAGCAGGAATTAGATTATAGGCTTATCCCAAGAATTCAGAATTCCCTAGAGTCAGAGGTTGTTGCTCTTTCAGCATTTAAGACATCCCCTTCCCAGCTTTATAAAAAATCAGCTTTTACTGGGAAACTACAGTGTTCCTAGAGAGTGGCCTGGAAGGTTTTGAGTGCCAGTACCCTGAATCTCCCTCTTACCTATCTCCTTGGACCATCACCGTAGCCTACTCAGCGCACCATCTCTTTATCCTTAGGAGTCACAGGCAGTTCACATCTCTTATTTTGGCCAAAGGCTTAATCCAGTGCCCCAGAGCCCTTCCCATTTCTCCCATAGTACTTAGTGTCAAGGACTGTCTTGGGACTGAGTAAATCCAATTCCAAGACACTCATTGAGAACTAAGGGGGCATCTGGCCCATGGAAAAGGGCATAATTTGTGAATGAGCAGATGGGAGTTATTATTAGTGTCAGTTACACTGCCAGTTCATTCCCGAAGAAGGCAAGGAAGAGCAAAACAAGCTCACACGCTCAGCTGGGAGGAAAACAAGAATGCCTCTGCCCACCTGCTTAGGGACGTAGCGACTTCAGGTACTTCAAGAGACCCAGGTGGAAGCAGAACAGGCAGAACCTTATGCTCCCTTCAAGAACATGAGCATGGGGAGTGGCTGCATCCTGACGGCAGTGTGGGGGAGGTCGCGGCACATCTATCCTTAGCTGAACCCCCAGGCCTCTCACAGCATCTAAGTTGCCTTTCATTGGTGGGAAAAATAAAATGGATGCTCCTTCTTCAAAGACAAATGGAGCTAGAACTGATAATCAAAAATTGGTGTTCCAGGGTATGTATGGGGAAAATATCAGAGAAGACTTTTTTTTCTGCCAAGTCTCCTAAAGTATAAGTAGATTTTTTTTCTTTTTAGTCATTTTTTGTAATAAATCTGTGGGGGAAAAAAAGATAATGGGGCTCCAAGAACATATATAAATCTAAAAGAGTTTTCAGCCAAATCACCCACTTCTTTTCTTTTCTTTTTCTTTTTTTAAACTCGTAATAACTAACTTTGAGCAATAGTATTTGACCATATTGGTTTCTCAGCCCTCCAATGGCATTCTGAAACGTTTCCAAGCTGTTGGCAAAGAAATGTTCCCCTGACTCTACCACACATCCTATCAGACACAAAGAGCTTTGTCTACAAACACGATCCATCATTCTGTGTCCCAGCCTAAGGGTCCGCCTCCACATTTACCCAAGATGACTGACAGCAGTAGTGTCCAATCACAGCACTCCCTTTCAAATGCATTTGGAGCACGGAGAAGTAGATTTCTTCAATTCCCTAATAGAGATGCTACAAAAAAGCAAGCTTGCCAGAATGTCTCATGACAAAATACAGGCCATGAGACTGGGAACCATCCTGTGCTCTGTTCATTTCCCTCATCATAATTAAGTAAACTATCTCCTGAGGCTGGAAATACCAATCTTTACTTCTCCATGACAGTTTTCCAAATCCATATGAGGAAAACACTGTGGTTGAGAAACTGACCAGGAGAGTCATCCACACATGTCTGCGGGGCCGTCCAGTGCCCCTGGCCTGTGTGGATGTGCACAGAAGATCTCAGTGGAACCAAGCCCACATATCTCTATTAAATGGGCCATGGGAGCCACTATGCCCATGGCACTGACAATGAGGCTTAGGCCAAGAAGTGAGCTCACATATCCAAGTTCATACAAGCTATTTAGAAATGGAACTGAGGGGACTCAGTGCTGGCTATGTCCTCATTAGTCAAATGGATCTTTGGATCTAATCACTACCTGGCCTTCCTCCAGAGAAGTGTCACATTGAGAAATCTTGGACTTACTTGATTTAGCATAGATCCTCTGAGCCCTGCCTGCCACCCTGTACCTCACACAGCTATTCAACTGCAGAAAAAGAACAAATACAGAGAAAAGGAAGGAGGAATTTTATGGCTTCTTGTCTCCTGGTCCTTCTTGATTCAGACAACTTTCAAGTTTTACATGTGATGTTTGTTTTGACCTGGTAGATTCATGTCTTCTTGAGCTGCTAATGCAATTATTATTGTTTTAAATTTAACATGGGAGGCAAGGAAGAAAAGGCATTTACTGCAATGATTCAGTGGAGGTGTTTGGGTAAGACTGCATTTGTAGTACCATAAACTAGCTTCCCAGTGCCATTTGAAACACCGCCAATTCACTTATCGTTAACATGTTTCTCAAGAACAGAGCCTCTCCTCTCTCCTTCTCCTGTCAGCTTGCCAAAAGCATTATATTGCCACAGTCAACGACAAGATGGGATGGGATAGAAGTGTGCATTAATTGTATTCTGAAGCCTGCTGTAAATTCACTGCAGTGAATCTGGATGGGAAGATTAAACAGCATTTAAGGACATTTTCCAAAAAATTACTTGAGTATAAAATAATGGTTTGTGTAGGGCAGAAATAAGATGACACAGGATGACTCTGATTTATGTATGTTTCATATGGGGTCACTGCTCTTCCAGGGAAGGAGTGAAGTCTTCATTCCATGCAACTCTCCCCAGAAACTTGTTCAATCCCCTGCTCACATTGTCCACGGACTGAATAACATCCTCGCCTGGTGAACCATGTCATGAACCAGACTATTTTATGGGCACCCAGGGAACACAGCAAATATGAGAAAGAAGTGACAAGATTTAACAAGGAAGAGATTGAGAAAGTGTGAGAAAATTACAAATATGGGAACCAAGAGTTAAACTTATTTAGGGTGGTCATGCGATTTATCTAAATTGTGATATGTTTGAGAGATAAGGAAAGCACTATAGACATTATACAAGGACAGCAGGCATAAACTGGAACTATCCTGTCAAATTAGGATGTGCAGGCACCCTATGCTTAATGTTCTTTGGCAAAGCACTTAATACTGCAAAGACAGACAAGGTCAGAAAGAGGTACTGTATCAGTTTTTTAGGGCTGCCATAACAAAGTATGGCTTAAACAACAAAAATTTATTCTCTTATAATTCTGGAGGCTAGAAGTTCAAGATTAAGGTGTGGCAGGGTTGGTTTCTTCTAAATCTTCTCTCCTTGAATTGCAGGTGACCATCTTCAATATAGTTTATGGTACTACAATCTAAATTGTAATTTATGGTATTACAAATGTATTCTCACATGGTTTTGCCCCTGGATGTGCCTGTGCCTTAATCTTCTCCTCTTATAAGGACACTGGCCATATTGGATTAGGAGCCACCCTAATGACCTCATTTGAATTTAACTGCCCTTTAAAGGCCCTGTCTCCAAATACAGTCACATCCTGAGGTACTGGGGGTTGAGATATCAACATATGAATTTAGGGAAGGGACACAGTTCACCCCATAACAGGTACTGATTCCTAAACCAAGACCAAAGTTTTATAAAGGCAGTTCATGCATCCAAAAATGGCTGGGCCCTTCAAAAAAAAGATCACGAATTCCAAGATTCTGAGATTCTCAAACTCTCCAGGCAGAGGTCATTGGAGGCTATGGTCATGTGACAGCATAGCAGTGGAGCAAAGTTTCACTATAAAGAATGGGAGCGATGTTTAAAGATCTGAGATGTTACAGGCTCTGACTAGTCAGTAGACCTATCAGCCACCAGCTGGAGCAGGGAGCTGGAGCAGGGAGCAGGGTGCAGTGCTGATCTTTAGTTGCAGGATAACGGGGAAGGCCTGCAGGTAGGGTTAGTTCCAGAGCAAAGGCTGGATGAATTAGAGCAGCAGAGGCTACTCTGCAACTCAAGCAAACAGCTATTTACTATTAATAACTACATACAAATATTTCAATATTTTAACAACTAGTGCAGGAGATTTGAGTCTTAGCATTTACTCACTATTAATATTAATGTATACTTTTGTCTAATAATGCCACCTCTTCGGGCTTTAGTTTTCCAATCTGTGTGAAAGCAGCATGTCCACTAGGCTCAGGTACTTGGAGGTTCAAGGTATTGTCATTGCCACGTTAGCAGCTTTTCCTTACGTTTACTGTCACAAACACCCCAGCTTCCAAGGGGCAAGATGGTACCAACTTCCTTTTGTTTTCTTTCCTTTTCCTTTCCCTTTTCCTGTCACTCAGGGAGGGTAGTGGAGGTGTCCCTCACATAATTAGAGCCACTACTTTTAGCTTGACACGATGAGGTTAGCTTTTGAAAGTAACCAGTTGACACTTTGAGAATAAAAATCCTCGAAGGTTTCCGTGGGCCAGGATCAGTTTTCAATATCATTCAGGAGACCAGATCTTACATGGACAATGAAAATCTCTTAGTAAGCAAAGAGTTGTATGCTAACAATTTTGTGTGTATCTTACTTGAACTGTCCTCAATTCCC